>NC_045448.1:78720992-78825703 GCF_002776525.5 Piliocolobus tephrosceles | reverse complement strand
TCACTTGGACTCGGGAAGGGGAACATCACACACTGGGGCCTATCATGGGGAGGGGGGAGGGGGGAGGGATTGCATTGGGGAGTTATACCTGATATAAATGATGAATTGATGGGTGCTGATGAGTTGATGGGTGCAGCACACCAACATGGCACATGTATACATATGTAACAAACCTGCACGTTATGCACATGTACCCTAGAACTTAAAGTATAATAAAAAAAAAATAAAAGGGAAAAAAATATATAGTACTGATAGTCCTAGCCAGAGCAATTAGATTAAATAAATAAATAAATAAAATGCAACCAACAGAAAAAAATAAACATAAAATGGTATCTTCAAAAGACATGATGTTATTCACAGAAAATTCTAAAGAACATACAAACACACACTCACACACACAAACCAGTTAGAACTAATAGATGAATTCAGAAACGTTGGATGATACAAAAATCAATACAAATAGTCGCATTTCTATACACTAGCGGCAAACTATCCAAAAACGAAATTAAGAAAGCAATGTCATTTATAATAGCATCAATAGAACAAAATACTAAGGAATAAATTTAACCAAGGAGACAAAAGACTTATGCACCAAAAATTTCAAAATACTGTTGAGGAAAATTAAAGAAGACACAAGTAAATTGGAAGACATTACATGTCCCTGGATTTTCCATGGATTTGAAAATGGTCTTGTTAAAATATCTATACTATACAGATTGATCTACAGATTCAATGTAATGCCCATCAAAATTCAAATGGCATTTTTCTTTTTGCAGAAATAGGAAAAGAAAACTAAAATTCTATGCAACCTCAAAGTAGTCTCAATAACAAAAGCAATTTTGAAAAAGGAAAAGCCAGAGGTTTCCCACTTCATGATATCAAAATACATTGTAAAACTGTGGTAACCAAAATAGTATAGTATTGTCATAAAGACAAATAGACCAATGGAATAGAAAATAGAGTCCAGGAGTAAATTTTTGCATATATGGTCAAATAATTTTTCAAGGATGCCAAACCACACGATGAAGAAAGAATGGTCTTCTCAACACATTGTGCTGGGAACACTAGATATTCACCCACGAAATAGTAAAATTTGATCCTAATTTTATACCATATATAAAAATTAACTAAAAATTAATTAAGAATCCAAATGTAAGACCTGAAACTATACAATTTCTAGGCCTAAATAAATGGGGAAAACTTCATGACATTGAATGTGACAACACTTTTCGGATGTGAGCCCAAAATCACAGGAAATTAAAGCAATAATAGATAAATGAAAGTACATCAAACTTTAAAAGTTCTATACAACATAGGAACCAATAACAGAATGAAAATGCATTCTACAGAAAGGGAAAAATATTTGCAAATCACATATCTGATGAGGAGTTAATGTATAGAATATATAGTTCTAGCATCCCTTATCCAAAATTCTGAAATACAAAAAGTTTTAATGAGCATTTCCTTTGAGCATTATGTTGGTGCTCAATAAGTTTCAGTTGGAGTATTTCAAATTTTGTGTTTTTGAATTAGAGCTGACACTTGTATTAAAAAGTCATACAACTCAAAAGCAAAACACTAGTAATCTAAATTATAAATAGGCAAAGGACTTGGATAGACCAGTCTTTTCTCCAAAGAAGATATACAAATCACCAATTGGTATGTGAAAAGATCATCAATATCACTGATTATCATGGAAATGCAAATGAAAACCACAATGAGATATCATCTTGTACTGTTAGGATGGTAAGTCTGAAACAACAATAACAAGAAAACAAAATAAGAAGTGTTGCCTAGTATGTGGAGAAATTGAAATTCTTATAAACTACTGGTGGGAATGTAAAATGGCATAGCCACTAGGGAAAATAGTATAGAAGTTCCTCAAAAAATTAAAAATAGAAATACTATATGATCTAGCAATCCCATCTCTGAGTATATATCCAAAAACTTAAAAACAGGATTTGGAAGACATAAGTCTGTCAATGTTCATTGAAGCTTTATTCACAACAGCCAAGAGGTTGATGTCATCTAAATGTCCACAGACTGAGGAATGGATAAGGAAAATGTGGTACATATACATGTAATGAAATATTATTCAGCCTTAAAAAAGAAATCCTTTCATATTCTGCAAAGTGGATAAACCTTGAAGACATTATGGTAAGTGAAATAAGTCAGTTACAAAGACAAAAATATTGCATGATTCTACTTACATGTGGATTCCAAACTAGTTAATTTTTTAGAAATAGGAAGTAAAATGAAAATTGTCAGAATCTGGGAGGAAGTGGGGGATAGGAGTTGTTCAATGGCGTGTAATAAGAAAAGTTTTAGATATCTGATACACTACAATGTGCATGCAGTTGACACTCTTGTACCACACACTAAAAAATGGTTAAGTTGACAAATTTTTCATTACATGCCTTTACCACAAATTTAAAAATACATAAATATATATAGAAGAAACATATGCTTGTCAAGTTAATGAAATTCAGAGATACAGAAAGAGTCCTTGAGGCAGCCGGGTGTGGTGGCTCAAGCCTGTAATCCCAGCACTTTGGGAGGCCGAGGCGGGTGGATCATGGGTCAAGAGATCAAGAACATCCTGGCCAACATGGTGAAACCCTGTCTCTACTGAAAATACAAAAATTAGCTGTGCATGATGGCATGCGCCTGTAGTCCCAGCTACTCAGGAGGCTGAGGCGGGAGGATTGCTTGAACCTGGGAGGCAGAGGTTGCAGTGAGCCGAGATTGTGCCACTGCACTCTACCATAGCGACAGAGCAAGACTCCATCTCAAAACAAAACAAAACAAAACAAAAAATAAATAAAAGAATAGAATCCTTAAAGCAAGTATATAAAAAAAAATCAAGTCAATTATAGGAGAACATTATCATGCCGACCTCCAAAGTAACATTCAGTTTTAAAATAGAGAGAGGTATACAGTAAAACTTACTGGACAAGCAGAGTGAGAAAGGGAACTAAAGCCAATGTTATCGATACAAAAAGGCACCAAATAGAAAAACAAGCAACGAGAAAAAAAGAAACAAACAAAAAATACACAAAACAATGAGATAACAATTAATAAAATGAAGGAAGTGTATCCTCACCAATCAATAACAACCTTGTAAGTAAATAGTTTAAATTCCCCAAATAAATGTTATAGACCAGCTGAATTGAAAAAAAAAAAAACAAAGAAGAAGAAGACCATGTTGTACATTCCCTATGAAAAACTAATGTCACCTAAGAAGACACATATGGACTGAAAATATAAATGGACAATGACAATCCACATAAATGAAAACCAGTGATGTGAAAAAGTAACTGTATTTATATTACACAAAATAAACTTTAAGTAAAAAAATAGAAAAAAACAAAGAAAGTTATGTAATGATAAAGCAGTCAATTAAAAAGAGTATAATAATATAAATATATATGTATTCAAAACTAGAGCACCCAGATACATAAAGCAAATATTAGAGATGAAGGGAGTGATAGACTCTAAAACACTAAGAGTAATGGACTTCAACACCATACTCTCAACATTAGACAGATCATTGTGACAGCAAATTCATACAGGGGAATCTAATTTAAACTGCACTATAGATCAAATGGACCTAACAGACATTTGGAGAACATTTCATCCAGAAGCTTCAGGACAGACATTTGTATCAGCACATAGAAAATTCTCCAAAATAGACCACTTGTTAGGCTACAAAGCAACTATCAACAAATATTTAAAAATCAAAATTATATCACATGTCTCCTCAGACCACAATAGAATAAAACTAGAAATCAATAAAATAAGGAGGTTTCAAAGCTGTACACATGCGTGAAAATTAAATAAAATGTTCCCTAACTACCACTGAGTCAAGAAAAAAAATTAAGGAGAAAATTAAGCAGAAAATCAAAAGGTTTCTTGAAACAAATAAAAATGGAAATGCAAAATACCCAAACCCATGAAATACAGCAAAAGCAGTACTACGAGGAAAGTTTATAGGAATAAATCCTTACATCAAAAAAGTAGAAATATTTCCAATGGACAACCTAATTTTGCATGTCAAGGAATTAGAAGAGCAAGAACAACCAAAACCCAAAATAAGTAGAAGGAACGAAGTAAAGATCAGAGCAGAGCTAAATGAAATAGCGATTGCCAGGTGCGGTGGTTCAAGCCTTAATCCCAGCACTTAGGGAGGCTAAGGTCTTAGGATTGTTTGAACCCAAAATCAGCCTGGGCAACATAGCAAAGTCCTTTCTCTACTAAAAATACAAAAATTTGCTGGGGTGATGGTGCACACCTATATTCTGAGCTACCCAGGAGGGTAGGGCAGGAGAATCACTTGAATACTGGAGGCGGAGGCTTCTGTGAGCCAAGATTGCACCACTGCACTCCACATGAAATATTCAATATTCAGCCAGAAAAAGAATAAAATCCTGTCATTTGGAGAAACATAGATGAGCCTGGAGGAAATTGTGTTAAACAAAATAAGGCTGACACAGAAGGACAAATATTGTAGGTTCTCACTGATACACAGGAGCTTAAAAAGTTGAACTATGGAGGAAGAAAATAGAATGGTGCTTGCCAGAGGCTGGAAAGGGTATGGAAGAAAGTGAGAATGAAGAGAAGTTGTTTAATGAGTACAAAATTATAGTTAGATAGAAAAAACAAGTTCTAATGTGTGATAGCACAGTAGGGTGATTATAGTCATCGATAATTTATGGTGTATTTCAAAATAGTTAGAAAAGAAAATTTAGAATGTCTTCAACCCCCAACAATGATAAATTCTTGAATAGATGGATATTCTAAGTGTCCTGATTCAATTATCACACATTGTATGCATGTATCAAAATATCATATGTTCCCTATACATATGTATAATTTTAATGTATAAATAAAAATGAAACTAGCAGACTCAAATAAATTATACACCATGACTATGAGATATTTATCCCAGAAGCATAAGGGTATTTCAACATATAAAAACTAATATGTTATATAAAAATAAATACATATAAAAACGAATACACATAAAAACTAATAACCTAATACATTACTGACATGAAGGAATAAAAAAAAAATGACCATCTCAATGTAGAAAGCTATTTGACAAAATTCAACATGCTTTTATATTACACATACTTAGCAAACAGGAGTACAATAAATTTCTTCAACCTACTGAAGAGCAATATAAAAAACCCACAGCTAATATCATACTAGATAGTGAAGGACTAAAGGATTATTATCTCCTAAAATCAGGAACAAGAGAATGATAGCCTTTCACTATTGCTACTCAACTTTATACCAGAAATGCTAGCCAGAACAATTAGGCAAGGAAACAAAATAAACATCATCCAAATTGTAAAGAAAGAAGTGAAACTATCTTTATTTTAATGGAAAATGATTATGCCTACATATACACATGGAAGTATATATACATGCATATATACACATGGATGTATATATACATACATATATACACACATAGATGTGTATCTCCATACATATATATGTAAAATCCTAAAGAACTCCCATACATATACAGAAGTACACACAACTGCTACTGCCAGAAAAAATTAATTCGGCAAACTTGCAAGGCACAAAGTTAACACAAAAAATTGATTGTGTTTTTGTATAGCAGCAATTAACAACCAAAACAGAAGTTAAGATCAATTTTATTTATAATAAAATCTAAAAAATAAAATACCTAAGGAAGTGTAAGACCTGTACACTGAAAGGTATGAAACATTCCTTATATAAATTAAGGAAAACCTAAGTAAATAAAAAGATGCCCTGCATTCATGGATTGGCAAATTTACTATGGTAAATATGTCAATACTCCTCAAACTAATCTATACATTCAAGGAAATCCCTATCAAAATCCCAACAGACATATTTTATTTTTCTTTTCAGAAATGGAAAAACTGATCCTGAAACTCATATAAAACACCAGGTACCTCATGTAGTCAAAAAAATCTTGAGAAAGAGCAGTGAAGTTTGAGGACTCACACTTCCTGATTTTAAAATATACTACAAATCTACCATAATTGAAACAGTCTGGTACTAGCATATAGAGCCCAGAAATAAACTCACGTATTTTTGACAAATTAATTTTTGGCAAGGGTGCCAAGATTAATCAATAAGCAAAAAATAATAGGCAAAAAATAATCTCTTCAACAAATACTGCTCAGAAAATGATATTCAAATGCAAAAGAGTGAAGTTGGACCCCCACTTTACACCATACACAAAAAGTAACTTAAAGTGGGTTATATCTAAACAGTAAAGCTTTTAGAGTAAAACACAGGGGCAAGTTACATTTTATTGATCTTTTTCAGGCAATGGATTTTTAGATCAGAAACAAAAAGCATGAACAACAAAATAATTTTTAAAAAGCTAACTTTGACTTTATTAAAAATGAAAATGTTTCTGTATTAAAGGAAAATATAAAAAAGTGAAAAGACAACCAACAGGGTGGGAGAAAATTTTGGTGAGTCATATGCTAATAAGAGTCTAATATCCAGAATGTATAAGGAACACTTATAATTCAACAACAACCACAAAAAAAAAAAAGCCCAATTTAGAAATGGGCAAAATGCTTAAATAGACATTTCGCCAAAGAAGGTATTAAAATGGCCAACGAACACACAAAATGCTGCTCAGCATAATTAGTCATTAGGAAAACACATATCAAAATCATATTGAGATACTACGTCACAATCACTAGGATGGTGATTTTTTTAAAGAAAAATACCAAATGTTGATAAGAATGTAGACAAATTGAAACTCTCATGCATTGATAGTGGGAATATAAAATGCTACATCTACTATGGAAAATAGTGATTCTTCAACCAGCTTAACATGGAATTATCTCATGATACATACTCAAAATAATTGAAAGACATTTAGACAAATACGTGTACACAAATGTTCATAATAACATTATTCACAATAGCTCAAAATGGCAATCCACTCAAATGTCCATTAACAGACGAATGAATAAACAAATTTTGGTATATATATACACAACACAGTGTTGTTTAGCCATAAAAAAGAACAAAGTCCCAAAACATGGTACAACTTGGATGAATCTCAGAAGCATTAGGCTAAGAGAAAGAAGAGTGACACAAAAAATTACATATTGCATGATTTCATTGTATTATATGTATTGAATGGGTAAATCTATAGCAACAGAAAACAGATTAGTAGATATCAGAAGCTTGGCTGGGGGAGGAATGAGAATTCATTGCTTAATGGGTATGAGTTATTTTTGAGGTTGATGAAAATGTCTTGTCACTAAACAGAGGTATTAGTTGCAGAACACAGCAAATTTACTAAATGTCACTGACTTGTACATTCTAAAATGGTTAGTCTTATGTTACAGGAAATTTAATCCTCAACCCTGTAAAAAGAAAAATGATACATGCAGTAAGATCAGTATGTACAGAATATAAGTCACTTACTATAAGAAAAAATAATTGAAGAATGCCATTCATTTTCCTTCAAAAAACTCAATTTCTAGAGTTCCACAATTAACCTTCACCAATTATTTAAATAATATATTACTTTAATGGTTGGACGTGTTCCAAAATATTTAAAAACAAGACATAGCCTTTGATAATGTCAATAATTAAATTATAATAATTTATTCCTGGTAATAGAAAATAGTTTTTATACATATTGAACTTATATCCTGCAATGTTTCTATCTTTAAAAAGTTAATTTGTTGATTCTTTTAGATTTTCTATAAAGACAATCATGTCATCTCAAAGACAATTATTTCTTCCTTCTAAAATTGTATATGTTTTATTTCATTTTCTTGTGTTACTGTACTGAATACGACTTCCTCATAATGTTGAAAAAGCCATTCTTGATATGTCCTCCATGTTAGGAGGAAAACACCTAGTTTCTCATTATTAAGTATAATGTCAGCACAAGGATCACATATGAAACTACCTCATTTCTTGTAAGATTCCTGTGGTGTTTGCACTATTAACTATATTTTACAAATAAAATGAATAGAAACACAAAATTAAACATTAAGTATGTTTAAGTTATATCAATTGGTCCTAGCTATACTCAATATCTGTGTCTCAATAGTGATAAACTGATGATCTGAAATGTCTATCTACATTCTTACATTCTTTTCAACATTAAAACAATTTTAAAACATCAAATGTGGCTGGAATATATTAATATTAATATATATTTATAGCATTATAATACTTGCTGATATTTAGTTGGTTAGCTGAAGAAGCACATCAGTTGGTTGCAGTTGATATCTGCCCTCAGTTAGCACATAGCATAGACTCTCCCATGTTGTTGGTTAAGTATATATGAATCCCTCACCACTGCAAACAATGCATTTTTTTCTATTATAAATTAATTTTTTAAGACTCAAATTAGCAACCTAACATCATACCCAGAGGAACTAAAGAAACAAGAACAAACCAACCCAAGACTAGCAGAAATCAAGCAATAACTAATATTAGAGCTGAACTAAAGAAAATTGAGATGTGAAAAATTACATAAGAGATGAACAAATTCAGGGGTTTGTTCTTTGAAAAAACTAATAAGATAAACTATTAGCTAGATTAATAAAGAAAGAAAAAGGGAGAAGATCCAAATAAACACAATCAGAAATGACAAGGGAAACATTATCACCATCCCCACAGGGGGAGAAAAAAATCCCAGATACTACTACAAATGCATCTAGGTACACAAACTTGAAGCCCAGGGGAAATGGATAAATTCCTGGACACATACAGCCTCCCAAGACTGAATCAGGAAGAAATTAAATTCCAAAACAGACCAATAATGAGCTCTGAAATTAAATTCTTCATAAAAAGCCTACTAAGCAAAAAAAGCACAGGACCAGATGGATTTACAGCCAAATTTTACCAGATGAATAAAGAAGAGCTGGCATCCATTCTATTTTAACTATTCCCAAAAATTGGGGAGAAAAGGACTCCTTCCTAACTGAGTCATCAGGATGAAGCCAATACCATCCTGATACCAAAAGCTATCAGAGACATAACAATAACAACAAAAATCTTTAGGTCAATATTTTTGATGAACATAGACACTAAAATCCTTAAAAAAACACTTGGAAACCAAATCCAGCAGTACATCAGAAGCCAATCCACTGCAGTCAATTAGGCTTCAACCCCAGGATGCAAGGTTGGATCAACATACACAAATCAATAAATGTGATTAATCACATAAACAGAACAAAAACCACCTGATTATCTCAATAGATGCAGAAAGAGCTCTTTACAAAATGTAACATCCTTCATGTTAAAACCACTCAGTAAGCTGGGCATTTAAGGAGCATACTTCACACTAATAAAAGCCATCTATGACAAACCTACAGTCATCATCATACTGAATGGGCAAAAGCTGGAAGCATTCTCTTGGGAAACCAGAACAAGACAAGGATGCTCTCTCTCACCACTCCTATTCAACATAGTACTGAAATTCCTGTCCAGGGCACTCAGGCTAGAGAAATAAATAAAGGTATCCAAATAGGAAGAGACGAAGTCAAACTATCTCTGCTTGCAGATGGCAATTCTATACCTAGAAAATCCTATAGCCTTGGCCCAAAAAGCTACTTGATCTTATAAAAAGCTTCAACAAACTTTCATTTTGTTGAGCAACAGTTTCAAATTATGCCGACTGTAAAATCAACATACACTATTTATCAACAATATCCAAGTTAAGAGCCAAATCTGAAATGCAATCTCATTTGCAGTTACCACATAAAGAATAAAATGCCTAAGAATACAGCTAACCGGGGATGTTAATGATCTCTACCATGAGAATTACAAAACACTGCACAAAGAAATCAGAGAAGACAAAAACAAATGGAAAATCATCTCATGCTCATGGATAAGAAAAAATCAGTATCTTTAAAACGGCTATGCTGACCAAAGCAATTTACAGATTCAATGTGATTCCTATCAAACTAACAATGATGTTCTTCATGTAATTAGAAAAAAAAAAAAAATCTGTTTTAAAATTCACGAAACTGAAAACATAGCCCAAATAGCCAAGACATCCTAAGCAAAATAACAAAGCTAGAGGCATAGTGTTTCCCAACTTCAAACTATATTACAAGGTGACAGTAACCAAAACAGCATGGTAATGGTAGAAAAACAGACACATTGACCAATGGAACAGAATGGAGAGCCCTGAAATAATGCTGCAGAACTACAACTATCTGAAATTTGACAAAGCTTACAAAAACAAGCGATAGGGAAAGCACTCTTTATTCCAGAAATGGTGGTGGGATAACTGACTAGCCACATTGAGAAGAATGAAACTGGACCACTTCCTTATACCATATACACAAATCACCTCAAGATAGATTAAAAATTTAATTTTAAAGCCCAAAACTATAAAAACCATGGAAGAAAATCTAGGATATACAATTCTGGACATAGGACATGGCAAAGATTTAATGACGAAGGTGTCAAAAAAAATTGCAATGAAAGCAAAAATTACAAATGAGAACTAATTAACCTAAAATGCTTTTGCATAGCAAAAGAAACTATCAATAGAGTAACAGACAACCTACAGAATATGAGAAAATATTTGCCAACTGTGAGTCTGATAAAGATTTATTATCTAGAATCTGCAAGAAGGTTAAACAATTTTTATTTATTTATTTATTTATTTTTATTTTTTTATTTTTTGAGACAGAGTCTCACTCTGCCACCCAGGCTGGAGTACAGTGGCCCGATCTTGGCTCACTGCAAGCTCTGCCTCCCGGGTTCAGCCATTCTCCTGCCTCCGCCTCCCGAGTAGCTGGGACTACAGGCTCCCACCACTACACCCGGCTAATTTTTTGTAATTTTAGTAGAGACAGGGTTTCACTGTGTTAGCCAGGATGGTCTCCATCTCCTGACCTCGTGATCCGCCCGCCTCGGCTTCCCAAAGTGCTGGGATTACAGGCGTGAGCCACCGCACCTGGCCTTTATTTATTTATTTATTTATGTATTTATTTATTTATTTATTTATTTTTAAGATGGAGTCTTGCACTGTCACCCAGGCTGGAAGGCTGGAGTGCAGTGGCTTGATCTTGGCTCACTGCCATCTGCACCTCCTGGGTTCACGCCATTCTCCTACCTCAACCTCCCAAGTAGCTGGCATGACAGGCACCTGCCACCACGACAGGCTCGTTTTTTGTGTTTTTAGTAGAGACAGAGTTTCACCGTGTTAGCCAGGACGGTCTCGGAGCTTAAACTAATTTACAAGAAAAAGCAAACAATCCTATTAAAATGCAGGCAAAGGACATGAAGAGACACTTTTCAAAAGAAGACATATGCAGCCAACAAGCATATGAGAAAATGTTCAACTTCACTAATTATTAGATAAATACAAATTAAAACCACAATGAGATACCTTCTCACACCAGTCAGAATGGCTACTATATAAAAGTCAAAAAATAACAGATGCTGACGAGGTTGTGATTAAAAGGAAATGCTAATACACAGCTGGTGAGAATGCAGATTAGGTTCAGCCATTGTGGCAAACAGTATGGCGATTTCTCTAAGAACTTACAATAGAATTATGATTTGATGCAACAATCTTATTACCGGGTATACACCCAAAGGGATATAATTCATTCTATCATGAAGTCTCATGTACATATATGTGTATTGTAGCACTATTCACAATAGCCAAGACATGGAATCAGCCTAAACACTCATCAAACAGTAGACCGGACACACACACACACACACAAAAAATGTGGTACATATACACTATGGAATACTATACATCCCCCACAAGAAAAGAATAAGATAATATCCTTCCCGGCCGGGCGTGGTGGCTCACGCCTGCAATCCCAGCACTATGGGAGGCTGAGACGGGAGGATCACAAGGTCAGGAGATCGAGACCATCCTGGCTAACATGGTGAAACCCCATCTCTACTAAAAATACAAAAAAAAAAAAAAAAAAAGCTGGGCGTGGCGGCGGGCACCTGTAGTCCCAGCTACTCTGGAGGCTGAGGCAGGAGAATGGCCTGAACCCGGGAGGCAGAACTTGCAGTGAGCCGAGATCAGGCCACTGCACTCCAGCCTGGGCAACTGAGTGAGACTCTGTCTCAAAAAAAAAAAAAAAAAAAAATTATTCTTCGCAGCAACATGAACACAACTGAAGACTCTCATCCTAAGCAAACTAACACAAGAACAGAAAACCAAATACTGTACTTTGTCATATATTAGTGGGGTCTATAAAAGGAGAACACATGGGCACAAAGAAGGAAACAATAGACACAGTGGGTGGCAGGAGGGATAGATTTTTTTTTTAAATACCTACTATACCTTCTCTCTCATCATTGTTTATTCTAATTATGTTTTCCACAAAGATTAAGTATGAAAATAGAATTGTATAATGACATTCTGTCTTTTCTAATAGAAAATGAATTGACCATGAGTTTTTAATTTAATTTTCTCTTGCTGGTTTTGTTTTACCTGAAGACAATTTGGCATTTCTTTTCATGATAATTTGTGAAGTGATACCTTCTTACTGAGGAGTGCATTGCTTTATGCTTCTGACATGATTCTTTGCCTTACTCATGAAACATACAAGGAAGTAAGCTATCTTTCTTTGCTTTTAGAATTAGATATTAAAGAAAAATGGCGTGTGTCGTATTTCAAAGGATGCTCGGTAGTAAAATTCAAGGCATCATAAAATAGTATTAGGCATTTGGTTAGAAAAGTGTGTACTCATGCACATCCTTGTCAGTTGATTTTTAAGTAGAAAACAAAAGATGTCGGGCACACAAGACCACCCTGGAGGCTCATCAGAGTCCTGCAGCTGTTGCTGTGTGAGATGAAACCTCTCCTAGAATTACTTAAGATTGCAACAGTTGGTATGACTAAGGATGAGTTCATTTTCCTGCTAGCTCTCTTTGTAAAATACACTTTTCTGTTAGTTTGAAATATGAATATGAAAAGCATGTGTTTGTCGATAAGACAGGAAATATATCTATGTCCTAAGGTTGTTTTTACTTATGAATTACAATAAAAAATTTTATCCACCAAACAGCAACATCATGATGGAAAAAATTTTCTACATCCTTTCTCAGTCTATTTAATTTAATCATGGAATGTTATTTATGTCACTGGAGTTTTCTCATGAGGATGGATTTTCACATTTTTATTTATAAAATTTCTCAGGCATACTTTCAGAAACTTAAGAAATATAACCAATTTTACTTGTTAGGATTATCTGAGTACCATTTAATTATCTTGTGAGGTTGTTATAGTATATTCTATGACTTGTAAGGTTATATTTTTTTCTCAAAAGTTTATAAGGAAATCTATACAGATAATTTGTACAACTAATAGAAATATACATATAATCCTTTGGACAAACACATTTTTACATTTTATTTGGTTTTTATTTTACAACATTTTTTTACGATTCAAGTTTTTAATCTTATAAAATCTCTTGTAAATACCAGATTATTTAAGATTTATGTGTTCTTTGTATACTTTATTGTATTTTATTTGCAGCAATAAATATTATAACTACATTCACATTGATGTCACATTGCATAAATATATTTCTGACAATTTCTTGTCTGCATGATACTTTCTAGCAGATGTAGACTATCATTATAACCTTAAGGAAAAGATGTTATTTCTGTTTCTTGCAAGTTTAAGTTAAATATGTACAGCAAAGATGGGTTAATAAAACCAAGAAAATGTAGATTTTCTTCATTTACCTATACACATTTGTGTGTTCAATAACAGAATATGACTAAAATTTGGTACATAGCTATTTCTCCACGGGGAATAGATCTCACCATCACTCATTATATTTGTATATAGTAGAACTCTACAGAAAAAGAAAAGTTAGACGTTGAATGTTTATTAAACATTTTGTGATATTTATTATAGTTGTTCATTAAAAATTTATAATTTAAATATATTTAAGAATGTATTGTGACCTGTAAAATGTTAAAATATTGTATTTCCATTAAAGAAGAAGGATAATATTGTAGATAATTTATGAATAATAAAAAATAAAATATGGTATTAGTCTAGCTACATTGTAGCATTCAAATTCCTACCACTTTGCATACTCTGTATGCAACACATTACAGTTTATCTAATACATGTAATAATTCGTGACTCTGTACTCATAATCTATGGATTTTTCCAGTTATTCAATTTATTGATGGAAATTTATGGATTCTTTATCTTCTCATCAAAATGCTTTCTTCATTCGGCTTCACTTAAAAAAGAAAATTCTAGGCCGGGGGTGGTGGCTCATGCCTGTAATCCCAGCACTTTGGGAGGCCGAGGTGGGTGGATCACGAGGTCAGGAAATTGAGACCATCCTGGCGAACACGGTGAAGTCCCGTCTCTACTAAAAATACCAAAAAAAAAAAAAAAAAAAAAAAAAAAAAGCCTGGCATGGTGGCGGGTGCCTGTAGTCCCAGCTACTCAGGAGAGTGAGGCAGGAAAATGGCGTGAACCCCGGAGGCAGAGCTTGCAGTGAGCCAAGATTGCACCACTGCACTCCAGCCTGGCCAACAGAGTGAGACTCTGTCTAAAAAAAAAGAAAGAAAATTCTAGTTTTTCTACCTCATTGATTTCTTCGTTTAGTATATTTCACTATTTTAGCTCACTTTCTCTGTCTCCAAATGCTGTCATGCCTTATTTTCTTCTCTTATTTCTCTCTTTGTTACTGTTTCTCTTCCTAATTTCTTTTTCTCTCTATTTATACCTCTCTTTCTGTATAATCATCCAATATTAGGGTTTCTAATACCTTTGACCTCTGCATTACAGACCTCTCCACTGCTCTGTAAATGCTTTTTTATTAAATTCCACACAAATATGTAATTGACATCTTAAGATTCACACATAGAAAAAATGTACCAATTTTATGTCTAAATTGTCTCTTTCAACAGTCTTTCCCACATGTATAAGTGGATACACTGATCTCTTTCTACTCAAGGCAGGTATCTTGGAGACTGCCTTTACTTTCTGTTTCTCAAATCTCATAACCAATACATCAGTTACCACTGTAAGCTGTATCTGCAAAGCATTTCAAACTTCTGAGACTGTGTCTTTATCCCACTGTGCATCAAGCCATGATCATGTCTTATCTGGAGCAACTGCCTACCTAGTATCCTTTCTTCGGCACTTGCTTCCCTGGTGTCTATTTTGGACCCAGCAGCCAGAATAATTCTCTTAAGCTGTAAATAAAATCTGATCACTCATCTACTCAAACTCTCCAGTGGCTTCCTGTCTCTCTCAGCGAAAAATACTAAAGTCTTCACAATGGCTTACAAAGTTCTACATGTTCCAGGCTCCTGACACCTTTCTTGAGTCATCCCTTGTTAGTCTCCTTTAGATTTTCTGCTTCAGCTAAACTGAATTGTATCCTGTTCTTTCCATTGGAAAGGGATGTTCCGGCCTCAAGGTTTTTCATTTAAACACTGTTCTATCACTATTTGCCTCCTCCAAGTACATGTATCACTCATCACTTTCAGGTTCTTACGCAGTTACTCAAAGATGTTTAACTAATAGTGTTATTGAATTGCAATTGAAACTAACCTCTCCAAGCCCAGAAATCCCATGTATAATTATAGCTTAAGTCTATTTCACGGCACATTTTCTCTTTACCATTCATTCATTCATTCAACTGTTCCTTTCTTATTCATTTATTTATTTGTTTTCTTTGTCTTCTCACTAGACTATAAGCTACATAACAGCAAGGGATTTTGTCTGTATGCTTCACTGCCATATACTAAGTACCTAGTATTCAATATATAGTAGATTATTTAATATTTATAAATTAGTGGAACTTATTTTGTATAATATTCTAATTATAAAAGTAAATTTCTTCTGTATCATATCAGAGACTACTACATATATTGCTAGTGATATGATCATTATTTTTATGTTGTATTTTTGCCTAATTGCAAACTCTCTGAGAGAAAGAGCTATCTTATTCATTTTCATGTCTCCACTACAATACTGGGCCACATTCCTTGAACTCAATAGATATTCATAAAGTGAATTGGTGGAACCAATTTCAAAGTGCAGGTTAGCAGAGGTAAAAATAATATAGTGCTGACTAAATACGTAAGTGCTACTGAAGAAATGCTAAAAAGTAATCAATTTAGGTGGTACCAAGAGCCAATTTTTTTTCAGAAATATATAATAATACACAATTCTTTTCTTCAGCTTACAAGGTCACTTTGAGAGAAGTGAATATATCACCCTGGTGTTTATTCTCGTCTACTTATACAGAAATTGCTATGTGAATTAAACATATCACCAGGTGTAGAACGTCAAATAGATTCATAAATATAACTTGTTTCCTGCTTATCAAGTGACAGTTGTCCATCCTTTCTATTCCTCAGCACCAGATGTAGAGGACAGCCATGCATTTTGACCCCACACATTTCTGCTTTGAAAGCACACCTCTGCCTAATCTATTAGGGGTCATGAGTACCTCTGGGTATCACCATCTTTGTGTAAAAGTTCTGCCATTTCTGTTTTACTACTGTTTCTGCCAGAAAGACCATTGCTGGCGGGCCCCACTATCTTTCTCTGGGTACAGATACTCATTTGGTGAGTATTACTATGTTTTGCTGCATACCACTTACACATGTTTGGCCCTACAGCTAAGGAGATGTCACAACTAAAGCCTATTGATTGATGAGTTGAGGAGAAATGCCTCTTTCCTATTTTGGGAATGCTCTGTTATACTTCAGTGTTTCGTGGCTTTAAGAAAGTAATTTTTACAATGTAAATACTTCACTTTTAAAATCTATCACAACAAGAAACTGAAGCTGACTGGTAATTGAAAACTGAGTAAAAATATTTTACTGTGATGAAAGCTAGAAGCCACTGTTCCAATGGCAAAGTGTATGTGGACAAATTGGTTCTGTCTAACAGCAACTTCCCTTAGGAGTTGTTCTTAGTAAGTGAAAGAACTTCATCATTTTCTCATTAGACATAAATGATCAATTTTCAACTCTGCAAAGGATGCAGATTTGGCCCAACCTAGATCCCATCCCCAATTCATAAAGTGTGTTTAATTATCCCTCTTATAAATGTCACAACTACTTTGTGAACTTGATCTCGTAAGTATTATCTTCATTTCAAAGTTTCTTTGATGCTCTAAGCATTGAAGTGATAACTGTTGAGTAATTACTTAGTGATAGAGTATAATCTCAAGTTTCCATATAAATATAAATAATTGCATTATTCTTTCACAAGAACTCTAAGAGATAATGCAAGAAAAATATTCTGAATGTTACAATGAATTATGTCAGGATAATTACTTAATTCCATAAATTGACTTAAAAAATTATTCTCAGTCTGAGTTTTGAATAACATAAAACATTAGTAATATATTTAGAATAGGCAATTTAAAATATTTAGTAGAATTTCTAGCCTAATTTCAGGACAAAAAGTTTTTTTAGTACAGTTTAATCCTTGATAAAGGTGGTTTTTTAAAAAAAATTGATTGCTTTTACTTAAAAGCATATACCAAAAGGTAATAATCTCAGAATATGTGTAAAATAGATGATACTTCTTAAACTTTAAATATCAATAAAGCACAGAGGAAAGATGTGTAATATCATAAGAACCACATGTTCTAATAAAAAGCAATGCACTTCCAGGTGGAAAATCTGGACTCATTTCACTCAGAGGTGCTAGTCACATAAGAAAGGGGGCTCCTGGGTGCTGAAGATGGGAGCAGGATAAGCAGGACTGATATTAAGAGCACTAATCCGTACAGAATTAATAAGACATTGGACAGAGGTAGAATTTAAGGTAATTCAAAAGTACAACTTGATTGAGGAATCAACTATAAAGGACTCAAGGGGAGGGAGATCCAAACATGAGAAAATGATACAAAAACCTAGAATACAATTCAAAAGCCAGATGTGAAATGAACACATGGATGTAATGGGAGACATTTCCTCAGGCTACAGCATTAGCCACAGCTGTTTGTTTAAGGTCTCATTAGCTCCTACCAGAAGACCCACTGAAGAGCGTGGTTCCCCATGGTTTCACCAATTTAATTCAGCCACATAATAGTTGTTTATCATTTTTATTGTTCCTTTAGAGCCAGAATTATAGCTGCATAGGAAAATAATATTTCTTTACTTATTCAAACTTATTACGTATATGAGCATGGGTTGGAAATATTTAATTATATCAGTCCAATAGAAAAATCTGACAAATTGCAATAGGATCTTTCCATGGTAAATGACATCCTTCCACTCCAACTAAAATTCCCAAAAGGAATCTTTAATACTTCCATGTCCCCAACTCAAAATTACTCATCTAAGCTATTTGATATGTACTCACATGTATACAACATTTTAAAATATTTAATATTTTAAGAGTACGTCAAATATCCCAATGACTATGCTACTTAGGGTATATATAGATGAACCCAAACTTATATTTCTTATCAGAGAATTTAACATATGGTGGACTTATCATTTTGTTCTTATTCTGTAGTTGGCGCTGAAATACTGCATATCTTATGTGGATGATTGTGCACATACCAACCAGCTTACTCTGCCCAGCAATATTTCTCCATTATGGCCCATCTACTAATAGGCTAAATATTTGTAATATAGTATTGTTTATGTCACCTTCCGTAAGGAAAATGACTGTGCTTTAGCTAGGGGTAGGCCGTGGCAGCCTTCTGGAGCAGCATGACTCAGTGAGTTTCGAGTGCAGGCACATAACCCTGCACATTATGTAACCGTGCCATGTGAGGCGCATTAGGTGGTCACCCACATGAGCTTGTGATTGGCCCTGAGCCACTATTGTCTGTAAAAGGTATAATAAAAGCTGTACCTATGGCTCACTCACGCCCAGAGAGAGAGTAAAGCCATGTGAAAACTGTCTACTGTTCCTCAAGTGTTTTCCAAGTTACCTGCCACTCGCCGACCAACTCCCCTCGGACCTCAGTTAGAACCTGACAACTGGCATCACGAACAGGGTCCCGAGGTGAGTGAACCTTCATACCCTGCTAGTTCTGGGTCAGCTCTGTGGCTGCAACATGGGTTGTGGTACCTGGTGGCAGCTGTGCTGCTCGGAT
Source organism: Piliocolobus tephrosceles (assembly GCF_002776525.5). Taxonomy (NCBI): domain Eukaryota; kingdom Metazoa; phylum Chordata; class Mammalia; order Primates; family Cercopithecidae; genus Piliocolobus; species Piliocolobus tephrosceles. Next base: position 78,806,618 of record NC_045448.1, on the reverse strand, counting down.
GGGCCTCAGTGGAAACCTGAGTGGAGGTAGATGGTTCCCCGCAAGCATGGAGAGGGTGCTGAAGCAGCTGGAAGCACAGCATGGAGAGGGAGTGATCTTTTGCCAGAAGAGTTGAATAGACACTTTTGACTGTGCTACAATAAGTACATACCCAGCCCCTGAGAGACGCAGTGCAGGTCAGGGCCCTCCAGGTGCAGTCAGGGCACCTAGAGGCCTAGTTACACAGCTTAGAAAAAGAGATAGATATTGCCATGAATGGACGCCTCCAGACACAGGCAGGGCGCCTGGAGGCCCTGCTACACAGCTCAGAAAAATAGATAGAAGCTGCCATGAATGGAGACCTCCAGGTGCAGGCAGGGCCCCTGCAGGCCTGGCTACAGAGCTTGGAAAAGGAATTAGAGGCTGCTGTGAATGCAGGCCTGGGTCCCCCATCTCAGTTGGACACCCCCACTCAGTCTGATACCAAGGAGGAAGAACCCCTGTTGTGCGCTTGCCCAGTGGTCCATCAGAAGGCAGATCATGAACAGCCATTGGGGCCCCAAAGGCAAACTCAAGGACTCTCCAAGGTAAGGCAACATACCACATATACTGCCTATACCCCAACTGAGTTGTGGGAATTAGGCAAGCATTGCTGTCAGCATCCAGGGGAACCTCTGCCTGCCTGAGTTTTTCATTTGTGGGACAGGAAGCAGATAGTATCTCCTGTTCTGCCTCTGAGATGGAAAAGCTGGCCTCTATCACAACTCACCCCTCCCTCCAACAGCAGTTGCAGATGAGCAGGTGGTTGGTGCAAGGGCAAGGTAGCCACACCCTGACTGAGTGACTATGGGCAGCCATACAGACGGTGGAAAGACACCAGTGAAATATGCAAAACCGTGAGTAAATGGCAGTTGTATGCTGATTCGGTGCAAGTCATCCAAGAGATGAGTATGTGACAAGCTATGTTTGACCTGAATACCCAGGGGCCAGATGATGAACGTTTTACCTCGCACATGAGGAATATTGTGTTGGGTTCTGCACCCCCAAGTACCTTTGGCTCCCTAGCTACTGTCTTTATCCCATAAGCACAGTGCTGCATACATAAAGTGACCACTGCTATGGCGGCTCTTGGGGAAGCAGAAGGCTGTCAGTGAAACAGAGGGGTCCACGCTGTAAAGAAGGGGAGGATATCCTACCTGCAGGGGTCCCACAATGGAAGAAAAAGGGGCCCCAGTGAGTGGCACACCCACATGTGTGGATAGATTTGATTTTGGCCAGGGTTGACCATGAGAAAATTGATACACAGCCCAATAAAGTACTCCTAACTTTGAGGAGACGGTTGTCTCTGGAGCAGCAGTCCCAGAAAATGCCTAAGGGGGAGAAGGACATTGCTGTGTGATCCAGTCCCACCAGGTGATGTAGCTCAAAGACTACTTGCTGCAGACAGGCAGAAATATAACGCCTTTTTTGTTTGATTAGGGAGCTGGCTGAGGGGCCTGGCTTGGGGGAACACCAGTTGACTGAAGGCCATGTATGGAATTAGCGATCCACTGGTTCCCCCACCAATGTACAGTGAGTGCTGGCACTGGTTGATACTGGTGCAGATTGCAGCCTTCTTTATAAGAATCCGGATACGTTTCCTGGCAAACCTGCTTACATTGATGATTATGGAGGCCAGTCAGTGAAAGTGAAACCTGTATCTCTGCTCCTTGGCATCGTCCATTTGGCTCTCCATTTATATGCTGTGTATGTCTCTCTTATACTGGAATACATTCTGCGGGTGGATGTCTTGCATGACCTGACGTTACAAACCATGGCCAGGGAATTCAGACTCTGAGTGCATGTGGTGAAGCTGGTGCTGCGTGGGCATATGCATCACCAGCCTTAGGTCCTACCAAAACCCAAGTCAATATTATTTGCTGGGTAGGCGTATGGAGATAACTGAGACAATTAAAAAAGCTGAAGGAGGTACAAATAGTGCGTGGCACCCACAGCCCCTACAGTTCTCCAGTGTGGCCAGTTAGAAAGTCTGATGAAACCTGGTGGATGGCGGTGGACTATCAGGAACTGAATAAAGTAACGCCTCCTTTGCATGCAGCTCTACTCTCAATCATGGATTCAATGGACCATTTGACAAGGGAACTGGGAGAGTACCACTATGTATGGACTTGGCCAATGCACTTTTCTCCACAGACATCGCCCCAGAGAGTCAGAGAGTCAGGAACAGTTCGCCTTCATGTGGGACGGATAAAAATGGACTTTTACAGTGTTGCTGCAGGGCTATGTGCATAGCCCCACGAAATGTCATGGTCTAGTTGTCATGGATTTAGCCACTTGGCTATGTCCAGAAGGGGTCTGCCTATTCCATCATATTGATGATATTATGTTAACCTCTGTTTCTCTTGCGGATTTAAAAGTGGTAGCATCCCTCTTGCAGCAACATTTGGCAGCATGTGGTTGGGCCATCAACAAATTCAAGGTCCAGGGGCCTGGATTATCTGCCAGATTCTTGGGAATTATCTGGTTGAGTAAGACAAAAGCCATCTCAGAGGCTATCACTGATAAGATTCAGGCATATGCCCAGCCCACCATGGTGAAGCAGCTGCAAACTTTTGTGTGCCTCCTGGGATATTGGCAGGCCTTTGTGCCCCATTTAGTTCAAATGATAAAACTGTTTCATATGTTAACAAAGAAGAGAGCTACCTGTGATTGGGATGATGCAGCTGAGACCACCTTCCTGGCAGGCAATCAGGCTATTCAGAAGGCACAAGCTCTTTGGGTAGTTTACCAGAGGTGCCCATTTGAGCTGGGTGTGCATGTGAGCACAGATGGTTTTGGCTGAGGTCTGTGGTAGCTCACAGAGCACTTGAGAATGCCAGCAGGCTTTTGAAACTATGGAAGAGAGCTGACCTCCACTATTCCTTGATAGAGTAACAGCTGTATTTGGCGCCCTTCAGGCTTGTGAGAGTGTGACAGGATGGGTTGCCATCATCATGTGGATGACTTATTAGATAGCAGGATGAGTGAGTTCATGGGTAATGGCCCCCTGGACTGGAATGGCACAGACATCCACTTTGGCAAAGTGGGGCACCTACTTGGAGTAGTGGAGTATGCTGAGTACAAGTCCCTTAGTAGCAGAGCTGCAAGAGATCTTGGGACCAGTAATCCTAATGCAAGATAAGTTCACTGGGCTTGAGGCACCCCTAGACGCTGAGCTTTCACCATTTAAGGAAAGGTATCCCCCTCATTCCTGATGGGGCATGGTACACAGATGTGTCTAGCTGAGGTGCTACTGCTGCCTGTATCACTGTTGTAGTCCAACCTAGTACTGACACCATATGGTTTGAAATCAGGTGTGGACAAAGTAGCCAATGGGTTGAACTTAGAGACATATGGATGGTAATCACCCAGGAGGTGACACCTATGGTAATCTGTACCAATAGCTGGGCGGTCTACTGAGGCTTAGCCTTATGATTAACTACCTGGAAAACACAGAAATGGCTAGTCAGCCACCAACACGTTTGGGGCCAAGCCATGTGGCAAGACTTCTGGGAAACTGGACATCAGAAAGAGGCAACTATTTATCATGTGTCACGCCATATGCCTTTGGCCACCCCAGCAATGATGAGGCAGATGCCTTCACCAAGTTTCGGTGGTTAGAGTCAGTACCTAGACATGATGTGGCCTTGTGGCTACACCAGAAACTGGGACATTGAGGGGAGTAAACTGATGCAACAGGTCAATAAGCATTGGGGTTGGTCTCTGCCCACACAAGACATTTGGGATGCTTGCACATGCCTGGCATGTGCTCAGGCATACCCTACACGGAGGCAGGTGCCCATTGTTACACAATAAGTAACAATAGGGTGAGTGGCCTTGACCAGGTGGCAAGTAGACTACACTGGGCCCCTGCCAATTGCAGGGGTGGCCAACCAACAGCACGCCATCCAGGCCCTGAAACACTTATGTGCCCTGTGTGGTCACCCTCTGGCTGTTGAGAGTGATAGGGGAACACATTTCACTGGAAAACAGGTACAACAATGAGCACAATACATGGTCAAAAAGTGGAGATTCTACGTGTTATACAACCCGCAAGCTGTAGGTAGGATTGAGTGATGTAACAGGCTCTTGAAGAATGGGTTACACTTGCATGTCACATTCTGCCTTTGTGGGGCTGGAGTTCCAGGCTGGACCCGGTGCTCCAAACCTTGAATGAATGGCCATGGAAAGGTGGCCCTTCCCCAGTGGAGGCTTTGTTACACCAGACTGCCATCCACATTTAGTTTCAGATACATACCAAGGATGGCCTCCTCCAACCAGGTACGGGGATGAGTGGTAACTTGTTATTGCCTGCCCCAATGCCCCTACAGGTAGGGGAACAGAAAACCTGGCCGTGACCATGGCCCATCCAAGCCCCCACTGCCAGTGGTTGGCCATCATAGCTCCCTGAGGGGAGGACCTATAGTATGACTTTCATGTCACTCCTTGGGTGTTCAATGCATGGCCCCCATGGTTGACTATTCATAGGGAATAGCCAGGGAAGGAACCCTCCTCCAGAGGACATATGTATGACAGTCTATGTGGCTTATTATGATTTCCCCCATGACTTTGGCATAGATACAGGACCTAAAGGAACCATGGGGAGCTGAGAAGCTGTGGTACCATTGCCCAGGGCGAAAGCCCTTGGAGGCTGCATTGTTATCCAGGAATGAAAGGTTAGCCTGTATTTTGTCTGAGGGATGTGATTTACTTCCATTAGTACCTGTGCCTTCTCTGTCATTTCAACCATAGGTTAACATGCTCCAACTGCATTGTGGACTGGCCCCACACCTATGTGGAGGTGACCAAGATTTCTAACGGTTGGATCTGTGCCTCCCTTCCAGCAGCAGCTGCAGATGGCTTGCCTTAGCGCATATATTCAGTGCCTGCAGAGAACTGGACGTGGCTGGAGACTTGGGGTTCCATGGCCAATGCCTGGAATGCAATGTGACAAGCTTTGAACAAAGGATCCACAAGATCCATGGTATACCTGCCCCCTGGCTGGCCCATAGCATTTATGATGTGTGGGGCTGGCTAGTGGGGAAATATGTGGTAGCCCCAGCCCAGGAACCACAGTGCATAGAGCAACACCGGCAACACCACTGTAGGGCGGGTACCCATTGCGGCCTGTGTAAACATAACACACGTTGCCACACTTAAGGTACGGTGGAACAAGGGGCCCCACCAAGGTCAGGTCCCGATGGATTTTGTGCCCCCCTGGGAGTTTATGGGTCTCTGGGGACAAAGGGTGGCTTACTTACTTACCAGTGGATTGAACTGGATGGTGTACCTGAGTGTGGCCTTATGTACCTGCCACTGTCCTCCCCATATTGCCCAGATGCCCACATAACTGGGAGGAGGCACAACACACTTGGTTTTTGTGAGTGTGATGAGCCCCCTCGTGGTTATATCCCTTGGCAATGAGTATACCTGGAGCAGGTGCTATAACAGTAGAAGCACAAGTTACTGTTCTTGCAGAGCACACTGCTCAGATTCTAAATTACACCTGAGTGGTCCTCCTCCTGTTAAAGGACAAGGTTGATCAGGTCGGAAAGGTGATGTTGCAAAACTGAATGGCCTTAAACATAATAACTGCTGCCCAAGAAGGCACCTGTGCCTTTTTAGCAACACAATGTTGTACCTTTATCCCTGACAATTGGCAGAACATAACAGCAGCCCTGCGAGGGGTCTCACGGGAGAGTAAGGTGCTCAAGAGCTTTACTGACAACTCCCTGCAGAGAGGGTGGGAATCCCTAGGCTCTGGCCTACGTTGGGCCTTAATAGTCATAAGTTGCATAGCTTGGATCTTAGTAGTGAGCTGTTGCTCTCTGTATTGCTGTTGTGGGTTATGGATTCAGGGCTTTGTCCTATTGGCTCATGTCCCTGCCCAGAGGACAACCTCAGCCTAGAGGCTGGGGTGTAAGGGAATGACTGTGCTTTAGTCAGGAGTAGACTGAAGCAGCCTTCCAGTGCAGCATAACTCAACAAGTTTGAAGTTCAGGTATACAATCTCACACATTATGTAGCCATGCTACGTGAGGAACATTAGGTGATCACCCAAGTTAGCTCTTGCTTGGCTTGGAACTATTATTGTCTGGAAAAGGTATAATTATCCTGATAACACCATACGTATGGCTTGCTTGTGCTTGGAGAGAGAGTAAATCCATGTCAAAACTGTCTATGATTCCTTGAGTGTTTTTCCAGCTACCTGCCACTTGCCCACTCAGTTAGAACCTGGCACACTCCATCCTGAGAACCTTCATTGTCTTCTCACTGACTGAACTCTGAAGACCATATTTAATCTTCAAGGCCTTTCACCCTCAAGTCCATGTTTATATTTTCAGACTAATCTGCCCATTACTTACCCATAAACATTTCATCTATGGAAAAAATTTCTTTTTATTATTTGAAACTACAGATGCTTAATGCTCATTCTCTTTTTAATAATAGCATGTTAATCTACTCATAGTCCCTTTATGTATTTTGATTTTTTTGTGTGTGGCAAAATATATACAACATGAAATTAGCATTGCAACCATTTTAAGTATACAATTCCATGGTATTAACTGCACTTAGAATCTTATACAACCACCACCACTATCTATTTATAAAATGTTTTCATTATCCCAAACAGAAACTTCATAACCATTGAGCAAAACCCCCAATCTCTAATCCCATGGCCCTTGGTAACCTCTCATCTACTTTCTGTCTTTATGAATTTGCCTGTTCTAGATATTTCATGAGTGGCATCATATGATATTTTTCCTGTTGTGTTTGGCTTATTTCACTTAGCATAATATTTTCAAGGATCATACATACTATAGGATGTTTCACTCCTTTTTAAGGCTAAATAATACATCAATTATATATACCACTTTATATATTCATCTGTTGATGAATATTTGGGTTATTTCAATTTTGTGGCTATTGTAAATAATGCTGCTATGAGCATCAGTGTCATAAATCTCTTTGAGAACCTATTTTAAATTATTTTAGATATATACCCAGAAGTAGAATTGCTGTATCATGTGTTAATTTTTGTTTTTTGTTTTTTTTTTTTTTTGAGGACTAGCACACTGTTTTCTGTAGTGGCTGCAACCATTTTACATTCTCAACCATAGTGCACAAAGTTTCCAATTTCTCCATATCCTCATCAACACTGACATACAAGTAACTGCATGAGTGACTGTTTTCATATTCTTTGGGCATATACTAGGAGTGGAATTGCTTAGTCATATAGTAATTCTGTGTTTAGGTTTTTAAAAAAACCTCTAAACTATTCCACATAGGGGCTTCTCCATTTTATATTACCACTAACACAACATCTTCATGGACTTGCCCAAACTTGATATTTTCCTTTTATGTTTTTTTAATTTTTTAAGTTGTTGAAATGATGCAGAATTTTTCTCAGCCATTTTGCCAGCTTGAGACCTCCGGCTGCAGATTTCCAGCCAGCAGTGCCCCTGCTTGACCCACATTCTCCACAGGAGGTGCCCCAACCACTCAGCCACTGGGCCACACCTGGCTTTCACTCTGTCATGAATCCTGCAGCCACCATGATTATGAGCTCAGCCCCTGGGTGAAGAGGGTGTACAGGCAAGTGAGTGAAGGGTCTGGCCAGCTGCTTCAAGTACTGGCATAGGAGTGGGTTCCATGCAGGGCTTACAGCTTGACCAAGCATGTTGCAAGTGACTTCCATGGTGGACTCTATCATCTAACAAGGGGAACATGAAGGCACTCAAGCAGGGAAGCCCATGACCCAGAAGTCCCAGAGTGGGTGTTACAGTGTGAATAAAACTCTTTTAGTCCCACTATCCACAGCCCAAGGCACAATGGCAAGTTAACAACTCCATCAGTCCTGTCACACTGCTCTGGCCTGAGGCACCTGGATTGGCTCAGCCCCAGCCCAGCACTTCTTTCCATGGAGTGGGGCAGTCCCTTCTGCTGGCAGAGGTTGGAGGGCCACAGTGTTACTGCTTTCTTTGTACCTATGCTCAGCCGGGTCCCGAGTTCTTGTTTGGAGTCCAAGAAGAATGAGCTTATGCTGACAATCAAAGGGTGAGGAGAGAGGATAAAAGTTTCACTGAGTGATGAAAAAGCTCTTAGTGAAGAGGGAATGTGGTCAGGTGGTCTCTCGCTCAGTGTGGCTGGGTCTGGGGCTTTTATGGGCTCAGAATGTGAGAGTGCTGTGCTGATTGGTTTATGAGTATGCAAAAGAGGCTAAAACAAAGGTATCATTCAAAGGTGCGCATGACAGTGTAAAAAAGCAATTAGAGAAGGATAGGTATATGTAAAATAGGTGAAGGGTGGGGATCAATCTAAGAGAAGTGCAGCAAATGGGGATAGAGGCACTCAATCTGGTCTGTGGATTTACCCAGGACTTGTAGTTAGGCTTCAAACTGCCTTCAACTTGAAGGTTGGGTTTCACTGGGACCCACCCCTGTCTGCCTAGGATTTGTCTACCTCCTGCCTGTATTGCTATCAATAACTGTCTTAGGAGATGAGGTGTGAGTGGTTTCTCATTGAGGTTTTAATTTGCATTTCTGTAATGACTAGAGATGTTGAAAATATTTTCATGTTCTTATTAAGCATTTGTTTGTCTTGTATGGAAAAATGTCTATACAAGTTCTTTGCCTAATTTTCATTGGGTTTTTTGTCATTTTGTTCTTGAGCTGTAAGAGTACTTTATTCAATATATTAAGCTCTCAAAAAATATACAATGTATAAATACTTTAAATCCTTAATAAGTTTTATTTTCACTTTCTTGATGATTTTGTTTGATGCACTAAAGTTTTCAATTCTCATGAATCTTAATTCATCTATTTTCACTTATGTTACTTGTTTTCTGGTGATATATCAACAAATCTGTTGTTTTATCCAGGGACATAAAGTTTTATGCCTAGGTTTTCTTCTGAGGGTTTTATGGGGTTAGCTTATACATTTGTTGATTTTTGTATAAGGTGTAAAGTGGGGTTCAACTTAAATCTTTTGCTTGTGGAAATTCAGTTATCTCAGTATTATTTGTTGAGGATAGTTCTCCTTCCCACGGGGAAAGATAACTATATTTTTAAAAAATCAATTGTCCATATATGTGAGAGTTTATTTCAAAACTTTTAATTCTATTGAGTTATATATTATTTCTAATCTTTGTACCAGTATCACACTGCTTTGATTACTGTAATAAGTTCTGAAATTGAGAAAGATGAATCCTCCATTTCTTTTCCTTTTTCAAAATTGTTGTGGCTTTTTTAAGCTCTTTGGAGTTCCATATGAATTTGAGAACAAGCTTTTTCATTTAGTCCTAAATGACTGTTAAATTTTTGATAGAGAGTGCATTCAGGCCAGAGCTTACTTAGGGTGGTATTGACACAAAAATACTGTCTTCCTACCAATGAACATAAAATATCTTTCCATCTGCAATATTTTGTACTCTGCAGTGGTATCAGAATAACACGGGACTCATGGAATGAGTCAGGTTGTGTTTTCTCTTCTTCTCTTTTGTGTAAGCATTTCAGGAATATTAGTGTTCCTATATTAATAATGTTTATTAAACATTAAAAATGTTTAATAAAGGTCACAGTAAAATCTTTTGATCCTGGACTTTACTGGGAGGTTTTTGATAACAATTCAATCTCTTATTATAGATCTGTAGTTCTCTATTTATTCTGAGTCAGATTGGACAATTTGTGTGCTTGTAAGAAGTTTCTATTTCATCTAGATTATCTATTTGAGATACATTTATTCATAATATATTCGTGTAATCCTTTTTATTTTTATAAAGTCAATAATTGTACCCCACTTTCATTTCTGATTTTAGTTATTTTTGTCTTTTTTGATTTGTCAGTCTGGCTAAAGCCTTGTTAATTTTTTAAAAAGTATTTTCAAAGGACCAACTTTGGTTTCTGTTTTTGTATTTACATTTTTTTCTTTTTATCTCCACTGTATTCTTATTTTTGTTTGTTTATTTATTTTTTGGTCACCTTTGGGTATAATTTTCTGTTTGTTTCTAGTTCCTCAAGGTATAAAGTTTGTTGATTAATTCAGACTTTTTCTTCTTTTTTAATGTAGTTATTTGAATCCATAAATTTTCTTCTGGGCAGTGCCTTCTCTACATTTATTAAATTTTGGCCTGTTGCATTTTGTGTTTTTATTCATCTTATTTTCTAGTTCCCATCATTATTTCTTTTTTGACATGTTGGTTGTTTTAGAGCATTGTTCATTTCCATGTATTTGTTAACGTTCAGGTTTTCCTTCTGTTATTGTTTTCCTGTTTCATTTTCTTACAGTCTGAAAAGATACTTATAGGATTTCAGTCTTTTTATTACTAAGTTTATTGAGACTTGTTTGGTGTCTAACATATGATCTATTCTGGAAACATATGATCTATCCTAGGGAATGTTTGTGTATTAAAATATCTTAAAGAACATCAGTCTCATAGAAGGGGAATAGAAAGGTGGTTGAAAGAAAATTATGTGGGTAGTAGGGGAGAAAGGGAGAGATGTTCGTCAAAGAATAAAGGTTTCCCGTGAGGAAGAATAAGTTTGAACAGCATTGTGATTCTATTTAATAATACGTATTGTATACTTGAAAACTTCTCAGATAGTAGACCTTAAATATTTTTAATACAAAAACTTGATAAATATGTGAGGTGATTGATAGGTTAATTAGCTTGATTTAATCATTTCAGAGTGTATGTAAATATCAGAACATCATAAATATGTACAGTTTTCTTTGGCAATTACACTGCAATAAACCTGAAAAATCATCATCAGATTGTCTTAATGAATTGGCATTATTTTCAGCATGTCTTTCTATGTATTTTATAGCAGTTTTTGACTTAAAGTCTTTTATGTCTGATAACAGTAGAGTGACCCCAAACCCTTATTTTGTTACCACGTGCATGGGATCTTTTCCCATCCATTCACTTGCAATCCATATATGTCTTTATATTTGAAATGAGTCTTGTAGATAGCACACAGTGTAATCATATATGCTTTTCATTTTTCACTTAGGCAATTTCACCCTTTTGATTGGAGTTCAAACCATTTGCATATAGAATAATTACTGATAATGAAAGACAAAACTTCAATTTTGCTTTACTTTCTCTATATCTTTTACCTTTTTGTCAACTATTTCCTCCTTCCCTCCATTATTTTCTTTCTTTTGTTTAGTTGATATTGTGTAGCAACCATTTTAATTCTATTCTCATTTCCACACACACACACACGCACTAAATGTAGATTGGCAGAATGGGTTAAAATAATTATATTTACATATGTAATTATATATTTTATATACCACATATATATTACATACAAATTAGTATATATAAATCAGTATATATAAAAGTACATACAGAAAATAAAGTATATATTACAAAGTATACATTACATATACAATAAAGTGTGTGTGTATGCACACATACACACATCCTTTTTTTTTTTTTTTTTTTGAGATGGAGTCTCGCTCTGTAGCCCAAGCTGGAGTGCAGTGGCACAATCTCGACTCACTGCAAGCTCTGCCTCCCAGGTTCACGCCATTCTCCTGCCTCAGCCTCCGGAGTAGCTGGGACTACAGGTGCCTGCCACCATGCCTGGCAAATTTTTTTTTTTTTTTTTTTTTTTTTAGTAGAGATGGGGTTTCACCGTGTTAGCCAGGATGGTCTCCATCTCTTGACCTTGTGATCCGCCCACCTCGGTCTCCCAAAGAGCTGGGTTACAGGCGTGAGCCACTGCGCCCAGCCCACAGACACATACTTTTTAAAGCAACTTTAGGTTGACAGAAAATTTGAGTGGAGAATACATAGAGTTCCCTTATCCCTTCTAACTCTCAGCCAGTTTCATCTATTAACATCTTGCATCACTGTGGTACTTTTTTTTTAACCATTGATGCACCAATACTGGTACATTATTATTAACTAAAGTCTACAGTTCACATCCTCAAATGCATGTGATCACATGAAGAGGTGTTCTGTGTATAGAATAGAAGGTAGTAAATATGTGTGAAAGAAAGGGAAGGGAAAAAATAAAGAAGCTAACACATAATGCACACCTACTAAGCTCAGAATACTGGTAAAGATATTTTCTTATTGTCGGGAAATGTCAAAATAGAAGTTGTAAGTAAGAGAGAGATTTGTGCATGAAGACAAATCTCCAGTTTAATCTTACATCTGGGGATGAAGAACTTTTGGCCTTTGTGGTACTTTCAAAGTTAAGAGTAGATTCTAACTATGTGATATCTCAAAAAGAACTCCCTTTGGAGAGACTGCTATAATTTAGTTACACCATATATTTCATAATGTGTAGTTATCAACTAAAAGATATAAAATAATTATTATGTTTTTGAATTGAATTTAAGTTCAAGAAAATAATATTAGTTGTATTATCCAATTATAGTTTTTATCTTTGTAGGCATGCTATACAGATACTGATATAGCCAGAAATATTTATGCACATTTATTCTTATAAAAGTTAGTCTTAGTAAACAAATATATAGTATCAAGGGTGTTAGAGTAAGATCAGCAGGGAAAAAATTAAAGAGAGAGAGAGAGAGAAAGAAAGAAAGAACTTTATTGGCTTATAGAAGGAGGGATACCAGGAAAATGAAAAATATACTTAGAGGCAGACAGATGTTATTTTATGTATTATAGACTCCTATTTATTCATTTATAAGCTACAATATCACTTTGTTGCCATTCTAGAAAGGCACCCTTGTGTTATGGAGAGAAATGATAATTTTTCTCTTTTTCAGGGTTTACAATTCTTTATCAATTTTATTATGGAATTTTACAAGGGCCATGTTAAGTAATAGTGGCATCCATTGGCTGTTCTCATTTCCTTAGCAACTTGCCCCTTGAGTTCCTATTGTCCTAGTAGTAAGTTCTAGCATTTACAGAAATGTAGGTTTACTGCCTTTTCTTTGTACATTCAACACTACACTGATCATGGCATTTTTTGCTTCCTGCATAGTCTCCAAACCAGGCTCCATGTTTTCTCTACCACTTCATTTTGATCCCAGACAATTTTATCTCCTGAACTCAGAAATGTTTTGCTGTTTCACCCAGAACAGAGTTTTCTATTGTGACTTGCTCTTCTGGAGCCATTCCACTTCCATGAAAATAAATGTATATTAATCTGTCTTTTAATTTTCATACCTATTGTCATTTGTCAGTTTGGTATTATTAACTGAAACAGCAGAAAGAAGTGCTGAGAAAATTATGTTTGTGATCAACAGCATTTCATTACAGTCTCATTTTTCATCATAACTTAAAAAGGGAACTTGAACAAGGTCTTTGAGCCTCAATAAATTGGCCTGCAAAGGGGGGATAATACACACCTAACAGAGCTGTGATGATTAAAGATGATACTGTATTATCTTTCTCTTATTTAGAAAGCTTCCCCTTACCTTCCTGGCAAGATTCTTCTCTTTAGCTAGGTCCCAGTTGACTTACCACTTTATTTGTAAAGTATTTCTCTTTACTTTAAGCAGAATTAATTGCTGCTGCTTCTGTGGTCCCACAGCACCTATTCATAAGCACTTATCACATTTTTAGCTACATTCCAGATTGCCCTTAGCCAGCAACAATTTGTGAACATTTTTTAAGGCCAGTAATGGAACCAATTTATCTTTAAAAACTTAGCACTTTTCACTTTACCTATCATAGAAATAAAAAGACATTCATTGAATTGCAGTTGAATTGTCTCCTCTGCATCCAAATACTTGGTCATTTTATGTTCAGAAAGTTGTTTGCACCTCTTCAGAGCAGAGGTAGGGAGTAAAGTGACCTCAGTAATCAAGCCAATAGGCCACCCCACCCCCACCTCTCCAATCTGCTTTCTAAGGACAAACCTCCCAAATTAACCAGAATATTAAGGTTAATTATTCAGGGATGGTGGCCTCTATATTGGACAGTGGTAGAGGCACATGGAGGATATTTATACTTCTTTAATTTTACATTTTGTACATTCTGAAGACAATTTATTTTCTTAATTCACTTCATTATTTCAGGCAGTCAGGTTATGATATAAATGATTATCAATAGCTATCATTTTTTTTCACATTCCATCTATGTGCACAACTCATTCGCAAAAGAATCCTGGATACTTCTCAAGCAACAAACTATTTCTAAGAAAAGGCCCATTTCCATAAAAGGATATGTATTCATTTAAAAAACATTTCGCTAATTGTACTTCTCAAAAGACACTATTTTGCAGGTAGTGGCTTTAATTTTGGGGAACTGAATGTTTAGATCATGCAAAGAGCATATATGCAAAGAACATAATGAGTGAAGTTGGGTGGCATGATATAATAAAAATGTTAAATGATATATGTTAGGTTCATTCACTTAGTGAAACCCTTTGTCTTGGAAGAAAATATTCGGTAAAGATGATAGAAAATTTCTGTTTTTGCAAAATAAGTGAAAATTAGCCAGGGTTTTTGAAAAATTGTTTTTGGGGTCCTAGTCAAAGTCTTTTAACATATGAAAACAACAAGGAGGAAAATATGTAAATTTAAAATGTATGTTCAGGTTTCCTGAAAAATTCAGTCTTGAAAAGGTCTACTAAAATATAACAACCAAAAGAGACAATAGATCTTGTTCAAGGCAAATTTATGGCTATTGCATTGCTTTTTGCTTGTGTCAGCTAACCCTGGCCAAAAAGAATCCTTTTGCTATTGGGGTGCAACCTGTAAGCTTAGATGTTTTCTTCCTCGATCTAAAAATCTTGTTTATATCTTGTGTCTTTTTCCATTCACCACAGCTCTATTTAAATGTGGGTAAAATTTTGGAATGTTTGATTTTTATTATGCTAAGGACATTTATGTTTAACCTGACTGTGTAATTAATAATTAATTGTAATTAATAAATATTCTTCTTTGTCTATGTATAGCAAATACTTGTTAATTTGAAAACATACCTTTTTGGTTTGGCATTACTCTGCTTTTAAATTAAAACAAAACATAAAAATAACTATTTTTTGTAGGACACGTTAAAAAATAATGCCACTAATTTTCATTTGTAGCTTACATAAATAAATTTTATACATTACATGCAAACTACATGCCTATGTATGTAAAAGCACTAGGCATTATTCTATATTCTGTGTTGTATATATCATTATGCTGATATGTGAAATATGTACATAAGATCTACAGTACACTACATGCAGGGGCATGGGCTTCAAAATTGTATGATTAGATTATTTAAAAATATTTAAACAACTACAATGTAAGCTTGATTAAAAATACTCTGTCATTTATGTTGCCTTTACTATATATTTAAGTTTGACTGTTGTATTTAATAAATTAGAAGCATTTTCCTTTTATTGATAAGTAGTTTTGTGTGTGTGTGTGTGTTGTTTTGTTTTGTTTTGGAGATTTAGTCTGATTGTGTTGCCCAGGCTGGAGTGAGGTGGCACTATCTCCGCTCACTGCAACCTCTGCCTCCCAGGTTCGAGCAATTCTCCTGCCTCAGCCTCCCAAGTGGCTGGGATTATAGGTGCATGCCATCATGCTCAGCTAATTTTTGTATTTTTAATAGCGACGGGGTTTCACCTTGTTAACCAGGATGGTCTCGACTTCCTGACCTTGTGATCCGCCCGCCTTGGCCTCCCAAAGTGCTGGGATTACAGGCACAAGCCACCGTGCCCGGAAGAGTTCTCTTTTTTTCATCGTCACCAACATTTGATATCTTTTGTCTTTTTAATAATAGCTATTCTAAGCGGGGTGTGGTGATAACTCATTTTGATTTTCATTCCCCTGACGATTAGTGCGTTGAGCATTTTGTATATATATGGGCTAACAAAGGGCATTTTCAGGGCTAACAAAGGGATTGTTACATACTATATATATAACAATATATATTGTATACACTATATATGTGTGTGTGTGTATGTGTGTGTGTGGGTATATATATAGTGTGTGTGTGAGAATCTCTTTGTTAGCCCTAATACCAAAGGACAGTTATACTTTGTTGCCTAGTACAATTGATGATGACTTTAAGTTATTTATCTATACTATGTCTGCCAAATTGAGGCTTAATGTTCTCCTGACTCCATGGCTAATTTGATTGCTATGATAAATCAATAGGTACATGAAAATCCAAAATCCAAAGCTTAAAGCACCAGCAGTGCTCTTTGCATCAAGACTCTATTTTTTTTTTTTTTTTTTTTTTTTTTTTTTGAGATACGGTCATGCTCTGTCCCCCACACTGGAGTGCAGTGGTACAATCATGGCTCACGGCAGCCTCAACCTCCAGGTTCAAGTGATCCTCTTACCTCAGCCTCTCTCGAGGAGATGGGACTATAGGTATGCGCCACCATGCCCAGCTAATTTTTGTATTTTTTGTAGAAATGGGGTTTCATCATTTCGGCCAGGGTGATCTTGAATTCCTGGGCACAAGCGATCCACTCACACTGACCTCCCAAACTGCTGGTATTACAGGCATAAGACACCACAGCAGGTTGAGGACTCTTTCCAAATGATTTATTGTAGATATCACACTTTTAGAGACACACTTCTCCGCTTCAAGCATCTCCCACATGTGATCTGTTGTCTTGCATATAAACAGAGAGACGCTAGATAGAAAAACTGTAGTATGGTGACCTCAAAAAAAAAAAAAAAAAAAAAAAAACTATAGATATAGGTAGATAGATATATATATATAGATGTAGATAAATAAAAGGCACCTCAGATTTGAGGTTATAAAACTGTAAGACTGGGATCAGCAAGACATAATGTAGGTACCAGAAGAGGCAACCATTTACCACTCTTTAGCATGTTAGATTTGCTTTTTCACATGTAAGACAGAATTTCAATTTTAATTATAGTGGTTAAGTAAGTAAGGAAATTTACCCCCAGATTCGAATAGAAGTTTGTCTTTTAATCTCTTCGTTTTTATTGTTGCAAGATTAATTTAAATAATCAATAAAATCCCAATTTATTGATGTGCTATACATGTTAGGCACTGTTTCAAAAAAGTTTTACATCATATTTTATTTGTTCTTCACAATGCCTAATGTAGCTGATATTTACTTATTTACTTTTCTTTTGTGTTTTTTTTTTTTTTTTTTGAGATGGAGTCTCGTTCTGTCGCCCAGGCTGGAGTGCAGTGGCGCGATCTCGGCTCATTGGAAGCTCCGCCCCATGGGTTCATGCCATTCTCCTGCCTCGGCCTCCCAAGTAGCTGGGACTACAGGCGCCCGCCAACACGCCAGGCTAATTTTTTTTTTTTTTTTTTTTTTTGTATTTTTAGTAGAGACGGGGTTTCACCGTGTTAGCCAGGATGGTCTCTATCTCCTGACCTGGTGATTTGCCCACCTCGGCCTCCCAAAGTGCTGGGATTAAAGGCGTGAGCCACCACACCCGGCCACTTACCTGCATTTAAAAAAAAAAAAAAAACAAAGCCAGTATTAGAAAGATAAACTTACCTACAATTATACAAATGATAATTGTGAATAAATTAAAACCGAACATTGTTCAACTTCATGTATGGGATCCCTGTACTCTTATGACTCCTTTACTTTGTTGTATGCTTTTATATTCTCTTTTCTGAGACTTCTGTGGTTGTTCTAGTGAAAAAAAAATTGATACGGTGAGTCATGAGCTTCTAATTAGAGGTCCTCTTGAACCTGAAGAAAATTTGCTCAAGTAAACTTCTGAGATTCTAAGTTTTTACTTATTCACCTTATCCACTAGAAAGATGAGTAATGACCAGTCTTTAGTATTTTACTGATTAAGCCACATATATAAATAGATGGATAGACAAAATCCAAATATTAGTGATGAATATAAAAACCAAATTACAGTCCATTATTTGACCCAGAAGTGAAAGTTTGAAGACAAATAAGTATATAACAGTAAGTGATAACATTTGAAATTAAAAAAAAAAGCAAAAAGTTGTCACTTATGAACATCAAACAAATATAAATGAAGAAAATTCTTAAGTGTGAAAAACCAGTGTGAAGAAAGCTTTATACAGCTAGGAGCTATAAATAATAAAAGCAAAATATAGTAACTAATGCAAAAGTTGTGCATAAGAATTGTATTTTAAAATGATAATAGTTTAGTGACTATATATAATAATTTCGAAATGCAATATGTCACTAATGTTTATTTTTAACATGTTGTATCATGGACTTAGCAGTTTAGGTAGAAAGCTCTGTGAAAGTAAAAGTTATCCAGAGGCTATAAAAGAGCTTTCAAAATTCAGGGGCATTTTCATAAGCCACCTCAAATTCATAAAGCAAACTGTCAATAGGATTGAACAGCAATATTTACCTACTCAGAAATATTTTATTTCTAAAGGGTAGTGAACGTATCACTCAGTACAACTACTTGTTTGAAATTGTTCTAATTACAATTTCTGTAACACAGCATCAAAACATAAATTTAAGAAATCAGGATTTGCAGGTGCCAGACTCTGAGAAGTATTTTCTTGGAATATTGAATACATTAAAGTCACAAAATTGACAGCCTGGATAACTTTCATAACTAGAATGTCAGCATCCTTTTGCATTTTTAAAACATGTGAGGGATGGAATTCATTTTCTTACTTAGATTCCAGCTGTGGGAGGCCCATGGGAGTTTCTGAATTCTCTGCTCCTTAAAAATATGCTGAGTTCCATCACTGGAAGAATTAGAAGTTCCAGCTTTCCTAAAGGACATAATGGACTCAGGTGTCCTATTTACAGTAGAAGCAAAAGGCTTTGTCTTTTGTCTCTTTGTAATTTGAAAAAATGAAGTAGTACTTTAGGTATATTATATTATAATCTCCTAAAGGATTCCAGATTTACTTGCAGAATGACCGACACACCCATATGCAGCTATTGCAAAGTGTCCTTTAAAATACTGATAAGTACAACACAATGAAAACACAACTCTACCAAGAAATTCAAACTGATGGTCAACCTACTAAAAGTGTGTGAGGGGCTGTGGAGGTAATAGGCTATTAATAATGCTAATGGAGTTATATTATGTGAAATTTGTTTTCACCTCAAGCCAAAGTTACACCTTGATACATAAAATAGATCCCATAGAGGAAAGAAAGCCCCTCCTGCACTATAGGTCCCTCAGTGTAGAAACTGCATTGAGATAATGGGACAGCTATCCTGCACTTCACTGGATATTTCTTTTAGAGGTGAAGCCCAGTCACCCCTTTCACCTTCAACCCTTAAACTTTATAAACTACTCAAACGTAGCAACTTCCAGAGAAGAAAAGTGAAGAAAGAAGGAGACTGGAAGAATCAGTAAGTTTCATATGTCACATTTTTCTATGAGAGGGTTTCACCATAAATATACTATTCTAAGCAGAAGCAACTACATCAAAAGTTCTCCTCCTTGCCATTTATGGTGGAATCTTTACCTTTTATTTTTGCATTAGTATAGTATATTATAGAACCAAGTTTTAAAGTTAGAAGTCAGTTTAGTGCGGTAGTCTTTGCACTGAAAAACTTTCTGAGAAATTAAAAAATTAGACCAAGAACCATGCCCATCAACCTGACCCACATCTTAAATTTGAGACAAGAATTCTGTCATCATCTAGTGAAAAATAAACCTTAAATTTTAGAAAATATAGATCGGGAAGATATTTATGTATACATAATTTTTTTGTAATAAAAAATTTTAATTAAATTAAAATTTAAATTAAAAAGTTAAATGGAATTTCAATTTAAAAAATCTATGTTCTCATATTCTGTCAGTGCTGGTTTAAACATTGTTAGATTTCTTTCATATGTCTTAAACTTCAGGCCAACTGTTTGTGCATGTTCTCTTTACTTAACCATGGCTTAACTGGGTATAGGTAGAGAGCTTACTTATAGTCCATTGCCACAAAATAAATTTTGCCACTTTGTAATTTCATGTCAAATGTGATGAAAATGAAGCAGTAGGAACTGAAATATATTTATTAACTTATTTTCAATTGACGAAAAATGGTTGTGTATATTTATGGGGTATACAATTTTGACCTATGTATTCATTGTCCAAAGCTAATTGTCCAAAGAATCCAGAGGAGGCTCAAAGCCACTCTGTACTGCCTTTTGGTCCAAGAGGATCTATGGATAGAAAGAGGAAAGAGATGTACAGTAAATAGAAGTGAGGTAGAGAAACAGCTGGAATGGTTACAGCATGGCATTTGCTTTATTTAAATATGGTTTGAACAGCTGGCTGCCTTTGATTGGCTGAAACTTGGTAATAGGCACAAGAGTAAGATACAATCTGCTTATATATCCAATTAGGTTACAGTTCTCTAGGTACAGAGAAACTATAGGTCAAATTTAAAATACCTACGGAAGCAGCTTTAGGCTCAATGTAATTTAACACCTTTGATCAACATTCCCCCTTTTCTCATCTCTCTGCCTCCCTTTCAGCCTCTGGTGGCCACCTTTCTACTCTTCGTTTCCATGAAATCAACTTTTCCATTTGGTTTTGTCCACATGTCTGTGGTGTCAATATTATACTTCAATTTTGGTGACTTTTCCATTTGGTTTAGTCCACATGTCTGTGGTGTCAATATTATACTTCAATTTTGGTGCTAATATAGGATTAAAGCAAATAATCTTACAAACAGTTTGCCACATAGAAAACCTATGTAATATATTGGCTTTTGTTATTAATACTGCTTGTTACAATGTGGAAATATTTGACACTTGGTGGGATCACACTCGATGGTAGGTATGAGCATATTTAAATTCTAATGAACTCAAATAATCTATGTCAGCCTCTTCAAATCTCTTCCAAAGCTAATTTTCATTCACTATCTATTAGGTTGTCCTGTTTATTTTCTTCATAGAACATATTACCATCTGATATGTATTTGCTGGTTGAACAATAAAAAAATTAAGTGTAATAATAGTAATTGCATCCTCACAATGTATCAGTTGTTACACATCACTCATTTAAGCCTCATTCTCATCCTACAAAGAAAAGGCATGAAAATTTGTATATTTAAGAGGCTATTGTGGTGTACTCATATGTTAAGTAATCACTTTAAGAGCACATGATTATCAGATGAAAACGTAAGAAATTAAATCCAAGTTTTTCTTATATAGTAGCTATCACTATGTTATTCTGCTTTAAGTAATATAGTTAACATTTTATATTATTCTACTAGTTATAATTTAATTTATTACTTTAGTCCTACTATTGCAATTTTCTGACATTTTCCCACACACAAAAGAAAAAAAATAAAAGATAACAAGTTTATGATCTCATATAAAGCCAAGCATTTATTTATTTTCAATCCTTCATGAAAATATATGCTCTTCCTTTTTTGCAAGATGATTGAAATACCCAAGATAGATGTTTCTTATGAAAAAGAGTTGACATTAAACTATTAGAGCAATAAAGCAGAATATCCAGAGAGACTTTAACACTGTGAAAAGCAGTTGCAAAATTGTTCTGCTAGAACTGGAGTCTCAAAGGGCTCTGAGTGATAGTTACAACACAAAATAACAACTGAAACATGGGTAGAAACAAACTGTAATCTATTGGAAAGGCAAATTATCTTTATTGCAAAGGTAATATATGCTTACTGAGGAAAATTTAAATAACCTTATCCAAAATAAAACAAGAAGAAAAATCTAAAACTCACATGTAATCTCACCAATTAAGAGATGGCGATTGTAAATATTTGGCTATAACATTTCAAAATCTTTTTATATTTGTGTTTATACAAATGGGTTTATATTATACATAATTTTTAGAGTTTTTTCACTTAACAATAGACTGCAAAGATCTATTCATCACAATCACTTAGTTATCTGTATTATTATACTATTAACTATATTTCCTTTGTTGAACTCAGGAGAGTTTTTTAGTTGTGTTACTAATTTAAATATGCATGTGAATCAACATTCTTGCAGGTGAAAACCTGAGCAGACTCTTTGTCACTCCTGTATAATAAATTCCTAAATGTGAAGTTGCTTTACCAGAAGGGAAACACACACACACACACACACACACACACACACACACACACATATATAAAATACTCATTTGTATTCATTCACTCATTCAATTTGCACATCCATAGGTTGCTAGTAAACATGGTGATTTTCACCCATATGACTGTGGGTGACATTTTCAACATTTCTACCATTATTAACTACTCAAGCATCTAAATTATATGTATTAACTAATTATTTTAAAATGCTTCCAGCCTTTCTCATGTGATTAGTTCATTCCTAGGGTATTTTTCTTTCCTCATAATTTTTACATGCTCTTAATTCATTGAGGATTTAATTTTTTTTCTCTACCATATGTTTCAGATAAACATTTCTGCATCAACCATTATCATTTAAAGATGAATGATAAAATAATAGTACCTAGTTACTAAATAGAGTATAACAGGATGGATTGTAATCAGAAAATCATTAATAAAATACAATATATTGAACATCAAAGGGATTATACAAATGATAATCTCAGGTGATATTAAGTTTCTTTTTAGAAATTATCTTCAACTTCATTCATCTTCTCTTCCAATTTTGCTGTTAATAAAATAACTATTCTAATCCTTCCATCTGAGCTGTAGATGCCTTCTCATTTTGCCTTCTCATGAACTTTGCTCATTTTATTTCTACTCTCCTATCCTGTAATTACAATTTATCCATTTCTATCGACATTAGTATTATATTCACATCAAGTTCTAGGAAAGACAAAGCTAATCTACAGTGAAGAAAAATATGCACACTGGTTGCAGGATTTTGGGAGAGGTTTGGTCTATAAAAACGGCATAAGGGAACTAGTAGTACAGCTGAAATCCCGTGGGTGATATTTCGGGCCTGACCATAGTCAATCACAAAGGCTTGGTCTGGCAGGTCTCATGGGGCAAAGCTACATACTTGACATCAAATTTAGCATATAGCCAATGCATTGCACCAAAAAACTCAGACCCATATGATCAACTGTGCCCTGACAAATATCTGCATTCTTATCCCAGGTGCCTTCATTTGGAGGCCCCCTTATCTGAGGTCTTCCTCAGGCACCTCTGCAAACACTTCCTTATGGGGGTAGAAGAAGAGGCAGGGGAACCTTGAGGACCCTTCTCTCCACTCTGACTTAGTACTCCGTACATTTTTATTCCTAGCTCTTCCATCTAACCCTCTCCAGACCCCAGCTACAAAACACTGCAGGAGACTTTTAGAAAATACACTGCAACGAATGTGATGGAAATAAACTGCCACAAAACACACACACACACACACACACACACACACACACACACACACAGAAACTGAGATGCTGCTAACAGCAACAGGAAACACACAGAGAAAGCATGGCCCTCTCCCCTTCTCCTCCAGCTTCCCAGTTTCCCTTCTGGTCTCAGAAGAATCTGAGCAGCTGGTGATGTTGAAGTGTGATTTGCAAAGTTCCAACCCCATCGTTGCCAAACAGAGTGGAAAGTAGAGGGATTGGAGCTGAAAGATGTTTATTTAACAAAGGGCATACCATTCAACTATTACCATAACACCTATCACCTCAAACCTCAATGTCCTCATCTTAAATGCATATATATGTGTGTGTGAAAAATGATTAACATATACACATATTTATGTATGTGTCCAAATACACACAGATATAAATACACATGTATACCCTATACCAGACCAATAAGATTATTTGATACTAAATGTGGAGGAAAAAAATACTCAGGACAACCTAACCAATAGAAGAATGTGATTTCTAATATTTATAATAGAATATTGCTATTGGAATCACTGCAGTTTTTGCTTTTACATAATTAAATTTTGTTTTAAGTTTTTATTTTTTAACAAAGGAATTATTTCAAGTTTAAATTGTGTTTGTACTATAAAATAATGGTAACCATAAGATATAAATTGACAATGCAACATATCAATTATAGTCTGATCACACATAATATTCAAATTTGCAAGTATCCTGGAAAATCTTGAAGTTTATTATTGTAAAGATATGTTTTGTGCTATACATTTCTCTTTATTTTATGGAAAATAAGGATCCTTCAAATAGCATGTAGGAACCGTTAGTAATCAATCCAGTGGGTGCCGCCCAAAATGATTCTGAAAACTTGCTGATTTGTGTGTATGTGTGTGTGTGTGTGTGTCTGTGTGTGTGTGTGAATTTAAGGCCTATAACAGTACCTGGAATAGTAGGTTCACAATAAATATTTCTTAAATGCAGACACGGGAAATATCATACACATACGTTTGCATATTAAAAGGGCAATGCAACAATTTAAAGACTAAAATAATAAAAATAAAAGTGCATTGCAGAACCTTTTCTTTAAGGTCCAGAAGGAATTTGGACCTTTGGGTGGACTTAACCGCAAGCCTTACGTGTTTCAGCAGATAGCCTATTGGGGCGATTTATCATGCTTGAGATGTGCACTTTATTTTGCTGACTTTGTTGTAATAGATTGCATTTATTGTCATTTGTGGGGTATTTGCACTACTTGAATAAAACATACGAGTTTTTCAGGGTAATTGTTTCATTTGTTAGTCTTCTTTTTGTCTCCTTATAGCTTTCCTTTTTCTTGACTTGCTCCTTTTTAGTTGCTTCAATAAATTTTTCTCATTCCTAAATTCAAGGCAACTGTGATAGAAATTATGTAGCTCCTTATATTGTCAAAGGAGTTTAATATAGCTTAACTGCGTATAGAAGTTAGGACTAGCTATTATTCCATGGAACAGTTCAGAACCTGAAGGGAAGAGAATATGCGATTTTTACTTTTTTAACAAATGTGAAGAAGTTCGTTTTTAAAATTTCACGGTAGTGAATTTTGTATTGGTTACATGCATAGAGGGAAGACACCTATATTTATAACTAAATCATTGAGATAGAAAAATAATCTCACTGACTATATATTTTTACAATTGTGTCTTCCTTTCTGCCTATTCCTTCTTCAGGTTTCGCTCCAGGAACCAAAGTGACTTGTTCTTGTTGCATCTTGGGTTTGATGACTTTGGTTAGTACCACTACCTTCACCTTCCCTCCTTATCTCCCTTCATTTTGGACATAAATTTCTGCACATGTTGAGGGAAAAAGTGCATTGCAGCAAACAGAAACAGTAAATATCCTTCCAAACTCTAAAGCTAAAAGACTTCTACATCTGCTAACATTAAGTGGTCAGTGACTAAATGCCAGTCATTGGGCTAAGTACCTATGTACATTTTTCATTAAACTTGTGAAGATCACATGAGCAGATGGTACAGAGACAGCATTCAAATGTGGATATAGTCACCTCCAAAGGTATAATTCCTTATCATTTATTCTATAATACTTCAACAATTTGTCACCTTAGTACATGCTAAACTTGGAACTATGGTATTTAGTCACTAATTTATATGAAGGAACTTTGTTTTTAGTTTTGGCACCTTGTAATAACGTAAGCTGAGCATAAAAGTAGTAAGTGGTTGAGATCCAAAATAGACGCATGTTAGAGGTCGACAGTGCAGAACATTGCTTCCAGGATCCTTCAAAACTATGGCCTTTTGAAAAGAGGTATTTTAAAAGACCTCATTCTGGCATGATAGAACATACATTATGGAAAAGGCATACTCTTGTTTGTTGGTTTTAAATCAGATGACCTATCTAAAACCAAATGCAGATATCAATCAGGATACTAAAGTAGGGAAAAATCAAAATTATGTAAAAGACTGGCTTCTTCACTCTGGTAAGCAATTTGGAGATTTCTGAAAGAACTTAAAGCAGAACTACCATTAGACCCAGCAATCCCATTACTGGATATATATCCAAAAAAAAAAAAAAACACACACACACACACACACACACACACAAATCGTTCTATCAAAAAGATGTGTACACACATATGTTCATCGCAGCACTATTCAAAATAGCAAAACAGGGAACCATCCTTATGTTCATCAGTGGTGGACTGGATAAAGAAAATGTGGTACATATATACCATGGAATACTATACAGTCATAAAAGATGAAATAATGTCCTTTGCAGGAGCATGGATGCAGCTGGAGGCCATGATCCTAAGCAAATTAATGTAGGAACAGAAAACCAAATATCACATCTTCCCACTTATAAGTGAAAGCTAAACATTGAGTACTTATGGATATAAATATGGCAACAATCAAAACTGGAGACTACTGGGGGGAAGTGAGGGGAGAAACAGTTGAAAAACTATTGGGTATATGCTCAGTACCTTGGTTATGGGATTATTCATATTCTAAACCTCGGCATCACACAATATACCCAGATTACGAAAGTGCACATGTATCTCCTGAATCTAAAATAAAAGTTGAAAAAAAGATAGACTTCTAAATAGCATTTTGCACACATTACAGTGTGATAAATGATAAAATACAAGATTATTTTGCTATATAGGACAGGGAATCTTCATTTTATGCTTCCTTCTTAACACAATGTAGTGAATTTACTAGGCCAAACACTAAACTCTTTCATAGAGCAGACCAGAGCAATAGATTTGTGGTTGTTGACTAAAATTCTATTTTTATTTCACTTTAAAACATACAGGTATCAGAGGCACTACCTCAGGAAATACTGGGAAAAAATTATTTTCGTGGCTTGCTTGCTACTTTCTCTCTCTCTCTCATTGCCTGCTATCTCTATCTCAACATATTTGTACATGTGCTCACACAAACATACATACACACCTCAACTTTCTCGTGTATTGCAATTATGTATAGCATATAGTCTTACTCAGCTCAGGCTGCCACAACAAATCACCATAGATCAGGTGTTTTAAGCAAGAGGAATTTATTTTCTCATAGATCTGGGGGCTAGAAGTTCAAGATCAAGGTGCTAGCATGGGTGGTTTCAGGTGAGGGCTTGCTTTCTGCCTTGTACACAGATGCCTTCTCACTGTGTCCTCATATGCAGAAAGAGAGAAAGGGAAAGAGTGAGAGA
Source organism: Piliocolobus tephrosceles (assembly GCF_002776525.5). NCBI lineage: Eukaryota > Metazoa > Chordata > Mammalia > Primates > Cercopithecidae > Piliocolobus > Piliocolobus tephrosceles. Next base: position 78,779,723 of record NC_045448.1, on the reverse strand, counting down.
GAGCAAGCATTCTGGTATCTTTTTTTGTAGGGGTACTAATATCATCATTAAAACCACACCTTCATGACCTCATCTAAACCTAATTAACTCCCAAGCACCCCTCCAAATATGATCACATTGGCGAACAGGGCTTCAGCATGAATTTTAAGGGAGCACAATTTAGTCCATACCAGTGCTCTATTTAAAATTGTTTGTGAAAACAATGAATGTAACCCTCATTAGACATTTTATTTATCATTTTCCAATTCAAGTTAACCTTCCACATTTCTTAACCTACATTTTAATAGAATTCAATTCATCTATGTCCTGTCCATAATATCTAGCAGATACTTCACCTGGACTTCACTTAGAATATGTATTTTCAATATTACATATACTTTAAAAACATGTATCTTATCTCTTTCTGTTTAGATATCAAATAGACAATGAGAGATGTTACCTAATTCTCTCACAAATTGCCAACTCTGGCTTTTTCTAATTTTATATATTCAGGTGAAATGTTGAAGGATCAGAATTAATTCCCAGAGGCATTTTCAAGTGTATGAAATATGTGAAATATCACAAGAAAACAAAGGTTACTTTGTGAAGACGTTATGATTACTGCCTATGTTCCTCCTTCTTTATCACTCTCCTAGAAGAATAGCTAAGATTAAAGCAGTTAGTTTTTAACACTACTTTTTCTATTATCTCATTTATTTTATTTCAATATGTAATGGCCATTATTTCAGTCTTGGTTTTGAACTTTAAATTTAATGCAGAAAGTTAGATATTCTTTTTTATCATTGAGTTTCATAGAGTAATGAGTTATATGTTATGGGAGTCTCACAGGCTTTAAATGTGTTAAATATGTATGTTCATCAATGTACATATGTAACACACACACACACACACACACTAAAAAAAAAAAAAAAAAAAAAAAAAAAAAAAAAAAAAAAAAAAAAAAACAATTCCATGTCATTCATTTAATGAACTAAGACTCTGGGACTATCCAGCTCGAAACAATTGGAGGCAAAACCCAGCATAACTTTACTATGCTCTAGTGTTCATCTATAACATAAGAAAGTTCTGTTTGATGTTACTGAACCTCAGAATTGCTCCCTTGAAAGTCTGATCGTTTTATGGAACGCACTAAGAAGCACAGCCTTATGCCACATGAGAAGGTTTATCTGAGACCTGGACATTATCAGTGCCAGTCCTCAACCCTTAGATTTGCTGTTTTAATAAGAGCTGCTCTCCACGCCACCAGGAAATGAACTTAACTTCATCTTGGTGTAGGTGTGTGAATGTGTGCTTTCCATGGAAACAATCAATCTCACAGCAAATCAACCTCTTAATGCCATACTATTCCACAAGTGTCTCTAAAGCACAGAACATTATGGCAAAACATGGCTTGTCTGTTAGGCACAGTTCAGAATATACCAATGTGTTCATATTTATCTTATAACCATGACCTCAAGGCCATTCTTATTTCATGACCATGACAAAATAGGATAGAAGTACATCATATCTCTGAGAAATGTTCTGTTTACCTCAGCTTCCAGATTTTTTTATTGTTGATATTAGGCATTCTACTTTACCTTATGAATTGGCAGTCATCTTGAATAAGAAATGTTCCATCATAACCCACTTCATTTATCCCATCAGTACATGTTTGAGCTTTTGGGCAATATTCATTCTCACGTTATAGAAGCTGATTGATTACTTTTATTCTAATTTCATTCTTTCAAAGCTGTTATCATGAAATCCTCCAAAATTCCTCAATCAAAAGCTGTGTTTTTTTTCTAAGCTATAAATATGAGCACAAATAAAAACTGGTGTAAGCTTATTATATGATGATTCTTAAATGCATATATATAGCCTTAAGATGTGTGTAATCTTTGACTAGTAGTTCATGTCCAAAAACATGTCAATGTCATAAGAACACATTTAAGTTTGTGAGCAAATTTGTCATTAAAATGGTGTATGCTATATCATTGTTTATCATATCAAAAATTTGAAGACTACTTGATGGATAAACTGATATAGCAACTTTGAAAGACAGTCTATCAGTTTCTTACAAAGCTAAGCATAATTTTTATATATTATCTAGCAATCATGCCCGTACTTATCTACCCATATGAGTTAAAAAGTCATGTCTACACAAAAAATCTCCATGCAAATATTTAAAGCAACTTTATTCATAATCTCCAAAAACATGAAGCAACTAAATGTTCTTCAAAGGGTGAATGAATAAGCAAACTGTGGCACATCCATACAATGGAATAGTGTTAATTCATAAAAAGAAATGAGCTATTGAATCACAAATAGATGTGGAGGACTATTAAATGTATATTGCTTAGGGAAAGAATCCAGTCTAAAAAAAGTGCATACTATATGATCTAACCATATGACATCTGTCAAAGGCACATCTCAAAGATGTAGAGACAGTGAAAATGTTTGATGGTCACCAGGGCTATGGGAGAAGGAGGAGGGATGAATACATGGAACACTGGATATTCTTTAGGAAGTGAAACTATTCTCTATGATATTTTAACTGTAGAAACATGATATTATGCATTTGTCAAAACTCATGGAATTACACAAACCATGAACCCTAACACAAACTGTAAAATTTAGTTCATAATAATGTATCAATATAAGTTTATCAACTAAAATATATGTGACACACTAATACAAGATGTTAATAATAGGTGAGACTGTGAACAGGAAAGAAAGAGAATATTTTGGGAACTCTCTGTACTATGTACTCAATTTTCTGTAAACCTAACGCCATCTTAAAACTAAAGTTGTTCGATTCAAAAGAAATGAAAGTGATTCTCCACTCCCCCTAACATCAAGTACATTTTGAGCCATGTAAATACTTATTTATAATTGTTTAGGAAGCTAAATATTATCAGAAAGATAGAAAATTAGAGGAAGAGAAACAAAACAAAGCAAATTGATAAACTTATTATGATGAAACTTAATAATTATTTAAAACTTTTAATCAAATTATTCTTATTTATAAAAGTATTTGGGACAAAATAAAAGAATATCCTAAAATTTAAAGCAATATGTTGTGACTCTGTACCAGAGCAAAATGCAAATATGTAAAGAAATAAAAATTATAAAGTAAAAATAAAAAGGCAATAAAGGGTAGATTCAATATATCTAGCTACTGTGTATTGTGAGTTCTAAGAGATGAAAATCTAAATCATGGAAAACATAGCAAGAAATGAATTGCATTAGTTTGTTGAAAAGAGCAGCAAAAGACTTAGATTAGGTTTTTGACTAAATGATTGCAAATTCTAAGAAAGATAATGTGTATTTCAAGAGAACATGGTGAAGCTACTTAGCAGTTAGAGAAAATTATCCAACCAACATTATGTCAAGGAGATAAGAGAAGACATGGGAATAGAAAGTAGATAATAACAATGAATAATATCTGGGTCATAATCAACATGAGTTAGCAAAAGAGAACTCTTTCTACAATTTTTAAAAAGTTTTAAAATACTGCAATAGCTCGAGAAAAATAAAGTTCAAAATATATTTTTATAAAATGGGAACAATAAATACATATTATTGGCTAAGGACAAGGCACTAACTGTCCAACAGAGTGAATACACAAAAGAGAAAGGATATGTTCAATGAGGAAAGTTCTTAAGTTATGTCGTCAAGGAGAACAACAATGGCCCAGATTAGGAGAAGAAGGACTAGTCGTTTCAACAAATGAGACTAGATAAGCAAGACCTGTATACTGATGTTTCTAAGTTTGTGAAAGAGACAATAATTTAAGGGGAAATTATGGAAGAAAGCAGCACAATTTTTTTGAAAGTACAGCTGGGATTTCTATTATTGGTCTTTGTATTTGGAATACTGATTTTTAAAATGGATGAAGTAGCGTATAGAGGTAAAATTAAGTGATTGATAAATGGTACTGAGGACATTTTAGTTTAAAACTCAGAATTGTTATTGGTGACCAACTAGTTCAATGATTTTCTCCAATTGCACACAGTAATGCAGATATAGGACTATTAGAGTTATTTAAAATTTTCCCCATTTTTCTGTTTATTTTTCTCTTTTCAGGGGGAGGGGCTGTGTAACTAGAGTAAGGCATGAAAGGGAATTCAGATGCTGGCAAGAGAATATTTAAATGTAAATAATAAGATGCAGAAGGTAAGTTAGCTTAGCTTACTAACTTTAATAATATTTAAATGTAAATAATATTTAAATGTAAATAATAAGATGCAGAAGGTAAGTTACTTAACTTACTAAGAAACACTGCCTGTCATGAAAGCATAATTCTGTGAGGTCTAGAATTTATGAATGGGAGCGAGAAAGAGATAACAAATTATGAGGTTGTGTCCAAAGACTATAGTATTGAATTTTAATATTTACTTTGTGAAGTAACTTTGTGGGTTAGAATATCTAGGTCAGTGTTTCTCAAAGTGTAAGCAGGAGCACAACCTGAATCAGAATTGCTTGGGGTTTTGATGACTATGGAGGTTCTAGAGCCCTGTTCCAGAACTAAGAAACCTCTGAGGGTGCTGCCTGGGGGGTATTATTGTTAACACAGACCCAGATGATTCTAAACAACAGTTGAAAAATCTGTAATAATAATTGCGATCACTAAGGATATGGCAGAAGCTGAAGTGAAGTTAACTGGAGTTTGGGAATTAAAACATAGTGAGAGTAGAATTTTAAAACAGTGAAACCTTAGACACTGATGAAAAATATTAGAATGAAGAGAGAAAATAAAATGAAGTATTATTTCCTTAATCATCAAATAAGTATACATTGCAACAAGTATGAGCTTCCTTGCTGATATTTGCTAGTCTGAATCAGGTGAAAGCTGGAGTAAACAATCCATGTATACATAGTGAAAGTTAGGAACCAATGAATCACAAATCAATGGTAAAACCTCAAATGCAATGCTGAGTTCTATAGTGCAACCACTGATTCTTTCCATATACCTCAATCAAATAGCCTTGACAGATTTATTATTAATGTCACCAATCTCTGATATATAGGAATGTTGAATATGCCAGAACATTTAAAATACTTTAATTCACCTTTCTTGTGCTATCATCACTACCCATCCTTACCGTCAGGGAGTCAATTGGTAAAATAAAAATTCTGACATAGTATTTAGCTTTTATTAAAAGGAAGTGAGACAAATATTTAGGAAGAATCACATTGAGACATTTTCACCCCTGGAACATGGCAAGAAACAGGGAAAGCCTGGGAAGACCTGTCATCATGAGCCCAAGAAGGACCAACATCAAGGCATTCCGAATACCACCAGACAAAAGCTAGAGTTATTTCCTTACTTCATTTACTTCTGTGAGGGAGTTCATTATATGATTTCTTTCTTAAACAGAATGAGATCGGGAACATGTAAAACTGAACTTCAAGAGCTTGACAGCCATGACTTCATCTGGAAGAGTTACAGAAATTCAGGAATTCAGAGGCAGATCCATTTAACTTTTAAATGAAGCACCCATAGGTATTAGCATGATCTTCCATTTTCAGTTGTCTCTTGTGTGGAAGGAAGTGCATCCAATGTGGAAGCAATTTTGCATAAAGGAAGTACGAGATAGTTTGACTTGTGCAACAGAGGAGAACATGTATTTATAAAGCATTTAACCAAAGAGAAAAATAATATAAATCGTAAACCTAGGGACCTCAAAGTCATTGAATAGTGTGCAATGAAAGGTGTATTTTAAATAGAAATGCCAGCTTTTGAGAGCTTTTCTTTTATTCTTCATGTTTTGATTCCTCAATATTGGAGTTCTCCAGATAGAAAACAAAGAATAAGCTGAAACAGTTAGTTAATTTTATCTCATTCAAATAGAGTTAAAATTGCAAAGAGGGATTTGAATTAACTGTGTTCCAGATTTTCAGACTACACTAGACCCCAATCAAAAGCCTCCTCATATTTTTGCTTCTGTGTGTGTGTGTGTGTGTGCGTGCATGTGTGTGTCTGTGTGTATGTCAGTGAGGAAGAGAAGGAGGGAGAGACAAAGAGGGAAAGAATGTAAGTGTGTATGTGTAGAGTATTACATAAGCATAGTCTACAACTTCATGTATTATTGTGTTTTGGTAGTAGGCTTACTAAAACATAGAAGGTAAGGCACTGAGAATTAAATTTGTTCAAGCTGCTTCAGTTCTCTGGATATTTTCAATATATGAAAGATCCCTGACATGTCCCTTTTTAAATGGAGGAGTGAGATGTGAGATTATACTGTAAAGTGTTATAGTGGCCTTTTCTATGCACAGAAATGTAGACTGAAACAAAACGAACATTTTTTAATGACTTGTTGGTTCAGAATTCACACCTAAAAAAAAAATGTACTAAGATGCTCTTTGATCCAGAAGTAACAGACAGTCAAGTATATGTAGTTAAATTGATTAAAGAACAAAACCAAATGCAGAAAAATTGTTACTACCAACTCTGACTACTGTGTCGTCGTTAACCTAAGTGCACTCGCTACTAATTTCCTTAATCCAATCCAACCAATTAAACAAACAGATTTTGAGGCACAATGTTATTTCCTAAAGTAGTCAACACAATATTTTGAATGTTGTCAGACATAATCATGGGTTATTCATACCATTAAAATAGCTGGATGCCATTGAATGTAATACAAGAATAATCTTCATTAAATCGGTGTTTTTAGTTACCTGGAAAACACTGTATTCTGCTATACTTGTTGTAGGTAGAATTCTGCCACAGTCAGCCCACCTGAAAGCTGCTACCACTCAGCTACCCAGCTGGATATCAAAGAAATCTCTTTGATCCAGCAATTAAATAAGAATTACTGGCCTAACTGGTTTATCTAGGATCCTGCTCTAGCTGTAAGACCAGCATCTATGCTGAAGAATTGGTGCTACATCAATTGTTAAAGATTTTGAACATTGCCTCTGCCATAAACTCATCTGAACTCAGAGACATTCAGTCAAGGTATCTGAAGATGATATAGCCACAGAGGGCAACAAGAAATGAAAACAAAGGAACATATTTTTAAAAATCTATATTGATGCCCAAACCTACAGTTTGGAGAAGCTGAACTGAATTACAGGCAGCAATGTTATTTTGATAAGCTAATTTGGAGTAAACAATTTCATACCAAACCACATACTTAACAATTGCAGGAAAGTATCTTCAATGAAAGACAACAAAAAAGCACAGAACTTATCACTTGTCTCACGTGCCTGGTGATAATCTGGCTCAGGTTGCTAGACTACTGCTGGTTAGTCTCCTGCTGGCTGTCAGATGGGACGAGGGAAAACATAGCAGACAGCTGGGCCTGCACACAGGGAGCGTACCTTGGGGCCCATTATGCTTATAGGGCATATGTGCAAGGCAGAAAGGAGGGCTTCCAAAGCATGCCTGGATCTCATCTCATGGACGAGGCTGTGGTTTACAGCACCACAGTGGTATGAAAAGGAGAAACGAAGTCACTTCCACGCACATCACGCTCAGCACACTTTGATCCTGCCAACATGCAAATCACCATCCTGCAATCTATCACTCAGCTTAGTATTAATATCCGAAGTGTTTTTTTTTTTTTAACAATTTACAGATTTGACCTTATCTACGCCTACAAATGCTATAAATAATAAACCTAGTGCTTTCGTATGTTTCTTTAATTTTGTACATTATACTTTGAAACTCATTTTTGCATAAATGTTGAAGGTGACTGGGTAGAAATTATAAAAAAGGAGAAAGTCTGCTTGCTAAGACAGGGCTTCACAAGTAGAAATGGAAGATTAGAATCTAATCTGTAGTTTTAAACATGCGATTTTTTTCATGTTTATTTTCCCTAAATTTTCCAAAAAAGAATTAGATATGCCAGGCACAGTGGCTCACATTTGTTTTATAATCCCAACACTTTGGGAGGTTGAAGTTGGAGGATAGCTTGAGCCCAGGAGTTTGAGACTAGCCTAGGCAAGATAGAGGGACTCCATCTCTACAAACAAACAAACAAACAAAAAAATTAGCCATGTGCATTGGACATCTCAGCAATTTGGGAGTCTGAGGTGAGAGGATCACTAGAGCCCAGGAGTTGGAGGCTGCAGTGAACTATGACTGTGCCACTGCAATACAGGCTGGATGACAGAGTGAGATCCTGTGATGGTTAACATTGAGTGTCAACTTTATCGTATTGAAGGATGCAAAGTATTGTTCCTGGGTGTGTCTGTGAGGGCGTTACCAAAGGAGATTAACATGTGAGTCAGTGGACTGGGAGAGGCAGACCCACCCTCCATCTGGAAAGGTACAATCTAAACAGCTGCCAGATAGGCTAGAATAAAAGCAGGCAGAAGAACGTGGAAGAACTAGACAGCCTGAGTTTTCTGACTTCCATCTTTCTCCCGTGCTGGATGCTTCCTGCCCTTGAACATCGGACTCTAGGTTCTTCGGCTTTTGGACTCTTGGGGACCTACACCAGTGGTTTACCAGGAGTTCTCTAGCCTTTGGTCACAGAATGAAGGCTGCACTATTGGCTTCCCCACTTTTAAGGTTTTGGGAACTGGCTTCCTTGCTCTTTGGCTTGCAGATTGCCTCTTGTGGGACTTCACCATGTGATCGTGTGAGTCAATACTCCTTAAAACTCCTTAATAAACTCCCTTTCATCCATACATCTATCCTATTACTCCTGTCCCTCTAGAGAACCCTGGCTAATACAGACCCTAACAAGAAAAGAAACAAAAACAAACAAACAGAAAAACCTGATGTATAAAGTAGGATTTCTTTTCCTCTATACAGAATCAGAGTAAATAAAGTTACCTGAAGACTCTTCATAGGAACAAGCTCTGGAACCTATAACTACCATCACTGCTATAAAGACATTTGCCATGTCAAAACATTCACATTTGTGTGGGCACAAGGTCATCTGGAGAGAGCTCAAGACACATCAATAAATAGTTACTCTAAACAAAAACTCACTTCATTCAACTAATTCTACTATTCATAACGTTATATACATTAATCTTCCCTTAATTTTTGCCAAGGTTAAAGATTACTTAGCAGTCATCTTGATTAGATTTCAGCGTATTGTCAGCCATGTATTTGCAGAAAATATCCTTGGGTGAATTACTTCTACAAATAATAAATAATATACATTAGACATTGAATGTTGAGGCTTGTCTGTCAGTTGGTCATTTTATAATCAATCTCTGAAGGAAAGTTACTTTAGCCCTATGTATTTCTTCTTTTCTTTCTTTCTTTTTTTTTCTTTGAGATGGAGTCTTGCCCTGTCACCCAGGCTGGAGTGCAATGGCACGATCTCGACTCACTGTAACCTCCACCTGCTGGGGTCAAGCAATTCTTCTGCCTCAGCCTTCCAAGAAGTAGCTGGGATTACAGGTATGCACCTCCATGACAAGCTAATTTTAGTATTTTTAGTAAAGATGGAGTTTCACCATGTTGGTCAGGCTGGTCTCGAACTCCTGACCTTGTGATCCACTCGCCTCAGCCTCCCAAAGTGCTGGGATTACAGGTGTAAACTATCACGCCTGACCAGTCCTATGTATTTCTAAAGCATTCTTGCATTTAATCCTCACATGCCTTGAGAATTATCTGGGTTTATACTTGATGTTGTTGTTTTTGGTGTGTTTGTTTTATGCTGCCCACATTGGCCTACTCACTTGTGTCATGTATTTATACCATCCATTATTCTTTCTAGGTGCTCCCACCTGTAGATTTCTTGGTAACATTTTAGTATTAGTTTAAGAATGACTCTTTGTCATTCTCTTTACTCAAGTTCAGTAATAGATTATGCAAAGTTAATTAGGCATGCAGACTGACATCCAACATGTAAACTTCTTAATTCCATAACGTTTTCAACTTCTGGGACTTTCACTTTGACTCTATTTCAGCCACTGATTTCCAAAATTATCTAAACTCACTGCAATTCTGAACTTTTGAAATCAACTCTCCCACTTTTTCCATCCTAACCTATCCTTGTAGCTTTCACATGTGACTGCCCCCTATACCTGTCTTGCATTCTCACCAAGAACTCTAGGCCTATTATTCCTGTAATATCTCTTTATTGATTAGCCTCCCAGCCATATCCCCACTACTGAATTTTCTATCTTCCCCTTTTATCTAAATTCCCTGCTGCATCATTTTAATCATTCTCTTGCCAACATCTCAAATTCTTTTCCTTATTTGCATGCCTATTACATGCGGCCAGTTAAACTGTGATTTTGTAAAAATCTAAATATTGGCTTCTCAGCTTTTCCATCTAGCTTTCAAAAACTACTGGAAAAAAATAACAACTTTTAAAAGTGTTATTGTATTCTTAATTGACAAATAATGATTGCACATATTTATGAAGTAAGACTGGTGGTATTATATTGTCCATGGATCATTCTGCATTTACCTCATCATTGTAAGTGTTGGTAATAGTCTCTAATTGTCTCAGAATATCTATCTCATCATATCTGCCCCTTATTCAGAGAAACATAAAGAGAAATAGAAGCCTCACCTTCTATGAATGTCATTAACTTTTTGGAACCACATCATATTGGAATTTTATCTCAATGTGACACAATTCGATAACTACAGCCTTTCTCTCCTTTGTTGTTCTTAGTTCGCATCTCTTCCCTTCCATTTTTAAACATGTTTAATGTCCTCACCCATTTAAAAAATATTCCATTGACTTTAGATCCAAATAACAACCAAACAAAAAAAAAATTTCAACCTTTTCACAAATAAGGTGTTTGAGATAATTTTATATATTTGTTATTTCCAACTTTTACCTTCGCTGTACTCCTACAATAAAGAATATGTGTAACCACTCACATAAACTGTTTTTGTCAAAAAAGGCACACGTACAATTGATTCCAATGAATACTCCTTAAAATGCTTAACTTCTCTAGCACATTTGACTGTGTGGACTGTAAAATAAAGCAGACTTTGAATATTTCACTTCCCATGATCAGGAGGCAGGCTTAGAGACTATATGCCCTAAGAGGAGTAGTATTCAAAGAACTATAACTCAAGAAAGCAGTTTTGGATATATCCAAATAGGTATATAGGTGCCAATATTCTTCAGTATGGAGAATTTCCAAAAAAAGTTGGGGGTCATTTTATGAGTAATGGCAAAGAAATTACATAAGCTTGAGGCCTGAGGGCTTATGGAGGTGGTATGAATCCTATTTATGGGGTTGAGCTATGTAGTACACTCTATTTTTTCTTTTCTGTTCTCATCACCTTTAGTTCTTCAAGGTCAGTGCATGGCATGAAAGTGTTCCAATATGCTTGCATGTTTCAGTGGGAAATCAAAGGGGTATCAAAGCAGAAAGGCATCTTTGGTAGAATAATTTGTGACCATGGGCAAATATCTAGGATCAGGAACTTCTCTCTTGAGTGCCAGTATATCATCAACTCACCAATGAAACTCATTTGCCCTCACTGGTTATCCCAGAAAGAGGAGCATGGCACCAATTTACTGCAGGTCTCAGAGTATTCAGAAAACACAATGTGTATATGTGGACTTCATCTCTCACACCATGAGATCATGTTAACCATACCCCTTTTTCCTACATCCAGATAACACATCAAACACGAGCATATGGGATATGAAAATAAATTTTAATCAGATAATAAGATGCAAAAAGACACAGTCGTTAGTTTGGGCACGGATTACTAGAACTGGCCATTATGACACTCCCTATGCCTCAGGCACCAAGCAGAGTAAGGGAGATAAAATCAGCAACAAAGAAATAAAGGAAATAGCTTTTCTTTTCCCGTATAATCTAATATGTAGGTAAATTTATGACTAGACTACAGTTACACTACTGTTATTCCACTAATTGTTAAGTTTTAAGGGAGAAATTCAATTACTTTAGCTTCTAATTTCCTCACTGATTGAGAAAAAGAATCTGTGATTATTAGTTTCTTTCCTATAACAGTTGTGTGTAAGTCATTTTATCTTGAAACCTTTTTCTCCTATTATACCGCTTGGATAGAAGGCCTAAAATGATCCCATTTTATGTAGTGTGTCTTTGGTGGACTTCTTTAGGTAGTAATATAAGTAGTTTTCTCAACATGTAGACAATTAGAAGGATATGCTTGCAGTTGGTTCTGCTAGGTGAGAGGAAAATAAATACCTTCAACTTCAGCATAAACACATTAGCTACATGTAAAGATTTAAACCATTTAATTTGCATAATGATCATTTTATGCCACATTATTTGCACCTGGTTTACAAATTTACTGAGCTTTTCACAACAATTATCAATGATTGTATCAAAATGTCAAATATCCCAAAATGACATTTTGCTAGGCAGTTATCAAAAAGATTTGCTTTCCCTTTGATATTTCTTGACAGTTTAATTTGTGGCAATTTATTTTGTAAGGAAAACTATTGAAAAAAAGTTTTTTTCCCCATTTTCTTTATCAAGGAAAGAATGAAGAAAAATAGATGAAGCTTAGACCTCTCAAAATTTCAACATTTAATATTGTTTCAGAGACAAATATGTACATCTTTTTAAATATGCAGATTACAAAAATAATTGATGACAAATTTTAAAATGCAGACAAGCAGCCAAAACACATTTTATGCCCTAAATCTCACTCCATAAATTGTAATATTTGTTTCCTTTACTTTCAGCACTTTGTATTATGCCTCTCTTTTAAATATAGTGAAGTTGAATATATAGTTAGTTTTGTAATCCTTTATCAATATAAATTGTATAATAATAAATAAATCTGCTGTAATTATTTATCAGTAAATCATAAACATGTTAATGCAGATAATATTTCTAGTAAATATTTTACTTTTTATATTGCATTTTATTGCATTGTATTATAATTTATCTAATCAAAGCCTTACATTAGATAGTTATAGTGTTCCTAATTTTTCTATTGTAATGAAGACTGTGATGTAAATCATAACAGTTCAACCCTACAATAGATCTGTGTATTTCCTTCACATAAGTATTTTAAAGAAGAGTAGAATTTTTAGGTCATAGTTTAAGGTAAAAATCTAATACATTTTAGTTAGTATTGCTAAATGGCTTTCAATAATTATTGCAATAGAATAATACATTTAGGAAATTATTTATCATCTTTTGATCATTTCTATTATGTGTATTTTTATTATATGGCATTCTTAATACATATAGATATGTACTGAGAAGTATTATTGAAACTTTAGTGAAAATAATGCCTTTTATCTACCATTTCTTCTCAGAACCCACAACCTTAAAAGTGAAGTAACCAGAACTCTTCCTGTCTCTGAAATTATGAGAAATACACCTTTTGGATATATTTTATTTCCACTAGTTCCATAACCCCAGCTTGCATCCTCTCCTATTCAGTTTGTGTGTGTGTCTGTTTTTGCTTTTTTTTTTTTTTTTTTTGAGACAGAGTCTTGCTCTGTTGCCCAGGCTGGAGTGCAGTGGCGCGTTCTTGGCTCACTGCAACCTCCACCTCCCAGGTGCAAGCAATTCTCCTGCCTGGCCTCCAGAGTAACTGGGATTACAGACATGCACCACCACGCCCAGCTAATTTTTGTATTTTTTTAATAGAGGTGAGGTTTCATCATGTTGGCCAGGCTGGTCTTGAACTCCTGGCCTTTTGATCTGCCTGCCTCGGCCTCCCAAAGTGCTGGGATTACAGGCGCGAGCCACCACGCCCGGCCTGCTTTTGCTTTCTTAAAAAATAATGGTTATTGCTGCTTTTAATAAAATGATTAAGGATAGCATAGAGCTTTATATATGCTCTTATTTCATTTCCCCAGTGACTAAATATTAATTTACCTGAGGTCTTTCAGTGTATATTAGAAAGGCATAATCGATTATTTATTTGAGATATATTTGATATAGAGTTTCTCTAAAATTTAAGATGAATATTTGTGCAATTAATAATGATATCAGATTTTTACCAGCAGTTAAAAATATACCCAATGAACAATAAATTTCTGGAACTGTTTAGATTAACTTCTTTAAGGGCAGCTCACATTTGCAGGAATTTTATTTTGCTCCTTGGCTAAAGTCATAACACTTAGAGTCACATAACCTTTCCAACCTTTTAAAAATATAAGCCCAACATCTGAATTCAGGAGATCAGGATAATATATTTACTAAAAAATACATTTTTGGGGACAGAAAAAACTTCAAAATAATTGATAGTATTGATAATTGCAAGTGATCTTACTAAAAACCTTAATGACTGTTTTGTGTGAACATTAAGATTTGGACAAAATTCACTTATTTTGTAGCTGCTTCAGGGCCTGTGGATTGTAATATTGATCATTCCATTGATTGGCTGTCTGGCACCAGGAGAGGTACTTTATAGCTATCTGTCAATACTTCTTAAAATATGGAGTTGATTGTACTCATAATACTGTTTGGAAAGCTCATTGGAAAAATGTCAAAACAATTACAAATCAACATATTTTAATAATGTCACTTTCATGTATTGCTAGCATGACTGCCAATTTGTTGTCATATTTTAAAAACTGCTAATTTATCCTCAATCTTCTACAATGCCCATCAATTCACAATTCTTATAGGATAGAACTTCCCAAAACAGAATGAAAAATATATTTAAGCAAAAATTCAAAAAGTATTTAGGTTAATATTTTAAAACTCTTTATAAATGTTTTAGGCGAGTAAATAATACTCTTGCTATGAGAAAACAGTAGGCATTTTCCCTCTGTAAAACCATGATTTTGAAACTGGAATCTCAGAGAAAATATGCACAAAAATAGAAAATTTTTAAGAATTTAAAGATAAACTATTACCTCAGAAAATTAGACTTACAGATTGTACACATATATACATGCACGTGCACACACACACACGCACACACTCTCCCATAATTGAGATTTGGGCTGTAATTTCCAACTGCATTAAATATTTTACATAATGAACTGAGAAAGAAAAAATGAGCTTTTCTGGAGACACTTATGGTAAGCTAAAGCATGGAGCTTTTTTTTTTTTTGCTCTGCCATAATACATTACATGTGAGAGAGGTAAGAAAGTAAGAAACCACAAAAATGCATTTAGCAGCTACTGTGAGTCAAACCTCATTCAATTAGTTTTTGCAACCATGTAAAACAGAAAACACTCAGAAAAAAACCTTAAGGTGTCTCCGAAGAATTTAGGGAAAATGGTTTTGGGGCACAGGGGCGGACTAAGACGGTTTTCTGACAATTAGACTAATTAATTACACTAATAGTATGTGATAGTAATAAATGATATAATATACACTGATAGCAAAAGTTAAGTATACTGTCTGTAAAGGAAAACATCACAACCATGTTCAATCAAGATGACATGGGCTAAACTCAGAACTGGAAAACTGTAATACAAAAGAGATTAAATTGAATTTATTGTACTTGATGGAAAATCTTTACTGAGGAAATATTGATAGTTAACATGAATTAAGAAACGAAGAATAAGCAGAGTTTGAGAGTGTTTACTCAACACTGTCCATATAAATAATCTTGAGACTGGAAAATAATCAGTAATCATTATTTTTGTCACAGTAGTGAGCTGTATTTTTTTTCTGAGAAAAAAAGAATAATCTATGAGTCTTCTCCATCATTTGGATAAAATGGTGTTTGTTATTACTTTCTTTTTTAATGTATTTTAAACTGTTCTTTATCTAGCATACCGGTTCCCAAGTGTTGTTTTGGGATCAGAAGGGTCCATTTATGTTACCGCAATTTAAATTATATTTTTCTGTTTCAGTCCCTCTGTCTTCAAAACAAAGGACCAGAACTTGGAAGCTCTAGACAGTCTTTGAGTCTGAGCTTTCTTATCTGTAAAATGAAGAAAATTGTATCGATAATGATGATGCTGATATTGTTTGAACCATTTATATTAAAATATAAGATTACTTATTAACATAATAGCATGTTAATGAGATATCATAATTTTTTACAAAGGAGATTTATATATATACTGTATATGTACTGTAACACTATATTAAAACATACATATATAGAAGTACATTATTATAAAAATAGAAGAGAAAAAAGCAAATATCACAATGTCAGCTGTGCCAATTTATATGAAGGTTATATTCTAGAACTATAGAGTAGAAGTCTGCAGACTAAGAACCACAGACCAAATCCCGCTCACCTCCTGTTTTACTGTAGCCTATTTTTCTCTGAGCTAAGAACAGTATTTACATTTTAAGTGACTAAAAAAGGGCAAAAGAAGAATATTTTATGACATAGAAACGTTATATGAAATCCAGATTTCAGCATCCATAAATAAAGTTTATTGAAACACAGCCATGCTCATTTATTTACATATTTTTTGGCTACTTTTATTCTAACTACAGAGTTGAGTAGTTGAGACAGAGACCATATGACTCAGGAATACAAAACTGTTTACTCTCTGGCCCTTTATGGAAAACATTTGTTAATTCCTGCCCTAGGTTATTTTTGTCATTTTATTTTTGTGTTTCTCCTGACTTTTTTCAAATTTTGAAAATCTAATTAAAATTTGTTTTGTAAAATTAAAATATTTATTAATAATTGTAATTCAATTTAAAACATCATTACATTCCCTTGAATTTGTATCCAATTGATTCATTTAAATATTTATTATTACTCTTACAAAGTAAATATGAAAATACTTTATTGGTCACTTCATTTCAAAAATATTTCAAATAGGCTAGGCATGGTGGCTCACGCCTGTAATCCCAGCACTTTGGGAGGCTGAGGCGGGCGGATCACGAGGTCAGGAGTTTGAGACCAGTCTGGCCAACATAGTGAAACCCTGTCTCTACTAAAAATACACAAAAAGTTAGCCGGGTGTGGTGGTGTGCGCCTGTAATCCCAGCTACTCAGGAGGCTGAGGCAGGAGAATCGTGTGAACCTGGGAGGTGGAGGTTGCAGTGAGCCAAGATCGTGCCACTGCACTCCAGCCTGGGTGACAGAATGAGACTCCATCTCAAAAACAAACAAACAAACAAACAAAAAATATTTCAAATAATGTTACTTTGATATTTTATTTGTACATTTGAGCATAAAACATGTAAATTTATGTATTTCTTTTTCTTTTTTTTTTTTTTGCTTTCTATGATTGAAGTTAAAGCTACTGTTAATGGTAATATTTGGCCAAGTTTTAAGGTGAAATAATTCGGGCGAGTATAAAGATTATTGTACCTGGCTTGTGCCCAGAAAAATTCTCAGACAGAAGTATCCCAGGAGAATAATCTGTCCAACCTTTCAAATATCAAATGGTTCACTGCAGTTCTAAATACTGCCTCCCTTCAAAAACAACTTCCCATTGAGAACACATTGAAATGAAATAACAAAGTATATTCCTGTGAGATAAGTTAATTGATTATGCCCTTTAAAGGCACCGATTATAGAAGATTTGGCTTGTGAACCATGAATACATGTGTGTGTACATACATATATGTATGTATGTATCTGTGTGTGTGTATATATACACAATACAGAATAACAATTTAATAATATGCCTTATGCTGCACCATATGCAATACAATGAAAACTCAAGTTACATGTCCATTTAATTTTTAAATATGGAAAAAAATTAACCTTAAAACCCTATAGCTGAACTCCTTAGGTACGTATTGGTTTTAAACATTTATGTTTGAAGGAAGAGATAAAGTATAGGGCTATGCATGTAAATATGAGAATTCATTATACCAAGAATGGCCAAATAAATAAAATGTTACATGGTCTATTATACATCAAGCTCTCCGAGAGAGTAATTGTATAACATCCTTTTGCCCTGTATTCTGCTTCTGTTTGCTAGATTGAGGAATCCAAATATTACACATAATATGTGCCTTTGCTCATCCCGTTCTAGTGCTCTAGAAAGCATTTATGCATTGCTTTGATGAGCAATGTGTAGTTCAATGATGTTTATTCTAGTGGTGGCTAGTGTAAATTGGATTCCAGGAATTTAATTATAGATCATCTTGGTGCCTTACTCCAGGAGTCTAATAGAGAGACTAATTTGATTGCTAGTTGCAGAGTTTCATTGAAGAAACTTCCCCAAATAGGATTTCCTGCCCACTGCCTTACATTTCTGTTTATGCAGGTTAATCAATGTTAAGATTATTAAATGTCAAGGACCACAAATTTAAATAATTTGTTCTTATTTTTCATGTGTGTTTATGTTTCTTTGTAGCTGGAATTTAAATTGTTTTAGACATAAAGGATATTTTATTTTAAATTAAAGTTGTTTAGCATCTTTCCCATGTGAGACATCAGGTTTTCAGGGAAGATACAAAAATGAAAAAATATGCATCACCTAGTAATTTACCCAAGTCATTACAGATATTATATATGAAAAAATGGGCATTTTTTTTTTTTTTTTTTTTTTTACTTGTAGGTAATAGACTAATTGAATGTCAGACTATGAGTCTTTCTTGTGGAGCAATTTTTAAGGTCATGCGATATTGCGAGATTTGGAACAAAGAAGCAGTCCATTACTAAGCAGTGGAAGAGCCATTGCGAAGTTAAGTGGACTATGGGAATTTCAAGAAAAAGGGAGATATATTTAACTTTCTTTATTTGAGCAGGTGCTTTCTTCAGTGTTGTCCCTGACAAAAGTTGCCTTCGGCACTTGGGGACATTAAAGGATGCCCTTGGCCACTGGATCTGCCAAATTATCAAGGAAAACGAGAATTTCCTGGGAACTTCATGGCCCCTGGGACAGCCCATGGCCAATGACTAACCTGTGGAGAATACACAACCCATGCCTTTTGTTACTGAGTTCAGTTTATATTCTACAGTTCCTAAGAGACCAGGTTGAGTCTGGGACATCACTTGTAATGACCACTCATTTGACTTCTTCCCTTTTCCTAGCTTGCTTCCTTCACTCCATTGCCCTGGGAAGAGTTTTCACTAAATCTCTTGTATTAAAATACTTAGATCTGCTCCTTAGCGAATCTAACACTAGAACACACACTCACAGTGCACATAAGACTGTTTTTCTGAAACTTACAAATTAGTAAGAATAATGGGCATGTTCACAATTAGGTATAGAGTTAGTTGAAAGAGATACTTACCATTTACAGTATGCTTCCAGATGATTCCAGTGAAGCATCCATGGTCAGAGAAGGATAAGTAATTTTCATTTGGCATATCTATTCATATTAATTTAAAATGGCTGCCCGAAATATTATCTGGGATGATGGATTCAAAAGGATTCGGCTTCTCAACCAAATATTACAGAGCCTGACACATAATAGAAGCTTAACAAAGTATTTTTCAAATCCCTCTTAAATGAAGGAAAGAAAGGAATAAACTGTTTTATAATTGTGGCTTGGTGATACTGCCTAATGAGGTTTTAGTATGCTTTTATCTCTTTGTTGTTACAATGACTCTAGGTTGGTTTTTTTCTAGAAATTATTTCTAGAGAGATTTCCACTTATAAATCACTGTAAACAGTACCTGAGAACTAAACTTGCCTCTTGAGAAGTACCCATTTATATCACTAGAAGACAAATCCCAGAGTATTCTTTATGTAGACCTAGGATTGCTCAATTAAAGAACATTATCAACAGATTCAGTTATTTGGCTAATTTTCTTGCAAACTAAAAATAAATCATGGTAAAAGAAAGAGGTATGTTGGAGAAATTTCCCTGCAAGGGAAAATGGTAGAACACCTTATATAAAAACAAAAAATCTTGGCTCAGAGAAAGAAACTCATGATCTACATTATTTGAGCCAGAAATAAAGAGCCCATAAATTTTTTTAAGATATTTAAATCAGGACCTATAATTAGTGCCTATAGTAAAATAAAACTCATTAATTTTTTATCAGAATAGAAAGTCATTGTAAAACTTAACCTTGTAAATGGTAATTAATAGTTCACAGTTGGAAATATTGTAAAAGTCTAACAAATCCTCAGTTGTGATGGACATTTAAAGTTCAGTATTTACTGTCTCTGAAACTTGCCTGTGTCCTAAAGGGCATCTGCTTTCTAAGTTCTCAGCTATCACTATTACTTTACTGGTAAGGGATAATAGGATGTTTGAAAATTCATAAACTCAGTAATGAAGAGTAAATAGTCTGGTGTTAAACAGAATCAGAATCTTCATACTTACATCTGTGTGACCTGGGAAAGTTATTTAGTCTCATAGAGCAACAGATTTCTTGTTGGCAAAATGGGATTGAGGTTTGTTGAAAGACAGAAAAAGAGGAGGGGAAAGGCAAATTGGAGAAGGAAGAAATGAAAAGAATCCATTGCATGTTGTAAACTTACAGTCTCTCAGATTCAGTAGAAAAATCAAAGGTTCCAATATGCAGTATAAAATATTAACTAACTTAAAGCTAAATGAATCAGAAAGGGATAAAGTAAAATGTGCACAAAATAAGTAGGAGTTAAAATACTAATTTCATATTTAAAACATTACTGTATGAGAAGAAAATGAAACATTACCAATATAGTCATTTAAAGAGTGGAACATTTCTAATAAAAATGTGCATCATGAATGTTCATAACACTAACATGAACAAAGACATCAATAGGTACTGACAAGGATTCTTTACCAAATGTTATTTATCCTACTGAATATTTATTTGACCCAGCCCCCTGCTAAGTCAATCTAACAAGAACCTCTCATTCTCCTTATCTAATTTCCCTCAATACCTAATCAGGTTCTCATCCTTGACCACCCCCAAATGATGTCTGATTAGCCCATCTTCAGCAATAATCCTGTTAGGTGGAATTAGCCAGATTTCCCCTCGCCCCTGAGGTTTCCTCTTAGTAATTTACCATCCACACTGATGCCCATCATGTTACTTGCCTACAAATTTTCAATTCCCATGCTGTTTTTAGAACTGAGGCAAATTCTGTGCTAAAGTATCTTTTTCCATATTGCAATATTCCTGAATAAAATCTGTTTTTACCACTTTAACTGCTGTCCCGCTTTCTAATTTTTCTTTGATAGTATGTACCCACGTTTTGTAAATGATACATTTTATTGTATGGTTTTACTATGACTTATTTACCCACTGTTTTATATATTTGGCATTTTAGAGATATCTAGTCTTTATTAGCACAAAAACATAATACACTTGTCTGGGTCTTTACTATATATTACCAATACATATTTAATAAGGTATATCCATGTGTACATATACATATAGACATATACACCCACATCTATAATATGGAATGTATTGTACATTAGATATATGAAATATTCCATCAGATATTTTGAAACTCCATAAACTTATTTTTATTTACAATTTTTATGAGCACTTTATAGTTGTATATTTAGGGTACATGCAATGTTTTCATAAAGGCATACAATGCATAATAATCAAATCAGGGTAATTAAGGTATCCATCACCTGAAGTCTTTATCACCTCTTTGTGTGAGCAACATTCCAATTCCACACTTACAGTTATTTTTAAATATGCAATAAATGATTGTTAACTATAGTCACCCTATAGTACTACTGAATACTAGAATTTCTTTATTCTACTAACTATATTTTTGCACCCATTAGCCATCTACACTTTATCCAATCCTCCTCATGACACTTCCCCTCCTCTGGCAAACATTACTTCACACTCTATCCCCATGAGTTAAATTTTCTTTTTTAGCTCTCACATGCAATTGACATTATGTGATATTTGTCTTTCTGTGCCTGGCTTATTTCAAACAACATGATGCTTCCCAGCCCATCTATGTTCTTGTAAATGACAGGATTTTATTCCTTTTTATGGATGAATAATATCCTATTGTGAATACACACACAGAGACACACACAGACACACATACACACTTCTTTTTCATCCAACAATCCACTGATGAACACATGGGTTGCTTCCATATTTTGACCACTGTGAATAGTGCTGAAGAAACATGAGAGTGCAGATAACTCTGATATACTGATTTCCTTCTTTCTGAATATATCCTCAGCAGTGGGATGGATGGATTACACAGTAGTTCTATTTTTAATTTTTTGGGGAATCAATAAGGTTATTCACAGTGGTTGTACTGATTTACTTTTCCACCAGCAGCGTAAAAGCGTTCCCCTTTCTCCAAATCCTTGTAAACATTCATTATTGCATCCCTTTTGGATAAGAGTCATTTTAACTGGGGTGATATATATCATTGTGGTTTTGGGTTACATTTTCTCATAATTAATAACATGGAGCAATTTTTAATGTGCCTAAGGGTCATTTGTATGTCTTCTTTTGAGAAATGTTTATTCAGAGCTTTTGTCTACTTTTCAATCAGATTATCAGTTTTGTTTCTGTTCAGATACCTGACCTCGTTATATATTTTGGTTATTAATCTCTTGTCAAATTGTTTCTTTGCAAATATTATTAATACATTCACCCACTCTTTGTCTTTGGATTGGGTAATTTAGTTCTTTTTCTTTCAATGTTATTATTGATAGGTAAGGTCTTACTTCTGCCATTTTGTTATTTGTTTCCTAGTTGTTTCACTGGCCCACCCTTCCTTTCTTTCTTCCTTCCTTCCTTCCTTCCTGTCTTTTGTATAGAAGTGATTTTCTTTTCACTATATTTTAATTTCTTGCTTTTTGTTTTTTGTGTATCAGTTAGTTATAGGTTTTTGGTTTGCGGCTACCATGAGGCTTGCAGATAATGTATTATAGCAAATTATTTTAAACTGATGACAACTCAACTTTTATTACAAGAAAAGAGAAAAACAAGCAAAATAATAATAATAATAATAAAAGAAACCTAAGAAACTCTACATTTTAACCTCATTCTCCCCTGCTGTCTGACTTTTTGCTTTCTCTATTTTTTGTTTTTTTTGAAACGGAGTCTCGGTCTGTCGCTCAGGCTGGAGTGCAGTGGCGCAATCTCGGCTCACTGCAACCTCCGCCTTCCGGGTTCATGCCATTCTCCTGACCCAGCCTCCCGAGTAGCTGGGGCTACAGGCACCAGCCACTGTGCCTGGCTAATTTTTTGTATTTTTAGTAGAGATGGGGTTTCCCCGTGTTAGCCAGGATGGTCTCGATCTCCTGACCTCATGCTTTCTCTATTTAATTATTTACATGGCCTATCTCCTAAAAATTGTTGGAGTTTTTTTTTTTTTTCATAGGTTTGTCTTTTTGTCTTCCTACTGATGATATGAGTGGTTTATATCATCACAATTATAGTGTTATTCTGCATTTGTCTGTGTACTTACTATTACCACTTAATTTTATACTTTCAAATCATTTATTGTTGTTTGTTAGCCCCCCTTTTTTTTGGATTGTAGAACTCTCTTTAGCATTTTTTGAAGACAAATCTAGTGTTAAAGAAATCCCTCAGACTTTTGTTTTTCTGGGAAAGTCTTTATTTTTGTCATAATCGTAGAATAATTTTGCTGTCATAGTATTCTAGGTTGGACTTTTATTTTCCTTCAGCATTATCAATACATCATCCCACTCTCTTCTCTTGCTGCTTTTAGAGTCCTTTCTTTATCCACGACTTTTGAGAGTTTGATTATTACATGCCTTCAGGTAGTCTTATTTGGGTTGAGTCCGCTTGCTGTTTCATGGCCTTCTTTTACCTGGAAATTTATATCTTTATGTAGGTTTGAAAAGTTCTCTATTATTATTTCTTTGATTAAAATGTTTATCCTGATCTACTTTTTTATTATTTACTCTCCTCTGATTGTGTATTTTCATATAGTCTGTCTTCACGCTGACTCATTTTTCCTTCTGCTTTGTCAGTTCTGCTGTTGAGAGACCCTGAAGTAGTTTTCAGCTTTTCAATTGGATATTTTAGTTCCAGAATTTCTGCTTACTTTTTAAAAAATATTTTCAATGTATTTTTAAAATTTCTCTGACAGAACTCTGCGTTCCTTCTCTGTGTTATCTTCAAATTTGTTGAGCTTTCTTAAGACTGCTTTATTGAATTTTCTGTCCCTATAGTCACATATCTCCAAAACCCTGAGATTTGTGACTGGTGCTTATGTAGCTTGCTCAGCAAGGTCATGATTTTCTGGATGTTCTTGATACTTGAGGATGTTTGCTGATGTGTAGGCATCGAAGAGTTAAGTATTCTAGTATTGACTTCTTTGTGGTCATCCTTCTTGAGAAAGCTTTCTAAGTATTCAAAGATAATTGAGTGTTGTGCTCTAAGCCTGTAGTCACTGCAACCATACTGGTATTGGGGGTGCACCAAGCCCAGTAATGCTGCAACTCTGGCTGACTCTTGGGGGTGCCACCTTGGCGGACTTGGGTAAGATAAGTGAGAATTCCCACAGTAACCAAGCAAAGTGTCTCATGCCTTTCCTCTTTTTTCCCCAACCAAAGGAGTTTCTATGCATTGTGCTACCTGGAATTAGAGAAGAGGTTACGTTAGCATTCGCATGTATGCCGTAGCTGGCATCGCACTGGGTCACACCTGAAGCCAGCACAGTACCGAGTCTTGCCCAAGGCCCATGGCAACTACTGCCTATCGCTAACGTTTATTCAAGGTCAAGGGGCTTTTTTACACGTGGTGGTGAATTCTGCCAGGTTTACATTCTTTCTTTAAAGGCAATTGATTTTATTCTGGCCTGGGGTGCATCTGGAAATGCCATACAGAAGCTAAGGCCTGAAATTGGAGGCTTCAGGAATCTGCTTCATGCCTTATTTTACTATAGCTGAGCTGGTACACAAGTTGCAATACTAAGTTCTCTGTACTCTTTCCTCTTCTTACCACAAGCAAAAGGAGTCTCTCACTGAGCTGCATTGTCTAGAGTTGGGGGAGGAATGATGTAAGCACTCCCTTGGCTACCACAGCTGATGTCATGCTAGGTTACACATACCCCAAGTCTACTGCCTTTGAGACCAGAAAAACATTAGAGCTTATACAATGACTGCGGTTCTTGTGGCCTGACTGCCGCTCAATTTTCTTCCAGATT
Source organism: Piliocolobus tephrosceles (assembly GCF_002776525.5). NCBI lineage: Eukaryota > Metazoa > Chordata > Mammalia > Primates > Cercopithecidae > Piliocolobus > Piliocolobus tephrosceles. The sequence goes on along the minus strand of NC_045448.1, from coordinate 78,754,910 downwards.
CCAGGCCACTTTAGTCAGCGATAGTGAAGCCAGCCAAACTTAGGTTCCTCCTACGGGGGTGAAGAATTCCTTTTTGGCCCAGGACTGATATAGATGGTCCCCTGGAGGAACCAGCAGAATTCTGCCATGTGTCATGTTCCCCTGTGACAGAGCAGTACTGAATTCCAATGCAAAGTTCCACTGTCCCTCTCCCAGGACACAGATTGTCTCTCCCTATGACACAACGAATGGGAGAGGGGTAATGTAGGCAATGCAAGAGTCTTCAATGCCTCTTTCCTAGATATTATGTTAGAACTAGGTGCTGTCACTACTCACCTGATTTTTATTTCTGATAAGGATGCTTTTTTTGCATGAATAGTTGGTTCAATTTGGTGCTGCTGAATGGGGACAAACGTTGGAGAGTTCTATTCTGCCATCTTGCTTTGCCTCCTTCCTCTATAAACTTATAATTAATAAGTGAATAAGCAAAATCAATTATTCATAATAAAAAGCCTAGACGAAGGCATTTTGGTTTGCAATATAAATAGGTTAGCATTTATAATTGCTGGAAAAATATTGGTTATTCAACAGGTAATGTTTGAAAAAAATCCTTACCTCCGTTATTCCCACAAAAGCAGGAAAATAAGGTCTTCATATCACGTATGAACCCCAAAAAGAACTCTAGCAACTTAAATATTATAAAGACAAATGTAAACTCTAAAATGATTTTTAATATCTTTGTCATTTTCAAGTAAGGGAATCATTTAATAATTATTTTTGTGAATATACATCTAAAAAAATACTGATGGGATATGTTTTTCTTTTAAATGTATGTTATATTTCAACATAAAAGAAGTTTTAAATGTGAACATCTTCACCTGACAAACTATTTATATAAGCTAATAAGAAGAACATAATAATTTAGAACATGGGCTATGATCTGTGTGACCTGGGGAATCTACATTGGTAAATGAACTGAAGTACAAATGCTGATAAACGGATAAATTGCTATGATATTTCTGAATGAAAAGTTTAATTAAAACAATTATAAAACAGAAGGAAAGAAGATAGCAGATAGGAGACAGGGTGTGCAGCTGTCACTTGGATGGACAGAACAGTGTGTGGAGAGTCACACAGTGAACTTTTGTTTCAAGAGCCACTGTGGGAATATCCCAGGAAAACTAAAAGAATTCACTAATCCTTTGAAAGAGGTGGCACACCGCTGCAAATTCCACCGGACAGGTGAAAAATTGTGTGTTCCCAAAATCTGAGGAGGGAAAATCTTCCTTCAAACACATATCCCCACTGGGTAATCTGAAAATCCAGATCACTAGAGAAGGACATAACTTGAGCTAGAGCTAGAACAGATTTAGGGAGCCGCGTGAAATGTAAAGTAGCAGTGGGAAGACCTTATAGGCACTCCCAGTCTCCAAAGCTCAAGCCTGGGAAAGCCATCCCTGAGTATATCTCACAGGGGCCCTTAGGGAAGGCAGCCAGCAGAATTAGGGAGGAGTCACAGGGTATAAGAAACTTCTGAACAAATTTTGTAATAATTTTGACTGGGCAAGGGCTTTTTTGAGTAGAATCTGGGGAGCAAATAGAAACTGCTGCAGATATAATCATAGGAGCCACCGACGACGCTGTGGGAAAACTGGGAGGAGAGAGGCCTGAAAGCCGAGCATGATTTACTCAGTCGGGAAGTTTACCGCCTGGAACAAGATCAGCGTTCTGCAGGCAGGCTGCCTGGATCTAAACTTGGTGCTGTTAGCAGGGCGGGAAGCAAGACCAGCCTCACCAACTGTGCGGGAGCTGGGTGAGATCTTTTGCTACAAGCTATTTCCCACTTCTGTGGTGAGCTATATGGCACAGCAAAGACAGCAATAATCTCCTCTAAGGTAAAACCTCATTGGCCTGAGAACCACACCCCATCTCCCGCAGTGGCTGTAGCAAGCCCCACCCAAGGAGAGTCTGAGCTCAGATCGCCTAACCCTCTTCCACCTGATGACATTTCTCTACCCACGCTGGTAACTGAACACAAAAGACAAAAACTCTTGAGAGCTTTATGGCCCCACCCATCACCTGAGATACCAGGATATCTCCCCTGATCAACTTAGGCCAAGCTTATATTCCACTGCTACTACCACAGCCGATGCTCTCTTGAAAGCACTACCTCTGGGCTAGAGGCCAACCAATTCTTGCCATTACAGCCACTCATAACAGAATAACCCTGCTCCCAGGAAGGAGAAAGCAACAGCTAATTCTACTGCCAGAATAATCCTGGCTAACCAGAAGTCCTGGTTACCTTTCTCAAATGCTGGCTATTCTAGCAGTGAAGTTGCTAGCAGTCATGGACAACTTCACTGCTAGCATAGCCAGCATTCAAGAAAGCCAGAGCACTAAACACATCTTCAACCAGGGTTCTCACCAAGTCTACTCTACTCCCCTGCCACATCCACTAGAGTTGTGCTATACATGGCTGTCTCGAAGACCCGAAGATGGATCACATCACAAGACTCTTTGCAGATATTTTCCAGCACCAGCATGGAGCCCCGCTGGGTGGCTAGACCCAGAAAAGCAGTAACAATTGCTGCAGTCTGGCTCTCAGGAAGCCCCATCACTAAAGGAAGGAGGAGAGCACCACATCAAGGTATTGCCTCATGGGACAAGAATCTGAACAGCAGGCCTTGAGTTCCAAATCTTCCCATTCACAGGTACTTTCTTTCTCACAGCAGAGACACAATTTCAGTGCTAGGCGAAGAAGAGAATGTCTGTCCTTATTCTCCAACAGGCAGGCAGCCCCTATAATCATAAAGGGCCTCAGAGCAGGGGTCCTTGTTCCCCACTGGCATACCACCACAGACGCAGTTGGGGCTTCCCCCACAGGAATGCAGCATGGATGCACCTATAGACAGCCTTTCTGGAACAATCCAGGGTAAGTACAGCTCCACAGGAGTAGTGAATTCCAGATTCAGCCCTGCACTAGAGGTAGAGTCATAATTCCCCCTACTTGGAACATCAACCTTCCTATAGACAGAAAGAGGTGCCTGTACGATCTGAATAGTCACAACACTGGGACAACAAAGTGAGACTATGAGGTGGATGGCTTTCCTGCTGACCTGTCAGGGGAACTGAGGTAGCTCCTAATCTTAACCCTGACAAAACCTCAACACATCTAATAAAAAGTTCCCCCAGCAACTTTCATCAAGGCTGGGACATCGGCCGACCAATGGGCATTACATCTACCCACCTGCCTTAGCCACAACAGGTGCCTACCCAGAATTACCTACCATCAACTCAGTAAATAAAATATCAGGAAAATAATAAATAAATAAATAAACTATATACCATGAGAGAACAAGATAAGTTTCAAGAGATACCTACCATCCCAACTCCATAGAAGACAGAGAACTCGCCTACACACCAAAAATACAACTACTACAACAGGCATTGGACAAAGTCAGCACACAAAGACTCTGTAACTGAGGACTTTATACAGTCTTCACCCACACAAGCACCAAAATTCAAATTAGGCTAAAATAAATATTAAACTCTAATCCTTAAGAGGAAAAAGCAAGAACTAAAAAAAAAAAAAAAAAAAAAAAAAAGTTCAATCAGAAATAAATTCAAGAACAACTTTTTGAAATAGTCTTCCCAAATGAGAGGAAACCAGAAAAGTAATTCTGGTAATATGACAAAACAGGGTTCTACAACACCCCCAAAATATCATGCCAGCTTCCAAAATATGGATCCAAATCAAAAAGAAATCTCCAAATTGCCAAGTAAAATAATTCAGAAGGTTGATTATTAAGCTATTCAAGAAGGTACCAGAGAAAGGTGATAATCAACTTAAAGAAATTTTGCAAACAATACACAATATGGAAGAAAAATTCTACAGAGAAATAAATATGAAGGAAAAACAATCACAACTTCTGGAAATCAGAATCACACTTAGAGAAATATAAAATGCACTGGGAAATTTCAACAATAAACTAGAATACATAGAGAAAAGAACCTTGGAGGTTGAAGAGAAGGCTTTTAAATAAACCCAATCACACAAAGACAAAGAAAAAAAGAATTTTAAAAAATGAACAAAATCTCCAAGAAATTTGGGATTATGTTAAATTATTAGCCAAACCTAAGAAGAATTGATGTTTCTAAGGAAGAAGAGAACCTAAAACTTGAAAAGTTTATTTGAAGGAATAATTGAGGATAACTTACCTGGCCTTGCTAGAGATGTAGACAACCAAATACAAGAGTCTGGTAGAAGTCCTGGGAAATTCTTCATAAACAGATCATCGGCCAGGCACATAGTCATCAGCTTATTAAATTCAAGGCAAAGGAAAGAATCTTAAGAGCTGTGAGACAAAAGCATCAGGTAACTTGTAAAGGAAAATCTATCAGATTAACAGCTGATTTCTCAGCAGAAAGCTTACAAGCCAGTAGAAACTGGGGTCCTATCTTTAGCCTCCTTAAACAAAATAATTATCAGCCAAGAATTTTGTGTCCAGCAAAACTAAACTCCATAAATGAAGAATAAAGCATTTTTTGGATAAATTTAATACTACCTAGCCAGCACTATAAGAAATATTAAAAGGAGTTCTAAGTCTTGGAACAAACCCTCAAAATACATCAAAACAGAACCTCCTTAAAGCAGAAATCTCACAGGCCCAATAAAATAGTAAGACAGTGAAAAATAAACATGATATTTAGGCAACAACCAGCATGATGAATAGAACAGTACCTCAGATCTCAATACTAACACTGAATTTAAATGAGTTAAATGCTCCACTTAAAAGATACTGAATGGCAGAGTGTATACAAATTTACCAACCAAGGATCTGCTGTCTCCAAGAGTCTCCAAGAGACTCACCTAACACATAAGGACTCACATAAACTTAAGGTAAAAGGGTGGAAAAATATATTCCATGAAAATGAAAACTAAAAGTCAGCAGGATTTACTATTCTTATATCAGACGAAACAGATTTTAAAACAACAACAGGGTAAAAAAAGACAAAGAAGGACATCATATAATAATAAAAGGATTAACTTAACAAGAAAATATCACAATCTTAAATACATATGCACCTACCACTGGAGCTCCCAAATTCATAACACCATACTACTATGCCTAAGAAATGATATAGATGGCAACACAATAATGTTGAGTGACTTCAATACTCCACTGACAGGACTAGACAGGTCATCAAGACAGAAAGTCAACAAAGAAATGATGGTTTTAAACTATACCTGAGAGCAAATGGATTTAACAGATATTTACAGAACATTCTACTCAACAACTGCAGAATATACATTGTTTTCATCAGCACATGGAACATCCTTCAACATAGACCATATGATAGGCCACAAAACAAGTCTCAATAAATTTTAAAAAATCAAAATAATATAAAATATCCTCTTATGTCACAGTGGACTAAAAGCAAAGATTAACTTCAAAGGGAAATGGATTCACAGTTGAATTATATCAGACATTCAAAGATGATTTGGTACCAATCCTGCTGAAAGTATTCTAAAAGATTAAGAGGGAATCCTTCCTACATTTTTCTAAGAAGCCAGTAGCACCCTAATAACAAAATCAGGAAAGTATATAACAACAACAACTAACTAGAGACCAATATCCCTGGTGAACATAGATACAAAAATTCTCAACAAAATACCAACTAATCCAACAGCATATCAAAAAGATAGTACATCATGATCAAGTGGGATTTCATATCAGAGACACAGAGGTGGTTTAATATATGCAAGTCAATAAATGTGATACCTCATATAAACAAAATTAAAAACAAAAACCATATGATCAATAAACACATAAAAAGCATTCAACAAAATCCAGCATCTGTTTATGATTAAAACCCTCAGCAAAATTGGCATAGAAGGGATATACTTTAATGTAATAAAAGTCATCGATTACAAACCCACAGCCAACATAATCCTGAATGGGGAAAAGTTGAAAGCATTCCCTTTGAGAACTGGAACAAGACAAGAATGTCCACTTTCATCACTTCTATTTAACATAGTACTGGAAGTCCCAGCCAAAAAAAAAAAAAAAAAAAAAAAAAAAAAAAATTCACAGAAGAAAAAAATAAAAAGGGCATATAAATCAAAACAGCATGGAATAAAAATAGGTACATAGACAAATGGAATAGAAGAGAACCCAGAAATGAAGCCAAATACTTATGACCAACTGATCTTTGACAAAGCAAATAAAAACATTAAGTGGTGAAAGGGCACCCTATTCAACAAATGGTGCTGGGATAATTGGCAAACCACATGTAGAAGAATGAAACTGGACCCTCATCTCTCACCTTATACAAAAATCAATTCAAGATGAATCATAGACTGAAATCTAAAACCTGAAACCATAAAAACTCTAAGATGTAATATCAAAAAATCTCTTCTAGACATTGCCTTAGACAAAGACTTCAAAATCAAGAAACCAAAAGCAAATGCAACAAAAACAAGGATAAATAGGTGGGACTTAATTAAACTAAAAAGCTTCTGCATAGCAAAAGAAACCACAGAGTAAACAGACAACCCACAGATTGGGAGAAAATCTTCACAAACTATGTATCTGACAAAAGGCTAATATCCAGAATCTAAAAGGACCTCAAACAAATCAGCCAGAATAAAAAAATCTCATCAAACAGTGGGCAAATACATGAATAGATAGTTCTTAATAGAAGATGTATAAATGGCCAAGAAACATATGAAAACATGTTCAACATTACTAATACTCAGGGAAATACAAATTAAAACCACAATGAGATACCATTTTAATCTTGTGTAAATGGCCATAATTTAATAATCAAAAAATAATAGACATTGGCATGGATGTGGTGGAAAAGGAACACTTTTACACTGCTGATGGGAATGTAAAGTAGTACAACCACTATGGAAAACAGTATGGAGAGTCCTTAAAGAACTAAAAGTAGGGAGTAGCCAAGATGCTCACCCAGGAGCAGCTAGTGTGTGTGCCTCACATGGAGAGAAACAGAAGGGGCAAGTAAATACAACACCTTCAACTGAAATATCCAGGTACTTGCCTTGGGATTAATCAAGGAAACAACTTGACCCATAGAGAAGAGAAAAAGCAGGACAGGACAATGGCCCACTTGGGAGCAACACAGAGCCAGGGAATCCTCACCAGTCCAGAGAAATGGTGAGTGAATGAGTGTCCCCAGGAAACCATGATTCTCCCACAGATATTTGCAACCCTCAGATCAGAAGACTTTCTTTGTGGACCCACGCCACTGGGACTTCAGTCTGACAAACAGAACTACATGGAGTGTCAGCAGTACAGCTGCTAAGGCATGCCTATAGACCCTAGAGACTTAAATACTTGGGACTACCAGAACAAGTAGCTTCAGCTCCTGCAAAGTGAGATGTTAGACTCCTGTACATACCCCTAGGAAAGAGGCTGTATTCAGGGGGCTGAGCAGCAACAGCTCACAGGTCTCACTTCCACAGCACTTCACAAAATAAGACCCATTGTCTTGGAATTTCACCTAGTTACCCATTCCTCCTTACTGGGCAGGACCTCCCAACCAGGGCCTCTAGCCAACCCTGCCTGAGCTCTCCAGCCACAAAGATCTGAATTCCCCCCGGGACAACATTCCCAGAGGGAGGAAGTTTGGGCAACTTTGCTGCTTGGCAACAGCCATTCTAGTGTTTGGACTTCAGAGGGTCTGAGAAGACCAGAGGCTGAAGTGGAAACCAAGCACAGGAGAGCTACTCTACCAAAATGTGGCCAGATTGCTTTTTTGGGTGAGTCCTGATTCCATTCCTTCTCATTGGGTGGGACCTCTCAACCGGAGTCTCCAGCCACATCTTCTCCAGTCACGTCCTACATGTTCCTTTGGGCTGACACCCGGTCTGTACCTCCCTGGGACAAAACTCCCAGAGGGAGAGACAAGCTGTCATGTTTGCTGTTTCACTGCCTTCACTGGTAACACTTCTAGGTTCTGGAAAATCCAAGGTGACTAGGGACTGGAGCAGTCCCCAAGCATACCACAGTAGCCCTATGGAAAATTGGCCAGGCAGTTATGTGGGTACCCATTCCCATATCTCATCACTAGGCAGGTCCTCCAGGCCTGGGCCTCCAACATCCCTCCTACTAGAACTATTGAGCCTGTACCAACTAGGCAATGCCCTGGACAGAGCATCCAGGGGGAAATGAAAGTTTTTCTGCCACTGCCTCTGTCACCCTTGCCACCCGTGGACTAACAAAGGAGCGAAGACCTTAAATGCCTCATTTATACCTCCAACAAGCTGCAGTTGACCCAAGGAGAGGAAGCCATTCCATCTTCCATAGGTCCCACACACCCCCTCACAGCTCATTACCAGACAGGGAGCCCCTGGCTTGGGTCTATAGGACAAACTCTGCATCTTGAGCTGACTGCACTGAGCAACTGCTGCCCTGTATATCTCTGGCGTAGAGTCCCCAAGAGTCAAGAAAATAACCCTTGGCCACAACCACTACTAAAACTTCTTCCTCTGCTGCCTCTAAGCTGGGAAAGAAACATAAAAACTGAGATTGCTCAGAGCTGCAGTGGCCAGCCCAGGAGTGCCAAGCCATGTACCATAGCAAGCACTCAAGGGGGAGAGGAACCCACATTTTCAGAGCACTGAGAGGGAACACGGCAGTAACTGTGAGGAAACATGGGGGAGCCACACAACTAAGCAAGAGTCTAATGACCAAGAAGTTTAAGTGTTACCAGCTGGGTTACACCCCAAAACTTGAACACCAAAAATATCTCACTAACATACTCTTTTCTGAAACTAGAGACAAAACATCAGCTTTAAAGAAAGAACTTCCACAAATCCTTGGCCTGATGAAAACATCCAGAAAAGAAGTCTATTGACTGTATTCAATCTACAATGCAGTTAAAGAAGCACTCACATGGAGAGATGAGAAAGAAGCAACACAAGAACTCAGGTAAATCAAATGGCCAGAGTATCGTATGTCCTTCATATGACTGTACTAGTTCTCCAACAAGAGTTTTAACAAGAAAGAACTGGCTGGAATGACAGAAATATTATTTGGAATATAGATAGAAACAAAGATCATCAAGATTCAGGAGGATGGCAAACCCCAATCTAAGGAAAATAAGAATCACAATAAAGTGATACAGGAGATGAAGGACTAAATAGCTTCTGTGATAAAGAACCTAATGAGTCTGACAGAGCTGAATAACACAACAAAAGGATTTCACAATACAATCACAAGTATTAACAGCAGCATAAACCACACTGAGGAATGAATCTCAGAACTTGAAGTCTGGTTCTCTGAAATAAGACAGTCAGGCAAAAATGAAGAAAAAAGAATTAATGCAAATGAACAAAACCTCCAACTGTCATGGAATTATGTAAAGAGTCCAAATCTATGAATCACTGGAATCCCTGAAAGAGAAAGAGAGGAAGCAAAGAACTTGGCAAACATATTTCAGGATATCGTCCATAAAAACTTCCCCAACCTTGCTAGAGAGGCCAACAAATTCAGAAAATATAGAGAAATCCTGCAAGATTCTACACAAGGTCATCCCCAAGATACATAATCATCAGATTTTGCAAGGTCAAAATAAAATAAATTATGTTAAAGGCAGCTAGAGAGAAAGGACAGATCACCTACAAAGGGATCCCCATCAGACTAACAGCAGACCTCTTAGCTTAAACACTAAAGCCAGAATAGATTGGAAGCCTATATTTAACATTCTTAAAGAAAAAAAGGCCGGGCGCAGTGGCTCAAGCCTGTAATCCCAGCACTTTGGGAGGCCGAGATGGGCGGATCACGAGGTCAGGAGATCGAGATCATCCTGGCGAACATGGTGAAACCCCGTCTCTACTACAAAATACAAAAAACTAGCCGGGTGAGGTGGCGGGCGCCTGTAGTCCCAGCCACTCGGGAGGCTGAGGCAGGAGAATGGCGTGACCTGGGAGGCGGAGCTTGCAGTGAGCTGAGATCCGGCCACTGCACTCCAGCCTGGGCGACAGAACAATACTCCGTCTCAAAAAAAAAAGAAAAAAAAGAAAAAAAAATTAATCAAGAATTTTATATTCAGACAAATTAAGCTCCCTAAATGAAGTAGAAATAAGATTCTTCTCAGATTAGCAAATGTTTAGGGACTTCATTACCACCAGATCTGCCTTACAAGAGATCTTGAAAAGAGCATTAAAATAGAATAGAAAGACTGCTACCAGCTAGAACAAAAACAAACAAACAGAAAACAAAACACAATTTAACACAAAGACCAGTGTCACTGTAAAGCAACCACACAAACAAGCAAACATAATAACCATATAACAGCACAATGAGAGAATCAAATCCACACATATCGATACTAACCTTAAATGTAAATGGACTAAATGCCCCACTTAAAAGGTACAGAGTGGCAAGCTGGATTAAAAAAAGCAAGACCCAATGGTATACTGTCTTTAAGAGACCCATCTCACATGTAATGACCCTCATGGGCTCAAAATAAAGTGATGAAGAAAAATCTACCAAGCAAGTGAAAAAGAGAAAAAAGCAGGGGTTGCAATCCTAATTTCAGACGTAACAGATTTCAAACCAACAATGATCAACAAAGACAAAGAGGGGCATTACATATTAGTAAACGGTTTAATTCAACAAGAAGACATAACTGTCCTAAATATGTGTGCACCCAACATAGGAGCACCGATTAATAAAACCAGCTCTTAGAGACATTCAAAGAGACATGGACTCCCACACAGTAATAGTGGGAGACTTCAACACTCCACTGTCAATATAAGACAGATCACAGAGGCAGAGAATTAACAAAGATATTCGGGATCTAAGCTCAGCATTGGACCAAACGGATCTTATAAACCTTTACAAAAGTCTCTTCCCAAAAACAATTGAATATAAATTATTCTCATAACCATATGGCATATATTCTAAAATTGACCGCATAATTTGGCATAAAACAATCTTCAACAAATGTAAAAGAACTGAAATCATACCAAACATACTCTCAGACCACAGCACAATGTAAATAGAAGTCAACATGATGAAAATTGCTCAAAACCATACAAGTACATGGAAATTAAAAACCATGCTTCTGAATGACTTTTGGGTAAATAATGAAACTAAGGCAAAAATCAAGAAGTTTGTTGAAATGAATTAGAACAAAAATACAATGGACCAGAATCTCTCAGACACAGCTAAGGCAATGTTAAGAGGGAAATTAATAGAACTAAATGCCCACATCAAAAAGTTAGAAATATTTCAATTTGATAACCTAACTTCACAACTGAAAGAATTAGAGAAGCAAGAATATATCAACCCTAAGGCTAGCAAAAGATAAGAAACAACAAAAATCAGAGCCGAACTGAAGGAAATTAAGACCAAAAAAAAAAATCATTTAAAAGATCAATTAATCCAGGAGTTGATTTTTAAAAAATCAATTAAATACATAGGCCACTAGCTAGATTAATTAAGAAGAAAAGAGAAGTTCCAAATAAACACAATTAGAAATGATGAAGAGAATATTACTACTGACCCCACAGATATAAAAACAACCATCAGAAACTCTTATGAACACCTCTATGCACACAAACTAGAACACTTCGAAGAGATAGATAAATTCCTGGACACATACACCTTCCCAAGACTGAGCCAAAAAGAAATTTACTCCTTGGATAGATAAATAACAAACTTTAACATTGAATCAGTAATAAATAGCCTACAAACCAAAAAAATCCCAGGACCTGACAGATTCACAGCCAAATTCTACCAGATGTACAAAGATTGCTGGTACCATTCCTGCAAAAACTATTCAAAAAAACTGGGGAGGAGTGACTTCTCCCCATTTTGTCCTGTGAGGCCAGTATCACCTTGATACCACAACCTGAGAGAGACACAACAACAACAAAAAAAGTTCAGGCCAATATCCTCAATGAATATCAATACAAAAATCCTCAACAATATATTGGCAAACTGAATCTAGCAGAATATCCAAAATACTACCCACCATGGTCAAGTAGGCTTCATCCTGGGATGCAAGGTTGGTTCAACATACACGAATCAATAAATGTGGCTCATCACATGAACAGAACTAAAGACAAAAAATACAAAATTGTCTCAGTAGATGCAGAAAAGGCCGTTGGCAAAATTCAGCATCCCTTCATGTTGAGTACTCTGAATAAACTAGGTATTGAAGGAACATACCTCAAAATAATAAGAGTCATCTATGACAAACCCACAGCCAACATTATACTGAATGAGCAAAAGCCAGAAGTATTGCCCTTGAAAACCAGCAAAGGATGTGTCCTCTCACCACTTCTATTCAACATAGTATTGAAAGTAATAACCAGAGCAATCAGGCAAGAGAAGAAAATAAAGGGCACCTAAATAAGAAAAGAGAAAGCCACACTATTTCTGTTTGCAGGCAATATGATTCTTTATCTAGAAAGCCCAATAGTCTTTGGCCAAAAGCTCCTTCAGCTAATAAATTACTTCAGCAAATCTGCAGGATAAAAAATCAATGTACAAAAATCACAAGCATTCCTAGACACTAATAAAAGGAAAACCAAGTGCCCAATGAGAAAGGCATCCCATTCACAACTGCCACAAAAATAATAAAATACCTATGAATACAGCTAAGTAGGGAGGTGAAATATCACTATAATTAGAATTACAAAACACTGTTCAAAAAAATCAGAGAAGATACAAACAAATGGCAAATACTCCATACTCAAGAATAGAAAGAATCAACATCATTGAAATGGTTATACTCCCCAAAGCAATTTATGGATTCAATGCTAGTCCTATCAAACTATGAATGACATTCTTCACAGAATTAGAAAAAAAATTTCAAAATTTACATGGAACCAAAATGCAGCCCAAATCGCCAAGGCAATTCTAAGCAAAAAGAACAAAGCTGAAGGGATCACATTACCTGACTTCAAACTATATGCTGCAAGGCTACAGTGACCAAAACAGCATGGTAGTGCTACAAAAACAGGCACATAGACCAATGTAACAGAATAAAGAGCCAAGATATAAGGCTGCACATCTATAACCATCTTATCTTTTACAAAGCTGACAAAAATAAGCAACAGGGAAAAGTCTCCCTATTCAATAAATGGTGCTGGGATAACTGGTTAGCCATGTGCAGAAGATTCACACGGGACCTCTTCTTTACAACATATACAAAAAATCAACTCAAGATAGATTAAGGACTTAAATGTAAAACCCAAAACTATAAAAACCTTGAAAGATAATCTATGCAATACCATCCTGGATCTAGGAACAGGAGAAGATTTTATGACAAGGACACCAAAAGCAACCACAACGAAAGCAAACATTGGCAAGTGAGATCTAATTAAAGAGCTTCCACACAGCAAAATAAGCTGTCAACAGAGAAACAGACAACATACAGAATGGGAGAAAATACTTGCAAACTATGCATCTGACAAAGGTCTAATATCCAGCATCTCTAAGGAACTTAAACAAATTTACAAGAGAAAAACAAACAACCCCATTAAAAAGTAGGCAAAGAGCATGAATAGACACTTCTCAAAAGAAGACATACATGCAGCCAACAAGCAAACGAGAAAAGCTCAATATCACTGATCATTATAGAAATGCAAATAAAAAACACTATGAGATACTATCTTATACCAGTCAGAATGGCTATTAAAAAACAAAAAAATAATAGATGCTGGTGAGGTTGAGGAGAAAAGGGAACACTTATACACTATTGGTGAAAATGTAAATTAGCTCAAACATTGTGAAAAGCAGTATGGTGATTCCTCAAATAGCTAAAAGCAGAACTACCATTAGACCCAGCAAACCCATTACTGGTTATATACTGAGAAATAAAAAAAAATCTACCCTAAAGACACATGTACATGAATGTTTATTTCAGCACAGTTCACAATAGCAAAGACATTGAATAAACCTAAATGCCCATCCACGACAGCCTGGATAAAAATAAATGTGGTACATATGTACCATGAAATATTATGCAGCCATAAAAAAAGAATGAGATCATGCCTTTTGTGGGAACATGGATGGAGCTGGAGGCTATCATCCTTAGCAAACTAATGCAGGAACAGAAAATCAAATACCACATGTTCTTATAAGTGGGAGCTAAATGATAAGAAGTTATAAATACAAAAAAAGGAAACTACAGACACTGGGGTCCACTTGATGAGGGATAGTGGGAGAAGGGAGAGAAGCAGAAAAAATGACTGGCCAACCTCCTGTTGACTTCTATTTTTATTGTGCTGTGACCTGAGAGTGAGTTTAATACCTTGGTGATATAATAATATATACAACAAATCCCCACAACCATTTTTTTTTTATCTATGTAACAAACCTTCACATGTACCCCCAACCCTAAAATAAAAATTAATGAAAAGTAGAACTAGTGAAAAGTAATTCTCAAAGTAGAACTACCATTCCACCCAGCAATTTCACTGTTGGTTACCTCCCCAAAGGAAAATATATCATTATATGAAAAAAACACTTGCACGCACATGTTTATAGCAGCAAAATTTGAGTTTGCAAAAATATAAAACCAGGCTAAATGCCCATCAACCAACAAGTAGATCAAGAAAATGTGGTATATATACACCATGTAATACTCCTCAGCCATAAAAAGGAACAAAATAATGGCATCTGGAGCAGCCTGGATGGAGTTGGGAATCATTATTCTATATGAAATAATTCAGGAATGAAAACCCAAATATTGTATGTTCTCACTTACAAATAGGAGCTAAACTATGAGAAGACAAAGAATGATATAACAGACTTTGGGGGTATTCAGGGGAAAGGGTGAGAGGTGGGTGAGGGATAAAAGACTACGCACTGGATACAATGAACACTGCTTGGAGGATGGGTGCACCAAAATCTCAGAAATCACCAGTAAGGAACTTAATCATGTAACAAAAATACACCTGTTCCCCAAAAACTAGAGAAAAAATAATATTAAATAAAAATGCATGCTGATGAGATTGCCGGGAAAAATGAATCCTTGTACACTGTTGGTGGGAGTGCAAATTAGTTCAATCATTGTGAAAAACCGTGTGGCAATTAATTTTTTTTTTTTTTTTTTTTTTTTTTTTTTTTGGGATGGAGTCTTGTGCTGTCATCCAACCTGGAGTGCAATGGTGTGATCTCAGCTCACAGCAACCTCTGCCTCCCAGGTTCTAGCAATTTTCCTGCCTCAGCCTCCAAAAGTAGCTGTGATTACAGGCACCCACCATCATGCCTGGCTAATTTCTGTATTTTTTGTAGAGACCTGGTTTCACCATGTTGGCCAAGCTGGCCTCAAACTCCTGACCTCAAAAGATCCTCCCACCTTAGCCTCCCAAAGTGCTGGGATTACAGGCATAAGCCAGCACACCTGGCTGACAATTTATCAAAGACCTAAAAAAACCTAAAAAGACCTAAAAGACCTAATAGCAGAACTACCATTTGACCCAGTAATTCCAAAATAATATAAATCATTCTGTCATAAAGACACATGCATGCATATGTTCATTGCAGCACTAATCACAATAACAAATACATGGAATCAACCTACATTCATATCAAAGATAGACTGAATTTTAAAAAATGTGGCATATGTACACCATATAAAACTATGCAACCATCACAGAAAATGAGATTATGACCTTTGCAGGCACATGAATGGAGCTGGAGGCCATTATCCTTAGCAAACTAATGCAGCAAAAGAAAACTAGATACCACAAATTCTCACTTATACTCGAGAGCTAAATGATAAGAAAACATGGACACACACAGAGGAACAGACACTGGGGCCTACCACGAAGTAGAGGGTGAGAGGATGGAAGGGATCAGGAAAAATAACTAATGGGTACTAAGCTTAATACTTGGGTGATGAAATAATCTGTACAACAAATCCCCATGATAAAAGTTTACCTAAATAACAAGCTTGCACATGTAACCCTGAACTCAAAATAAACATTAAAAAAAAGGAAGAGAGAGAAAAAAAGAAAAAGCTTAATTATAAGCGCCTTAAAAATATATATAACTGTGCTGAGACTTTCTACTCTAAAAGTGTTTTGTTAGTCTGTTCTCATGCTGCTAATAAAGATGTATCTGAGATTGGGGAATTTATATAGGAAAGAGGTTTAATTGACTCACAGTTCCACATGGTTGGGGAGGCCTCACAGTCATGGCCAAAGGCAAATGGGGAGAAAAGTCATGTCTTACATGGTGGCAGGCAAGAGTGCATGTGCAGGAAAACTTCCCTTTATAAAACCAGCAGATCTCATAAGAATTATCATGAGAACAGTAAGAGAAAAACCTGTCCCTATGATTCAACTATTCCCTACCACATCCCTCCCATGACCTGTGGGGATTATTACAAGTCAAGGTGAGATTTGGGTGGGGATACTGAACCAAAACATATCATTCCACCTGTGTCCTCTCCCAAATCTCATGTCCTCACATTTCAAAACCAATCATGCCTTCCAAAAGTCCCCCACAGTCTTAACTCATTTCAGCATTAACTCAAATATCTAAATCCAAAGTCTCATCTGAGACAAAGTACTTTCTACCTATGAGCCTGTAAAATCAAAAGCAAGTTAGTTACTTTCTAGATACAATTGGGGGTAGAGGCATTGGGTCAATTTCTCCCAAATGGAAGAAACTGGCCAAAACAAAGGTGTTATATGCCCCATACACGTCTGAAATCCAGTGGGGCAGCCAAATCTTAAAGCTCCAAAATGATCTCCTTTGACTATAGGTCTCACATCTAGGTCACACTGATGCAACAGTTGGGTTCCCATGGCCTTGGGCGGCTCCAGCCCTGTGCATTGCAGGGTACAAGCCTCATTCCCAGCTGCTTTTACAGGCTTTTATTGATTATCTGCAGCATTTTTAGATGCATGATGTAAGCTGTTGATGGATCTACCACTCTGGGGTCTAGAGGATGGTAGCCCTCTTCCCACAGCTCCACTAGCCAATGCCCCAGTGGGGACTCTGTGTGGGGGCTCCAACCCTGCATTTCCCCTTGCACTACTTTAGCAGAGGGTCTCTATGTGGGCTTCACCACTGCAGCAGACTTTTGCCTGGACATCCAGGTATTTCCATACATCCTATGATATCCAGGTGGAGATTCCCAAAGCTCAGCTCTTGTCTTGTGTGTACCTGCAGGCCCAACACCCACGTGGAAGACATCAAGGCTTGGGGCTTGCACTCCCTGAAGCCATGGTCCGAGCTGCACCTTGGCACATTTTAGCCATGGCTGGAGCAGCTTGAACACAGAGCACCAAGTCCCTATCCTGCACACAGCAGGGCAGCCCTGGGCCCAGCCCAATAAATTATTTTTTTCCTTTTAGGTCTCTAGGTCTGTTATGGGAAGGGCTGCCATAAAAGTCTTTGACCTTCTCTGGAGACATTTTCTCCGTTGTTTTAGTGATTAACATTTGGCTCCTAATTACTTATGCAAATTTCTGCAGCCAGATTGAATTCCTCCTCAGAAAATAGGTTTTACTTTTTTATCACATTGGCAGGCCACAAATTTTTTGAACTTCTATGCTCTGCTTCCCTTTTAAACATAAGATCTAATTCTAAGATGCATCTTTGTGAATACATAAAACTGAATGCTTTTAACAGCACTCAAGTCACTTCTTGAACACTTTGCCGCTTATAAATTTCTTCTGCCAGACACCCTAAATCATCTCTTAAGTTCAAAGTTCCACAAATCTCTAGGGCAGGGGCAAAATGCCGCCAGTCTCTTTGCTAACATAATAGTAAGAGTCACCTTTGTTCCAGTTTCCAACAAGTTCTCCTCCTCTGTCTGAGACCACCTCAGCCTGGAATTTATTCTCCATGTCACTTTCAACATTTTGGTAAAAACCATTCAACAAGTTTCTAGGAAGTTCCACATTTTCCCACATCTTTCTGTCTTCTGAGTCCTCCAAATCTCTAGGAAGTTCTAAACTTTTCCACATCTTCCTGTTTTCTTCTGAGCATTCCAAACTGTTCCAGCTTCTGCCTGTTACCCAGTTCCAAAGGTGTTTCCATATTTTCAGGTATCTTTACAGTAGTACCTCACTACCTAGTACCAATTTACTGTATTAGCCTATTCTCATGCTGCTAATACAGACTATTAATTTCTAAAGGAAGGAGGTTTAATTGACTCACAGTTCCACATGGCTGAGGTGGCCTCATAATTATGGCAGAAGGTGAAGGAGGAGCAAACTCATGTCTTACATGGTGACAGGGAAGAGAGCGTGTGCAGGGGAACTCCCCTTTATAAAACCATCAGATCTCACAAGACTTATTCACTGTCATAAGAACAGCATGGGAAAAACCTACCCCCATGATTCAATTAACTCCCACAGGGTCCCTCCCATGACATATGGGGATTATTACAAGTCAAGGAGAAAGTTGGGTGGGGACACAGAGCCAAACCATATCAAGTGTCATATGAGATACAAAATTTTACATATATTATTTTAGTTCATTGTTTCTTTAATGGTAAGACTGAGTATGTAAAACAAAAATAGAAAAAATACAGAATTAAAAATTTTATTTATGGTTTTGCTAAAACAAAATACTACATGGCTATTAAAGTCAGATAGTCAAATGACATTCAAGAACATGTCACAAATATTTGAAAAATGATGTTATTGGGAGTAAGAGAAACTCTAACAATACAGTCCTATATTTTAACATGCATTTATTACCTATACTTACATATTTATTATCATATATTTATCTGAATTTAACAATAAAACTATGTCCTTTCCTTCCTAGTAACACAAGCCTAATAAAAGTAAGTTGGAAAAGAGATGGAAATCCATATTTTCTGGGCACTTAGAACGTATATATGTCACACTGTGCTTTACATATTCAGTCTCATTACATCTTTATAAGACTTTTTAGTTATTATTACTATCAGAACATTTCAAGGGTTCAGAAAAGTTAGAAAAGCCACTAAACCTGGATGAAGTAGTTCTAGAATTCAAATCTGGATTTTTCTGGCAGTTAACCCCTTCCTTTTTCATTAGACTAATCCAATATGTAAGTGGTACCCATTATCAACTGGCAGCATGTCATCTTGGCAGCAAGATGGTCTGTCACATAAGACAATCTAAATCTAGAAATTTCAGTAGGGGAACTTAATCTTTCTCAGTACTCCTTGAAGCCTGGTGGGATTCCTTAGCGCCTCCCAACTGTTACTACTTCCTTTTACTACAGACCCAGACTAGTGAAGACAAAGTCAAGTGCAAAAGCAAAGAAAGGATAGGCTGAACTATGTGATTTTTAGGAACATTGGACTATTGAGAAAATATTTCTCAATAAAAGATTATAGATGCCACACAGTTACACATCATCTCTTTGCTAGAATTAAAACCCTTTGATTTAGCAACATTTCTTTTACAGTGCAAATGCTTTACCTTTTTATGACTCAATCGCCAGTAATGTAGGTGACAAGGTCCATTTCCATGATAAATAAGGATCAACTGTGAAGGAAAGGGAGAGTAAAGTTAATGGACTGATGAGCAGAAAGAGATGATTTTAGAATATTGAAGTGAAGGGTTTGAATATGGGAAATTACGAAAGCAGCAGACAGAAGGGAGAGAGACAGGGAAGCACAAACTGGGGCATTTTCAATATGTTTCTTCCAGTGCCCAAAGTATCATGCCTTATTCACAGTACCATAAAGAGTCTAACAGAGCCTGACTGAGTTTGAGAAAGCTCTCTTTAGCATAAAATCTTATTTCTTCTGCAACTTTTTCACATATTTATACTACTAAGAAAGTTGTCATTTCAGTAGGAAGAATTCAAAGCCAGAAAGAAGGAGACCTTTGTGGTACATTGATAAATAAGTTGGTAATTGGCTATATTGCTGCTTTTTTTTTCAGTCCTTTATTCATTCCTTTGTTTGTTTCCTATTCACTTCTTAAATTTCTTCATTTCTCCTATTTTTGTTCCTCCGTTGGTCCCTCCCTTCACAAATATTTACTTCCCTTGTAAAGTATGGTGGATCCTTTACAAGGTGCTAAATATAAAGAATAAAATGAGACATTGTTCTTATCCCAAAGGAATTCACAGTCTAGTGTTTCTATTACCAAAAATAAGTACTAGGAAGAAAAGCCATTTTCACCATACATTAGAAAAATAAACTTCACAAGTTGGGTCTATTTTAATAAACTGAGAAATAAAATTATATGCATTTATTTTGGATTTTAACTTTTTAATGAAGAGTTTAAAGATGGAAATGAAAAATCATCTCATTTTAAAATTTCACTTTGTATCCTTGGACCAGTGTCTCCCATTTCCTCCATCCCCCAGCTCCAGCAACCTCCAAAAATAATCTTTAATTAAACAGTACAGATGTTGGTTTCAGGATGTTTTCACTCTTCTTAATCTAATTTTGCTGTGTATATTTTTTTGTCCTTACTATTATTTCTCTGCATAATATTATTTATATGCCAATAACACTTGCTACCTGGAGTCATGGAAAGGATCATGCTCTAAGGCAAGGTTCACCAGAATCCTTGGCCTAGATGGAAGGACAGGGGAGGGAGGTGTTGTGGAAGGGAGGATCAAGGGAAGTTAAAAGGTTGTAGTAGAAATTTATATGTGCTGTTTTTATTTGCATTTGCATGTTTTCCTATGGATAATATTTATGTTTTACTTTAGATCATCAGAAAGGTCTGTGATTTCCCTAAGTTTAAAAGCCATAGGTTTAAATTCAAATATAAATTAAATATGCTACTTTTTATTTCATTGACCCTTCTACATATTTTTTTCAGCTTGTTTCATTAACACAGAACTTTGGCAAACACACCAAAACCAGAACAAAACAAAACAAAAAAAAGTATATTTAAATAAACACTTTTCTTCCCCTGTCAAACACTTGCCTTAGCTTAGTTCTCTGTATAATGTAGTTACAATAAGTATAAATTGGTTCCTAAAAATTAATTTTACATAACATCTGAAATATACTTTCTACCAATACAATTGTAGACATTAGCATTTTTGTTTCTTTACAGGAAAACATTACCTTGAACATTGTATCCTACAGAGACATTTGACTTCTCAAGACTGAGAAAATGAGAATATCACATTGTTTGTTATCACCACCCCAACCCAAACACATTTTTGCCCCAAATCTGCAATTTTGTCCACTTTTTAGTTCATGATATTACACCCATATCTACATTATCTAGTAAAAATGACCATGGCAGCAGCAGTAGGAGGAGAAAATTAGCTGGGTTGAAGAGAAATTAATTCTCCATGATTATTTAAATTTATTACCTTAAAAAAATTGGCACTTGTTTTTCAGCATAATCCTCAGAGCTGTAAGGAAATGCACAGAACTTAAGAATAGAAAAGCTATTTTGGATCCAGGGCTAATAGATTGCAAATAGCCCAGATGTTGCTATATGTACTTCAGATAGATTATTTAAGTCCCTAGTGACACTACTTTCCTAGTTAGAGAAATGTTTTATTTTTTTAAACTGGGTAGACACTGTATTTTGAGAATATTCCTTCAATATAATTAAAGAATTGTAGAGAAGAAATATCTACTGAGAGTTTTTTTTTTTCAATCTCAGAAATGCTGCTTGAAATTTAGAATCATGTAGAGTCAATTCTGCTCCTTGGAGTCTAAGAATCTGACACTGGGTTTTGATACATATTGTATTAGAACAAGATAATCTCTATATAGTATGAACGGAGTATTAAAGTTGACTCTTGCACATAAAATGTTGTTCCTGCTATTTCACCACTACCCTGGTTTCCCACTTCTTAAGGCCTTGTCTTGAAAATAAACCTATTTAAAGGCATGTTACTTGAGGAGAAACAGCTTTAGGAAATTTGGTGGGTGAATTTATCACTATATTTTTATCTAGAAATGCAAGGCCCTACAGAACTAAAAAAAAAAAAAAGAAGAAAAATAAATTTTAATTAAGCCACATGGGAGTATGGCAAAGGCATTAAATTTATTTATTTATTTAATACTTCTTTCTAGTTTCTTTCTTCATCATATTTACCAAGTATATAAAAGGGACAACTTAGTTCAAAACACTGCGCTAAAATTACAGGTGTCCTTAGAATAAAAATAACAGTTTCTGAACTCTTTAAGCATACCTTCTGATTGGCGAGACAAACAAAAACAACTACCGTCGTTTGATTCTAAAAGTAATATATGGTAATTGGGAAAACTACATGTAAGATATTTTTTAAATGTAAAAGCACATGCATACACAAATGAACACATGACACAAATAGTCTTACCCATTCCTTAATTCCAATTTCCTAAAGTAATTTTAAAAGATATTTTTGCTTGCTAATTGTAATTATTAACATATCTCCAACAGTTTTCTTCTTTCTCTCTTCTTTAGCTTCAAGTTGAGCTCTCTATTTTTATATTTCTGACAATTATTAAGGAAGAGAGTAATGGGGCTCTATGAGTCCTGGTCAATGGGGAAATCTAACAAATGCAAGAGAATCATGAGCATCTCCCTGGATAAAAAGACATTTCATATGGACTTGAAAATGGAGATTAAGTAACTTAGTGATTGGGAAGTATTATGAAAGTATGGCTTTCAGGATTTTTGAGAGCTTGGAGGTGGGAAAGGACTATGTGATTTCTGGTATAGAAATAAGGCCAATCTAGTTGATATGAAAAGCTAAAGTTTCTGGTTTACAATGCAGCTAGGCCAGTAGGCAGCAGTTAGCTCCAACTGCTACTTTTGGACAGTTTATGCTAAGGAAAGCCTTCTCAGCTATGGAACGTTACTGAAGGGTTTTAAGTAAGTTCCTAGCACGATCAGATTTGAATTTCTGAATTATAACCCAGGATGCAAATCACAAGAAAACCGTAGTGGAAAAACATGGATGGAAGTACAATAGTCAGAAAGCTATTACAGCAGTCATAGTGATCAGAGATGGTATTTTAGACAAAAGTCACAGCAAAAGAAATGGAGATCTATTATCAAGGTACAGTCTCAGTAGTTCAGTATGAGGTTTTAGTGAGGATGATGAAGACTTCGAAGTTTTAAATTTTACCTAAAAATAAAATATACCTATAATTTAAAAAAGAACTTGAACATCTATGAAATCAGGAGATAAAACTTAGTCACCCATAAAGATTAAGGCAGAGGAACCCCAAGAGAGAAAGCACTTAAAGTCAAGTTACCTGCTTTGTAACTTTGCCAAACCCAGGTAAACCCCATGCGTCATGCGAATACCACTTTCCACTTTATCCTTCATTAAAGATGTGAAGTATATACATTAAATCTGGGATAAAGACTTATTTGCCTCTAAAATCTGTGTTTCCATTTCTAATTTACCTACAAAACTCAGATGGTGAATTTTTCACCTCTCCCTAAAATACTTAGAAAGGCATAGACATGGATAAAATTTTAAAATAACCCATGAAAAGTGGAGAATGACAGCCTCTTGTCAGAATCTCAAAGAACTTTCCAATTAATTAAAAAGTGACAGTTGATTGGTAAATCACTACCCAGTCTTCACCTTAAGCTTATCCCTACTTCACCTTATGAAATAGAGTGCACGCCAACAAAATGATAGTGATCAAACTTCCCACACAGTCTCAGATAGGTTCTCTACCAACCAAAAGAGTAAGCTGCTGTCTACCTTGCATTCAAGTGAGAAATGCGAAGGAACCCTGAGACATATCTTTTCCACCCTAGTTTTGTTCAAATCTGATCTTTATCTATTCAGCAACTATTTATACATTCCTTAATGGCATAGAGCTAGGATCTGAAGATATAGTGGTGCAGGTTCACGATGACCCTGTCTTCCTAAGATCTACAGTTTTCAAGAGACTGCAAATTTAACACTAATAGGACAAGATAATAATTCACAGGTGCACTTTGGGTCTCAGTTCAATGTTACTGAATGGTCTTCCCTGAATCTCCCAACTCATAGGTTGCATTATAGTGGCCTGTATTCCTTTAGAATCCTTTTCAATCAGGTGTAAATTTTGTGAGTTCTGTCAATGTGTAGACATTATCAGCATCAGCCATCACCCACCACTGAAACTCTGATACTAACAGGAATCAACAAACGGCCTATGTATGGCTTTGGAACTAATAACAGTTCTCAGTTTTTCAAAGGATTGTAGAAAAATTGGGGGAAGAAGAAGTAGGCGGAGGAAGACAAGGGGGAGGACACTACAGAAAACAAAATGTGTGTGGTCCACAAAGTCTGAAATATTTGCTGTCTGTCCATTTACAGAAAATTTGCTCACCCTCTTAGCACATAGTAAAGACCCAAGTAATATGTGTTAAATAAATGCATAAATGACATTTCAGAGCATTGGGCACTCAAAAGTACAATGACATAGATAGCTCCAGATACTCACATGCTCACTAATAATTACCAATGGCACGTACTAGGAGTTGTGGTTTCTATGAGCTTGATTAGTTCAGAGTGAAAAATAAGAGCTGGAATAAATAAGTTATACTTATCAAAAGAACAAGTGTTCACAATGAAAGTCCACCAAAATGACACAATTAGACTATAAGATGGCGTATTGTCTTAGTATATATCTGAGAAGATTAATTTTATTTGTCAACTTGATGGGGCTAGGGGATGCTCAGATAACTGGCTAAAAATACTTCTGGGCATGTCTTTCTGAAAGAAATTGCCATTTGGATCAGTAAAGAAGATTTATTCTTCCCAGTGTGGCCAGGCATTGCCCAATTAATTGGGACCCTGAATAGAGCAAAAAGGTTGAAGAAGGGCAAATTATCTGCATCTTTCCTTGAGCTGGGACACATATCTTCCCCTCAGGCAATGGAAATCCTGGATCTCAGGCCTTTAGACTCCAGGGCAGGGGAAATTACAGGAGTTCTCCCCATCCCCGCCATGTTTCCAGGTCTTCAGCTTTGGACTGAATTACATTTGCTTCCCTAGTTCACTAGTTTTCACTAGTTTCTAGCATCCATGTGACAGATTGTGGGACTTGTCAGCCTCTATAATTGTGTGAGTTAATTTCCATAATAAATCTTCTATATCTATATACTAATAGTTTTGTTTCTTTGGAGAACCTTATACAATATCAACAAAATAATTCATGACATTCATAATACACAGTTAAAATGAAGAAACACTAAGAAGAAGCTTGTGGATAAAGAGTACTTGCCTGTTGAGAAACATCTTGTTTTAACTATATAGTAATGGAGATGGGGATCACCTTGTTTTGTTTTGTTTTGAGATGAGTCTCACTATGTTGCCCGGGTTGGACTCAAATTCCTACGTCAACAAATCCTCCACCTCAGCTTCCCAAGTGGCTGGGACTACAGGAGATCACCTTTTCAAAGCTGAATATCAAAGTCAGAAAATCAACTAAATGAAAGGTAGATTTATCTATAAAAATCAAAATGTTATTTATCATAAAATTCCATAAATAGCTTCGAATAAAAAGACATTGTAAATAATGACTGCCACATTCAATCATTCATGACAAATTTATTTATTCATGTCATATTCAAGTATTTTCCAGATTTAGTTTTTTAATTAAAAGATTCTATGCTACAATAAAGAACTAAACCATGAAAATACATTTCAATCAGGAATGACTACACAAAATAATATGTTTCATCTCAAGCAGAGAAGTACTCAAGCATTGAGGTTAATAGTATGAACTCTATAATAATAATGGTCATGTTCAAGTAAACGTCAACTCCAGTGGTCCCTGTTGTGAGGACAAAGTTATTTAGTCAATTTTTGTGACTATTACCTTATCCACAAATGAACATATTAATAATACCTACTTCAGAGCTATATGAGAAATAAATGAGTTAACACAGACAAGGAAATTAAATGAATTTAATACAGTTATAGCCTTAGAACAAAAAATAATCACTATATATCAGTAATGGTGTTAGTAATCCATAAAATAAAATTTAAAACAATGGTGATTATATCACCATGTTACACCATTTAGATTTACCAAGATTAGAAAAAGGAAAAAAAAAAAAAAAGGCCAAATATGGTTGCTCACACCTGTAATCTCAGCACTTTGGGAGGCTGAAGAAGGAAGATCATTTGAGTTCAGCATCTCGAAATCAGCTTCTTTATCCTATTTTCTCTTTGCATTTTAGTTTGAATTTGTACTGAAGGATCCTCAAGCTCACTAATTATTTCCTCAACCATATCCAGTCTGCTGATGAGTCCATCAAATATATTTTTAATTGTTACTAGTATTTTTATTTCAAGCATTTTCTTCTGATCCTTTTTTAGTTTCCATCTCTCTGCTTATATTACCCATCTATCCTTGAATGTTGTCTAATTCTACCTGTGACATATTGGCCATTATAAATATACCTACATATGTGTGTCTGATAATTTCAGTGTTACTTCTGAGTCATATTCAGATGCTTGCTTTGTCTCTTCAGACTGTCATTTCCTGACTTTGTTAATGTCTCACAATTTTTTTGTTGAAAGTTGAGCATATTTGTATCATATAATAGGAAATGATGCAAACACACCTTTACTGTGAGACTTTCTGTTAATTTGACTGTGAGTTGTATTGTGTTTAATCTTTGTTATGGCTGCAGGTGTCAGTAGTTTCAAATTCTGCTAGCATCTACTTTCTTTCCTCTGTTACTTTTGTGTTCTCCTAGGAACTTCTTAAAACCTGAGACTTGCAGCTATTTCAACTCTAATCCACAATTATTAAGCTGAAACCTTATTGAGTTGGTGGTTTTATGGGGGAAGGGAAGCTTTCTATAATATTATAATTAAATCAATCTTTTAGTGACCTTGCGTCTCTTGGTGGTGACCTTCACAAGTGTTTCTTTCTCCAGTTGGTGAGACAGAAAGGCCAGAGGATGCTTTGTTAGATAATTGTCCTATTCCCAGGTGTGATAACGATCTGATAAGGTCTTTTCTCCTACCTGCCAGCCAGATTTTTGTTATGGAGAATGATCTGGGTATATTTCAAGTTGGTTTCTCCACTGCTCCCCAGACCAGAAGCACCAGGGAATTTCTTGATTCTTTACCATGAGAACTTACTGGAGGTAAAACCCATAAACATGTGAGGGACTTCAAAGACTGCGAACCGCAGGAGTTTATTCCTCATGCTATTTCGCACTCCACTTCCAGCCATTTGTTAAAATTACTCTTTAGGTGCTTCTATCAGTTCATGGCTTCAGCATCTTCTATTCCAGGTAAGCTGATCTGTTTTTTGTGAGATCGGTGATTTTTTGGGCAGTGTCTCCAGATTTCAGGGTACCAGTTTACTCTACTATCTCAATTCTTTGATTGTTCCTAGAAAATCCATTGATATTTAGGTTGTTCTGGTTTTCTTGTTAAAAAAAAAAAAAAGTTAATGACCAGCATGGTCTTAACCTATTAGAGCTATAGCTAAAGTCAAATGCTTACAATATAATGTTTGAAGAAAACCATGTTTTATTTTCAAAGAAAGAAAACAGATCAAAATGCAGAATGTATAGAAATGATTGCAACCCTGTTAAATCTACTAACAGTTTGAAATGCTTCCCTTTAGGTGGGAGGGTTACAGTTGGTTGTCTGCTTTTTACCATTCTATGTTTTCCAAATTGTGTTCAGTGATCATATTTTACTTTTATAATTACAAATATATTTGGAAACATTCTAGAACTCAAAGCAGAGACATAATGTAGTTATCTAATGACTTTGGAGAAAATCTGCTTAGTTTTGATTCTTGGCTTAACTCATATTCTGAGTGATCCTGGGTGACTTTCTTAATTTTTCAGTGTCTCAGATTTCCCATCTATAAAATAAGAATACTAGTATTGGTATCCCCATAAAGCCATCATCAGAATTAAGAGATTAATATATGTAAGCTTCTTAGTATCTTCAAAAACCTTTATTTATTATATTATTTGAAATAAGCGATTGAGATATCATTTAATTGTTAAAACAGATGTAATCTATTTTTCATTTCCCTTGACAAAGCCATAGTCTGAGTAACTCATCATCTTCTCAAGTAGGCCAATTAACTATTCCTCACCATCTATTTGGCCACTGATCTAGTCCCTCGCTCCTAGTCACATGCAACGGCCTTTAAGAGTGTGGAGGTCTAAGAATGCCGGAAGGGCATCAGATTGAAGAGAATTTGGCCATGAGAAATCACCAGAGGGGGGAAAAATACATATTGAGTGTGTGTGTACAAATATTTAGATGAAATAAAATATGCCACTTAAAAAAATTGTTTTTACAATCTTATCTTGGCTTGCAACTCTGACATCAGTACAATAAATGTGAATATAATGTTGACCCACTTGACAGTCATTCCTCTGTGAAATCAATGTGTCATTTGTGTGAGGGATTTTAGTGGAGTTGGCAGGGATCATATCTGACCTTCCTTGTTTATGATACCTTTTGCTAATATTTGTTTTATTCTTCTTTATAAGAACAAACATATTTCTTTCTGACTCTTAAAAAATGAAATATTTTAGTGGGATTGAATCTGTCAGCAGCATGACTTGATGTCTTTGATTAACCCATTCCTGGGAAAATGGGTAAACTTTAATTGTTAATGGTAAAAAATAAAATGTATAACAATACTGCATTATAGAAAGCTTCTTAAACTATGCCTGTCATCGCCTAATATTTTTTATACTTGTCTGTAATCCACATAGAGCTTTAATTGACACTACTGTTTTTAACATGAAAGAGAGTAGATTTTTTCATTCTGAAACTACAATTTTAAATATGATTTTGAAAGTAGATTCTAGAAAATTACAGAGAATATTAAAAATGTTGGGCAGTATTCAAAAAGAGTTCATTCAAAATCCTTATTTACAGTTTATCTTGTATTCAATATAGAAAAGGCAAACAATGCAGGGATACACAATAATTTGAACCTAATATGGAGCTATATGAAAACCATGTTTTTCTCTATGATCAGTAAAATATATCTATTAACTTTAAAGAAAAGCAAATTTAAAATGCAATGTTAAATGCTGATAAAAATAACTAATATTTAAGCCTGTGCACACAGTGTTGTATACTTTAAATCTAATATCCCTTTTAATCTTCACAACTGCCAGTGAAGTAGATGCTTCTGTCACTATCACTGTATATATGTAAGTAATAAAGTCCTTGGGAAATCTAGAAGTGTTTTGTTATCAGAGAGATATGATGATACATAACAGTTTGCAACAGTTCTGAACAAAGTCACAGGATCATTAGATTTCTACACAAGAAGACCACAATCTTTGCATATATAATTCATAAAATTTTGATAACTAAAAATGCATATCACACAAAGAAAAGAATGAGAAGTATATTTTGCAGGTGGCATTAATAAAACGTTTTTTTGTTGTTGGTTTTTTTTTTTTTTTGCGACGGAGTCTTGCCCTGTCACCTAGGCTGGAGTGTGGTGGAGCCATCTCAGCTCACTGGAACCTCTGCTTCCCAGGTTCAAGCAATTCTCCTGCCTCAGCCTCCCCAGTAATTGGGACTCCACGCATGCACCACCACGCTTGGCTTTTTTTTTTTAGTAGAGACAGGGTTTCACTCTGTTGATCAGGCTGGTCTCGGACTCCTGACCTCAAATGTTTTGCCCACCTCAACCTCTCAGAGTACTAGGATTACAGGTATGAGCCAATAAAACATTTTTAAGAATACTTTTCATTTCATACTTCCCCCATAAACTAGAATGACATTCAAATCGAAAAGATGATTGTAAACAAGCATGTCAAAATCTGTAAGTTCAAATAAATTCTATTTGTCCAACACTTGGAGAAGCACTGTTGGTAAATATCTGAAACTGAAAAAGTAAGAACAGTGTAGACTCTCACCGCAGTGGCCGGGAACGCTAGCCATTCACGTCTTCGGTCCCCCTTGGCTGACTCGCCACCCTCGCCTACGCACCATGGACTCCCCAAGGCAGGTGGTCAACTTTGGGCCTGGTCCCGCCAAGCTGCCGCACTCAGTGTTGTTAGAGTCACAAAATTAATTATTAGACTACAAAGGAGTTGGCATTAGTGTTCTTGAAATGAGTCACAGGTCATCAGATTTTGCCAAGATTATTAACAATACAGAGAATCTTGTGCGGGAATTGCTAGCCGTTCCAAATAACTATAAGGTGATTTTTGTGCAAGGAGGTGGGTCCGGCCAGTTCAGTGCTGTCCCCTTAAACCTGACTGACTTGAAAGCAGGAAGGTGTGTGGACTACGTGGTGACAGGAGCTTGATCAGCTAAGGCTGCAGAAGCCAAGAAGTTTGGGACTATAAATATTGTTCACCCTAAACTTGGGAGTTATACAAAAATTCCAGATCCAAGCACCTGGAACCTCAACCTGGCTGCCTCCTACGTGTACTATTGGGCAAATGAGACGGTGCATGGTGTGGAGTTTGACTTTATACCCGATATCAAGGGAGCAGTACTGGTTTGTGACACGTCCTCAAACTTCCTGTCCAAGCCAGTGGATGTTTCCAAGTTTGATGTGATTTTTGCTGGTACCCAGAGGAATGTTGGCTCTGCTGCTGTCACCATGGTGATTGTCCCTGATAATCTGCTGGAGTTTGCCCTTCGAGAGTGCCCCTCGGTCCTGGAATACAAGGTGCAGGCTGGAAACAGCTCCTTGTACAACAGGCCTCTATGTTTCAGCATCTACATCATGGGCTTGGTCCTGGAGTGGATTAAAAACAGTGGAGGTGCCGCGGAGAAACTTAGTTCCATCAAATCTCAAATCTCAAATGATTTATGAGATTATTGATAATTCTCAAGAATTCTACGTATGTCCAGTGGAGCCCCCAAATAGAAGCAAGATGAGTATTCCTTTCTGCATTGGCAATGTCAAAGGAGATGATGCTCTAGAAAAAAGATTTCTTGAGAAAGCTCTTGAACTCATTATATTGTCCTTGAAAAGGCATAGGTCTGTGGGAGGCATCCAGGCCTCTCAGTATAATGCTGTCATGATTGAAGATGTTCAGAAACTGGCCACCTTCATGAAAAATTTTTGGGAGATGCATCAGCTATAAACTCTGTTCTTGAACAACATACAAAGTTTAAAGTAACTTGGGGATGGCTACACACAGTAGCCACACACACAGTATTTTTCTCAAATGAACATGTTTATTGTAGACTCTTCTTTCTTGAAAGAACAACAGCAAAACGCCTACAGCTCTGTAAAGCTGATGGGACATAATGTTCACCTTAATTCTGACTTGAACTGGAAGCATTTCAAGAAATTTTGTTGCTTTTCTAACAAATTCCCACTTGTTTTGCCTTTGCTGCTATTTCTAGTTAGATTTCAAAATTGCCTGTGGACTTAATAATGCAAGTTGCAATTACTTATTTCTGGAGTCATGGGAACATCCAGCATAGAGTGTAGGTGGGGCCCTCTAGGTGCTGAATCTAGACATCTGTGGGGTCTCCTTGGTTCAGCAGCTGTTGATTCAAGGTCAATATTGACCATTGGAGGAGTGGTTTAAGAGTACCAGGCAAAGGGCAAACTGTAGATCGATCTTTATACTGTTATTACAAGAGAAGTGACATACTTTATATATGTTTATATTAGCAAGGTCTGTTTTTAATACCATATACTTTATATTTCTATACATTTATATTTCTAATAATATGGTTATCAGTGATACATGTAGACACTTTTAGAATTTATTAAATCCTTGACCTTGTGCGTTACTCCATTAGCAACAGTTTCACCCCCTCCCCAGTCTTCCCCTTCCTCTTTCTAAGCTGTTTTATGAATAAGATCTAGAAGTTCTTGATTTATTTTTACTGTTCTTTCCATAAGTAGAAGAGAAAGTTGATTGGTTGGTTGTTTTTCAATTATGCCATTAAACTAAGCATTTCTGTTAAATTACCTTATCCTTTGTTCTCTTGACTGTTTTCTTTGTAATGTTTGAGGACGAGAGTGATACTTTGCTGAAAAGTCTTTCCCCTATTGTTTATCTATTGTCAGTATTTTATGTTGAATATGTAAAGAACATTAAAGTCCTAAAACATCTTAAAAAAAATAAGAACAGTGTAACAAATTTGGTTCTGGGCAAAATTTTCAAATGAGGAGGAGCAATCTGGTAGTAGATGGTATTAAACTGACAATAGAAAATTTATTTAAATAGCATTAAAAATAAACCAAATTTAGAAACTTTCATTTCCTGAAGACATGGCATAAAAAATAATAGGCCCCTGTTTTTCTTCTTCCTGGAAGTCATGCCTAAAGATAACACAAAAGTGAGTTCAAAAATGAAATATCTGAAAACCTAAGACTAGAATTCTGAGAAATCCCTCATGGGAGAGACGGTGTTTTGTCTCCAGATGTGAATGGAGAAGTGGTAGGGAGGGAGGAAGAGAAAGGACAATAAACCATAGATAAAATAATGCTGGGGTTTCCAGAATATCATATAGTTGGAATAATGCAGCATGCAGCATTTTCAAATGGCCGTCTTTCACTTAATATTATTCATTTAAGTTTCCTCTAAGTCTTTTCATTGGCTTGAGAGTTCACTTCTTTTCAGTACTGAAGAATATTCCTTTGTCTGGATGAGCCACAGTTTATTTGCTCATTCATCTTGAAGGACATTTTGATTACTTCAAAGTTTTGGCAATTGTGTATAAAACTGTTATAAACTTCTTTGTGCAAGATTTTGTGTGGAAATAAGTTGTTAAATCATTTGGATAAATACCAAAAAGCACAATTGTTGGATTGTAACAACAGCATGCTTAAGAAAATGCCAAATGTCTTCTCAAGTAGCTGCTATGGACTCAATTTTGTCCCCCAAAAATTCATACACTGAAGGGCTAATCCCCAATGTGATGGTATTTAGAGGTGGGGCTTTTGATAGATAATTATGTTTAGATGATGGCATAAGGGTAGGACCCTCATGATGGGATTAGTACCCTTATAAGAAGAGACACAAATATATCTTGCTTGCTTTCTGTCCACCATTTAAAAACAAATGATTCTTAAAACAAGAACCATTCTATATTCCCACTAGCAATTAATGAGAGTTCATATTGCTCTACATCCTTAACACCATTGGTTGTCATTAGTGCTTTGGATTGTGTTTGTTCTAATACGTGTGTAGTGAATCTCATTCTTGTTTTAAATTGCATTTCCCTGATGACATAGGATGTGGAGCATCTTTTCATATGCTTGCTTTCCCTCTGTATGTATTTTCTGATGAGGTATCTGTTCAAGTATTTTGTGCATTTTTTTATTCAGTTGTTGCTATTGGAAGATACTGTATGTGTTTGGGATAACAATCCTTTATCACATATATCTTTTGCAAATATTTTCTTTGAGTTTGTGGCTTGTCTTCTCATTTCCTTAGCAGTGCCTTTCATAAAGCAGAAGATTTTAATTTTAATGAATTTCAGCTTATTGATAATTTATTCCATGGATTGTGCTTTTGGAGTTATATCTGGAAAGACATCGCCGTACCTATTCTTTTATGTTATCTTCAAGTATTTGTATAATTTTGTATTTTAGAATTAGGTCTATGGTTAATTTTGAGTTAATTTTTGTGAAGTGTGTAAGGTCCAGTTTATTTCTTTCCTTTTCTCTGTCTTTCTTTTCTTTTTTTCTTTCCTTCTTTTTTTCTTTTCAACTGGAGTCTCACTCTGTCGCCCAGACTGGAGTGCAGTGGCGTAATCTCGGCTCACTGCAAACTCTGCCCTCTGGGTTCACGCCATTCTCCTGCCTCAGTCTCCTGAAAACTGGGACTACAGGCACCTGTCACCATGCCTGGCTAATTTTTTTGTATTTTTAGTAGAGATGAGGTTTCACTGTGTTATCCAGGATGGTCTTGATATCCTGACCTTGTGATCTGCCTGCCTCAGTCTCCCAAAGCACTAGTATTACAGGTGTGAGCCACTGAACCCAGCCTTTTCTTTTCTTTCCCTCCCTCCCTCCCTCCCTCCCTCCCTCCCTCCCTCCCTCCCTTCCTTCCTTCCTTCCTTCCTTCCTTCCTTCCTTCCA
>NC_045448.1:78663624-78720892 GCF_002776525.5 Piliocolobus tephrosceles | reverse complement strand
TTCCTTCCTTCCTTCCTTCCTTCCTTCCTTCCTTCCTTCCTTCCTCTTTCTCTTTTCTTTCTCTCTCCTTCCTTCTTTCCTTCTTCTCTCCTCTCCTCTCCTCCCCTTTCCTCCCTTCCCCTCTCCTCCCTTCTCTTCTCTTCCTTTCCCTTCCCTTCCCTTCCCTTCTCTCTTCTCTTTTCTTTTTTTTCCATATGGCTGTTCATTTGTCCCAGGATCATTTGTAAAGAAGAACACCTTTTATCCATTGCATTTCCTTTGTTCCTTGTCAAAGATTGGTTAACTAAATTAATGTTGATCTATTTCTGGGCTCACTCTTCCATTCCATTAATATATATGTCTATTATTTTACCAGTACCAACACTGTCTTCACTGCTATAATCTTATATTAAGTCTTGAAGACAGGTAATGTCAGTCCTTTAACTTTTTCCATCTCATGCAATATTATATTGGCTAATTTGGGTCTTTTCCCTTTCCATATAAACTTCAAAATTAGTTTGCCAATATCCACAAAATAATTTGCTAAAACTGTGGTTGGAATTTAGTTAAATCTACACATTAAAATCGGATGAACTGATATCCTGGTGATATTGAATCTTTATTCATGAGCTTAAAATAGCTCTCTAAGTATTTCTTCTTTGATGTCTTTCCTGAGAATTTTGGAGTTTTCTTTATATAGATCTTGTACATCTTTTGTTAGATTTACAAGTGTTTTGTTTCTTAGGGTGCCAGTGTAAATGGTATTTTGTTTTTAATTTCAAGTTCTACTTGTTTATTACTGGTATATAGAAAAGTGATTGGCTTTTCTTTTTAGTATATTAACCTTGTATTCTGTGACTTACTATAATTGCTTCATAGTTTTGCAATTTTTTTCAATTCTTTAAGATTTTCTACATAGATAGTCATTCATCTGCAAAGACAGCATTATTTATTCTTTTTGAATCAGTATTCATTTAATTTATTTCCTTTTCTAATTGTTAGCTAAGACTTTAAGTATATGTTGAGAATAAGTGGTGAGAGAACATCCTTGTCATGTTTCTTAGTTTAGGGAGAAATATTTTAGTTTCTCACAATTAATTATAATTTTAACTGTGGTTTTTTTTTTTTTCATAAATGTGCTTATCAACTTGAGGAATTCACTGTCTATTTATAATTTGCTAATTGCTTTTATCAGAAATTGGTTCTGAATTTTGTTAAGTGCTTTTTCTGGTTCTGTTGATATGATCATGTGATGTTTCTTTTTCACTCTTTTGATGTAATGGATTACATTAATCTAATTTTCAATGTTGAGCTAGCCTTAAATGCCTGGAATAAGTCTAATTTGGTAATGGTGTTGAGGCAGGAAAGAAAGCAAGAAAAATAAACTTAAAAAAAAGGAAAGCAGGCTTTCTATATTAAGCTGACTCATCCCAAAGATAGTAACAGGCAAAGCCTGGACCCAGGTGACATCTTAATAACATTATCTAGGAAACTAAGGCTCAAAAGAATGTGCTTTGGAGATTCCACCAGCACTCCCTCAATATAAGGATAAGAAAAAATAAATTTTCCTCTCTCCTTTTGTAATTTCCCCCTCAAATCCCACCCCCCTCCATGTGATTGTACCTTGCTCTGCAAGTTTTATAAGGTTATAGATTCCTGTTTTCTGTAACTAGTAACTTCAAGTATTTTTTTTTATCTGAGTGGTACAGTGAAGTTTATAAGACATGCCTGAGCTGGCCTGGACAGCAGCCATCTAGGCGCCATGGCAAAGGTTATGAGGATAAGCCCATGCAAGGCACTAGAGTAAGCCTAGATAACAGCCATCTGGGACACAGAGCAAGAGTCACATGTAATCCTGAGTTATGCACCTTTTACAATTTGATTAACTGCCTTTGTTCTGCCTCTGAATCCTTACTTTCATGCCACTATGCTTTGCACCACTGTAAGCTTGTTTCAAGCTAGCCTACCGCCTTTTCGAAGTGTGTATAAAAGTCAAGTGTCATCTTTGTTCTGGGCCCAGTGTTTGGATGTTAATCTGCTGGGTCTGAGTTCACTCAGTAAAGTCCTCCTATACCACCTATTGGTCTCTCTAGTCTCCTGATTCCCACAACAGTGTATAATTCTTTCCCTAAATTGTTGAATTCAATTTTCTAATATCTTGTTAAGAATTAAGAATTTTGCATCTTAACAGATACTGAAAAATACTCATCTGTAGTTTTTTTCTTTTTCTTTTTCTTTTTTTTTTTTTTTTTGATGAGGTCTTTGTCCAGTTTTGGTATTGGGGCTATGCTGGCCTCATAGAATAAGTTAGAAATAATCCCTCTGCTTCTATACTATAAATGAGATTATAGAGGACTTTCATAATTTCTTCATTAAATGTTTTGTAGGATTCACCAGCGATGCATCTGTTCTGGTGTTTCTGGTTTAGCAGGTTAATAAATACTGATTTAATTACTCTAGTGGATAAAGCCCTGTATTAGTCTATTTTCACATTGCAATAAAGATACTACTCAAGACTGGGTAATTTATAAACAAAAGAGGCTTCATTGATTCACAGTTCTGCATGGCTGAGGAGGCCTCAGAAAACTTAAAATCATGGCAGAAGGAGAAGCAGGCACCTTGTTCACCAGGAGACAGGAGAGTGAGTGCTTGTGAAGGAGGAACTGTCAAACACTTATAAAACCATCAGATTTTGTGAGAACTCACTATCATGAGAACAGCGTGGGAGAAACCACCCCTGCGATTCAATCATCATCTCCCACCTGGTCTCTCCCTCGACACATGGGGATTATGTGGATTACAACTTGAGATGAGACTTTGGTGGGGATACAGAGCCAAACCATATCAAGCACTATTCACATTGTCTATATCTTCCTATGTATTAGCAGATTGTGTCATTTAAGAAATTGGTCAATTTCATCAAGGTTATTCAGTAGGCATTGACTTGTTCATACTATTTCTCTATTTTCCTTTTGATATCCATGGGATCTGTAATGATGTTCCCTGTGTCACTTCTGTTATTAGTAATTGTGTCTTCTCTTTTCTCTTTGAGTTAGCTTGGATAGAGGCTTATCTGTTTCACTGATCTTTCCAAAGAACTAGTTTTTGGTTCTTTTGATTTTTCCTATGAATTTTCTATTTTTGATGTCATTGATTTATGTTTTAATTATTTTTATTATTGTATCCTGCTTATTTTGAATGTAATTTGCTTTTCTTTTTCTAGTTTTAAAGGGAGAAGATAAGATTATTAAAATTAGACTGTTTTACTTTCAATGCTACACATTTATCAGTAAGCACTGTTTTCACTGCATTCCACAAATTTAATGTCATACTTCTGTTTTAACTTACTTTAAAGAATTAAAAAAAAAATTCTCTTGAGATTTCATCTTTGGTCTATGCATTATTTAGAAGTGGGTTGTTTAGTCTGTATGTATTTTGGAATTTTTCTAGTTTAATTCCATTGGTGTGTAAGAGCATACACTGTGTAATTTATATTCTACAATTATATTTTTACTGCATATACTTTATCACATATCTGTCTATTTATCTATACCACTACATATCCATCAATCAATCTTGCTTCTTTTTTTAATAAAAATACATTTCAGGGTAACTTTCTGACTTCATACATTTCTTCCTAGAATATTATTATGCACATTTTTAATATAATGTTTTCTTACAAATTTTTCTTTTCTAGGAAAATTTACTTATGGGAAAATTTACAAATCTTTATTGTACCACTTGATGAATTTGATAGTATGTACACTTGTGTAAAGCAAACTCATCCAAATAAAGAACTTTATTGTCATCCTAAAACATTTCCTTATGCTCATTCTCATTCAAATACTTTTACTCATACTATAAATATAAACAATGTCCTCATTATTTTCCCACCAGAGATTAATGTAACCTCCCCTAAATATTCATACTAATTGAGTCATAATTATGTAGTTTTTGTATCTTATTTGTTTTACTCAGGATAAGCATCTTTTTTGTTTTGTTTTGTTTTTGTTTTTGAGAAAGGGCCCAACACTTGTCTCCCAGGCTGGAGTGCAGTAGCACAATCATGGTTCACTATAGCCTCAATCTCCTATGCTCAAGCCCTCCTCCCACCTCAGCCTCCTGAGTACATAGGACTACAGGCATGTGCCACCAAATCCAGCTATTTTTTTTTTATTATTATTATTTTAGGAGAGATGAGGTCTTGCTATGTTGCCCAGGCTTGTCTCAAATTCCTGAGCTCAAGGAAGGCTCCCGCCTTGACCACCAAAATGCTGGGATTATAGGTGTGAGCCACTGCACTTTGCCCAGGATAAGCATCTTAAAGTTAATCCATTTCATATTGCAGATCAGAAATTCACTCCATTATATTACTAAGAAATATTCCACAGCATGAATTTATCTTACAGTTCGTATATATTCCCCGGGTCAGGGACACTTTTTCTAGGTTTAAGATGTCACTAATTGAACTACTATTTCCATTTTATTGGCAGCATTTTTATTTATCTAGGTGTGAGATTGTTGTGTTATAGAACAGGTGCGTGTTTAACTTTATAGGAAACTGAAAGACCGTCTTTCTGTAGTGCTTGTGGTACTTTACACACATCAAAAGTGTTCTGGTTGCTTCACTCCTCAACATGTAGTTCCCTGGTGGCTATACAGTGATATTTCACTCTAGATTTAATTTGCAATTACCTAATGGCAAATGTCTTTAAGTACTCTCTCATGTGTATGTTGGTCATTCGTACTTCTTCCTGTTAAGTGCCTGTTTAAATCATTACCCCACTCAAAATACGGGTTTTTTGTCCTTTTAATGTTGAGGTATAATTTTTCTTTATTACCAATGTATCAGTGTTTTTTGTCAGGTATGTTTGTGAATATTTTCTCCCTGATTATTTCTTGCCTATTTATTTTTGACAAAGTTTTATATAAGCAGAATTTTAATAAGGTAAAATTTATTGATGGCCAGTGCTTTCTGTGTACTGCCTAAATAACTTTAACTATCTCAGGTCATAAAAACATGGTCCTTATTTTCTTTTGGAAAGCTCTTTAGTTTGGATTTTAAGTTAAGATCAATCTCCAATAGAGGGTCAAGGTATATATACATATATACACACACACATATATATACACACACACACATATATGTATATGTATGTGTGTGTATATATATGTATATATATATGCCATGTGGCTTCCCATTTGCTCAATGTTACTTTTGTTTTTTTCTATATTTTATCTATCCATATGGCTACACAGCCCAGTTACTATATATGCTCTGTGTTTTCTCCATATAACTATCCAGCTATTATAAAATATTTTATGAAAAGATTTTCATCATCCATTGAATTGTTTTGTGCTTTTTGCTTTGATCTTATTTCTTGGGTGTATATTCTGTTCTGCTAATATTTCGATTGATCTTTAGGGCAGTAACCCACTGTCTTGAATCCTGAATCTTTTTATAGTTCAACTTTAAGTCAGATGGTGAAAGTGCTTCAAATTTGTACTTTGATTTTTAGGATTGCTTTGGAAAAATCTATGTCTTGTACATATGCATTTATATTTCTAATAAAAATGCTAACTGGAGCTTATGACTTGCATTTTGTTGTATCTACATAATGAAGATAATTGAATATTAACAATACTGAGGTTTCAACACCATGGACATATCTCTCCAATTATTTAAGCCATTTTTACTTATTTCAGAAAATATTTTACTTTCTGATTGTATGTATTTATGCATTTTCTATATCTTTGTTAAATTTCTCATTAATACTATCAATATTATTGATACTTGAAAGTGGTATTATTTGTTGTCAGTGTGTAGAATTATAATTCATTTTTAAGTATTGTCTTTTTAAAAATTATGTATTTATTTATTTACTTATTTAGAGACAAGGTCTCTCTGCCACCCAGACTGGAATGCAATGGTGTGGTTATAGATCACTGCAACTTCATCTACCCAGACTCAAGCAATCCTCCAAGCTCAGCCTTCCAAGTAGCTGGGACTACAGGCAGATGCCACCATGTCCAGTTAATGTTTTAAAATGTTTTTCATAGAGATGGGGTCTCACTTTGCTGCCCAGGCTGGCCTGTAACTCCTGGGCTCAAGACTCCTGGTCTGTAACTCCTGGGCGCAAACAATCTTTGTACTTTGCTTCTCACAGTGCTGGGATTACAGGCGAGGGCAACCATGCCCAGCCTAGTGTTGTCTTTTAATAGTGTGGTCTTGCTCAGTTTAATTATTAGTTCAAATAGATTTTTTGTAGATGCCATAAGGATTTCTAACTAAACCCTCATGTCATCTGGAAGTAAAGAAGGTTTTACTCCTTTTCAAAAAAAAATCAATAGGCTTTATTTTATTTTTCTGGCCTTATTGTAATAGGTAGAGCTTCATTAAAATGTGAGAATGAAATGATGACAGTAAAAACCTTGCTTTAGTCTCAAAATTGAGAGGAAAGAATTCAAAATGTCATGACTAATGCATTTATTTTCCATTCTTTTTCTAGTATATTATTAAACCTGTGTGTTGTATTAACAAATTCCTTCACTTTACTTGTGTTTTCAGTTTTATTTTTTAGTCTATTCTCTATTTAAATCTTAATTTTTTCAAAGTCTTCCATTGTCTTTTTAAACTTTCTTTAATATATTAATCATTGCTCTTTTAAAGTCTCTAACTGATTTTTTCCAGTAGATTATTTTTTCTTCTGTTGCTTTTTGTTTGCTTGTAGTTTCTTGCCAATTAACTTTGTTTCTTGTTTGTTTATTAGATATCGAGAATCAAAGATGGAATTCTGGTTCAAGATGGCTGACTAGAGACATTGGACAGTCATCCTCTCCAGAAAAGAAACAAAATTATGAATAGATAATAACACTCAAATAGAACATCTAGGAAAGAATACTAATCTAACAGAGAAATCACAGGGTACAGCTGAGACACAGAAGAGAAGGGAGCAAGAGACCAGCTTGGTGGAGGTGGGCCAGGAGCCTAGAGGGATTTGGCATTGTGAGGATAGAGTAAGTGTAAGAACTTCAGTGGCCCACATCCTACCATGGACTGCTGCAATCTGAAATACAGGAGAGCTCCTCTGCCCACATGAATGCTGACATAAGTGTGAGCAGTGATGTAGAGACTCTATGAGGGCATCACACCAGACAGGGACCTTGGCTGGGCTGCTCACGCCCTCAAGACCTAAGCATTGCAGCAGGACATCATTTTAAGAACATAGCCATTATGAAACTGCATCCTGCCTTAGAAACCACAGCCCCCATGTCTCCACATCCCAGGAACCACCCCCAACACACACACACCCTTGTCTATCTAGAGGGCTACAGCAACACAGCAATAACTAGAGCCAAAGTGCTGTGGGTCCCCAATACAGAAGCCTACTCCCTGAGGAAAGGATGGTGTAGCACACCCAACAGATAGCCCAGGGACAAAGGAACCCAAAGAGTGCATTTTCAGAGCTGTAAGAAATAACCTTGCCCTTAGTAGTGGCACAAATTCTGTGCTTGGGCTCCCAAGAAGATAGTGAGACCTCCTGCAAACACTGCTTCAGCAGTTGCTGCCACCGGTGAGCCTGACAACGGACTGTCGGGTTGGGTACAGTGACCCCACCCCCACCAGTGGAGCAACCTCTGTGCTCAGGCTCACATAAAGAACATAGAGCACAAGATACCTTTCCCCATCTGCACAGTGCTGCAGCTGTAGCCACTGCTGCTGCCACCAGGGGCTGGGGCAGGTGAGCAGAAGGCTGCCAGTCTGGGGCTGTCAGTGGCAACCTTGTCTCCTCTGTCAGCATGATCTCCATCCTCAGGCTCAAGTGCGAAGGGCAAGGTTCCTCCCTCCCTTGCATGGTGCTGTGGCACTACTGCCACCAAGGGCTGGTAAGCCTAAGTGCTGCCTGGAGTTCTCTGGGGCCATGGGTAGTGATCCCACATCACAGCCACTGCCAACACCAGTGCACACTGCTGGGGACCCAGAGAAATAAAAGGCATCCAAATTGGAAAAGAGGAAGTCAGATTGTTTCTTTCTGCAAACTGACTTGACCTCATGTCTAGAAAAAAAAAAAAAAAAAAAAAAAAGACTCCATCGAAAAACTCTTAGAACTGATAAAAAAATATTCATTGAAGTTGCAAGATACAAAATCAACATACAAAATCCAGTAGCTTTTCTATACATCAATAATGAAATGGCTGAAAAAGAAATCAGGAAAGAAACTCCATTTACAATAACTACAAAAAATTGCCTAGGAATAAATTTAACCAAGGAAGTGAAAGATCTCTAGAGGGAAAAGTACTATACACTGATGAGAGAAATTAAGGACACAAACAAATGGAAAGACATCCCATGCTCATGGATTGGAAGAATCAATATTGTGAAAATGACCATACTGCCTAAAGAATCTACAGATTCAGTGCAATACTATCAAAATAGCAATGCCATTTTTTTTCACAGAATTAGAAAAAGCAATCCTAAAATTTGTCTGAAAGAAAAAAGAGCCTGAATAGTCAAAGAAATCCTAAGAACAAGAACAAAACTAAAGGCACCACATTGCCTGACTTAAAAACTTATTGCAAGGCTATAGTAACCAAAATAGCATGTCATTGGTATAGAAACAGACCAATAGACCAGTGGAACAGCATGGAGAGCTCAGAAATAAACCCACATGTTTGCAGCTTTGACAAAGCCACCAAGAACATACTTTGGAAAAAGAATACCCTCGTTAGTAAGTGGTGCTGGGAAAACTGAGTAACTATATGTAGAAGAATGAAAATGGACCCCTATCTCTCACCATATACAAAAGTCAACTAAAGAGGGATTGAAGAGTTAAACATACTCAAAACTATAAAACTACTAGAAGAAAACATGGAGAAAATTCTTCAAGACATTAATCTTTTTTTCTTTTATTTTTTTTTGAGACAGAGTCGCACTCTGTTGCCCAGGCTGGAGTGCAGTGGCGCACGGTCTCTGCTCACTGCAAGCTCTGCCTCCCAGGTTCATGCCATTCTCCTGCCTCAGCCTCCCAAGTATCTGGGACTACAGGCACCTGCCACCACGCCCAGCTAAGTTTTTGTATTTTTTTTTTTGTAGAGACAGGGTTTTACCATGTTAGCCAGGATGGTCTCAATTTCCTAACCTCGTGATCTGTCTGCCTCGGCCTCCCAAAGTGCTGGGATTACAGGCGTGAGCCACCATGCCCAGCCAAAACATTAATCTTGACAAAGATGATATAGTTAAAATCTCAAAAGCATGGGCAACAGAAACAAAA
Source organism: Piliocolobus tephrosceles (assembly GCF_002776525.5). Classification (NCBI taxonomy): domain Eukaryota; kingdom Metazoa; phylum Chordata; class Mammalia; order Primates; family Cercopithecidae; genus Piliocolobus; species Piliocolobus tephrosceles. Next base: position 78,711,641 of record NC_045448.1, on the reverse strand, counting down.
ATAGACAAATGGAGCTATATTAAAATAAAAATCTTCTGTGTAGAAACAGAAGCAATCAACAGAGTGAAGAGATAACTTCTTGAATGGAGAAATTATTTATGAATTACTCATTTGACAGAGAACTAATATTCAGAATATGCAAGGAACTCAAACAATTCAGTAATAAGTAAACAATGGCATTAAAAATCAGGCAAAGAACATGAATAGACATTTCTCAAAGTAAATCACACAAATGACCAACAAACATTTGAAAAAAATGCTCAACATCACTAATTGTAAGTCAAATACAAATCAAAACTACAATGAGTTAGAATGACTTATTAAAAAGACAAACAATAACAGATGCTGGTGAGGATATAGAGAAAGGAGAACAATTACACACCGTTGAATTGCTTCCATGACTATCCTAATCTCAACTGTATATGGCAACTAAATATATAATATAGTACAATATATTATATGGAAATATATTTTACTCATGTCATCTTGAATATTTTGAATATTTCTATTGCATTGATCAAATAAATATGTAACTATAAATTGAAGTCTATTCTTCCTTTATAATATTATATAAAGGAAGTCCTGTGCATTGAAAAAATATACTGGACTAGAATAAGAAATAATTGAATTTTTTAATCAGCTCCACAAATTTTATGGTATTTGATAGATAGTCAATTGGTCTTATGTTGTTAGATAAGAAATGTAGGTAAAATAAAGTAAATGTGACTGACAAAGGGGATCAATTTAGGATAAAGCAAGTTATTTTGTTCAACTAAGTCCATTTTAAAAATTAACATAAAACCTAATCCCTATTACCATCACTTTATAAGAGAAAGAATATATTCCAATGAAAATATAAAAACAACACAGTCTTAAGAGTTAAAAGATACATCAATTAATGGAATAAATTTGGTTGTAGGACAAATTCATCAAACAATCTCTTTCCGAAATTAATTTTGCTTTGGATTGTTGAAAATTTTACTATGAAATTTTGTTACAAAAAAATAAATAAATAAAGGAAACTTTACCATGAATCTTTACTTAGGATTAGATCAACTGTACTAAACCTATTTTCTCTCCAATTTCCCTTTAGTAAATTTGAAATATTTTAAGTTTTACGAAATAATATCTGAGAGGATTAATAAGTAACATGGGGAACATATAAGGCAAAGAAAAATATTTCAGAAAAGTACATAGTTTAAATTTTAAGAATATATGCAACTTAAATAATTCCTTCCTGAAAAGCAGTGTGCCCTAAACAATTGAAAAATATTTTGTTTTCTTTCATTTTTATACATTAATAGATTTGCCTATCCACTTTTCCAGTCAGCCACTATGGTTTATATGTAAATTTACTTAGTAATTTTATCAGTTCTCATGCATTTGGACAGATACAGAAGAGGGGTAGAACTGTTAGACAGGTGGTCAGATATTTAATCGTCCTGGGAACACTTATGTAAATATGCTCTAAAGCAATTTGCATATACTTATTTACATACATATTTTTGTGAACCACCCATGGTAGAGCATGTGCCACCTATCATTATGAAGAACTAAGAACATTTAATTGTATGTAACATGTGAGATTTGTTTTGATATTTTTCTAAGGACTCTGACAGGTAAATGTTTGTGAATCAATCCTCTGGCAGATTAGTGCAGTCAACTTGATGACATAAAAATAGGACTTTAAGTAGAGCAGCTCCCAGGAGCAGATGGGAGAGCAGTAAGACTTCAAAATCACCCGTCATTTTTTATGGATCATTTTGGGACTACCTACGGGATAGAATATAGTTGGTTAAGCCACGCAGACTACATTAACAAAGACTCTTGGACTAAATATTTTCAGTAAGGTGGGGATTCTTGTCCAAAAGTAGGAGAGACACAGTTCCATATCTGAATGTGCAGGAAAGGTTAATAAAGTATATGTTCAGCTACATGGATAAATTTACATACAAATGCTTTTACTTCTAAATGAAACTAGTTTGGTGCTTCTAAAACTAGCCAATATAAAACACAAAATATGCTTATGTATAAATTATTTTTTAGCTTTTACTTTTTCTTTTCTTTTCTTCACATCTCCCATCTTCCATTACTTCTGCCTTACCTCTGAACAGCCTATCACAGATATAAAACATATTATATGATGTATTAGGTTATAACCAACCCTCGTTAGATATGCAGAGCTATTAAGCAAAGAAGAGGTAAACAAACTCCTAATGCTCCACAAGTTGACTATGTATTAAGAAAATAAATATCTCTACATTTACAAACAATTTCTAATTTTTAAATAAAATGATTCAGGGCTTATCATTATATTTATATGTATAAATATCCCTGCTTTTATATTTCATATTTTTGCCTTTAGGTATATATGATATTAAAATTGCCCCTTTGCTGTTTTGCTTATATTTTCTCAGAAATATATGTAGTCTGTTTTTTGTTATAATGATTTGAGGCCCTACATCTTCTTACATTGGGTTGTTCCTTAAACAATAGACAGATATTAATATTGGAAAAATAAAATTTAGTTCTGGAACCAACAGAAAATATTTTCTTAAGAGACTTAACTTCCTTTATTTTAGCACATGAGATCTATATAAAGTATTTTGATCTAGGCCACTTCAGGATAGAAGTGTCACAGTTCAACTGCTGTGCATACTAAATATTGGCAATTATGAAACTTAAAGGAGGCAGAACAAGAAAAGGAAAGAGAGATTAAAGATTTGTGAATAAAAAAGAGAGAATAATAAACAGGATAACAGGCTTGAGCCTAATTATAAGAGTCAAGCAGTAAATTCTCTTACAGGGCAAATGACTAACAATTAATTTTAAATTCTTGCTAGAATATGTTTTGTCATTTTTCCCCAATGCCTCTTTCTCAAATCCGTTGCATACTATATTGAAGTGATTGTTCTTTGGTGAATGAAAGGGTAGGTCTATTCAATAGGTCAGCGTTCCTGGAGAAGGGACATCCTATTCAGATCGTAGAACTACAGGTACAGTTGACAATTCATTAGTAAGAAAATCTCTGTGTCAGAGGTGCCTAGAAAACTAGGAAAAACACTTGACACTCATGAATGCCATATACAGCTTCTCGTTGCATTAAGGATGGAATTTGAGACATGCATACTAAAAAGTCAGAGTGTAGGTTAATCCCTGTGAGATTCCCAGCTGCTATTAAAATAAATATTAATGATTAATAAATAATATTGTTAAGCATTAATGTCTTTACAACCTCTCCAGTTGTCACCCATAATGTGAAATTTCCTCTTTTCCATGGCCCTCTTCACTTTCTAGGACTTGTGCAATAAAATAAAATGTGTTTTCAGATACATTTTTTCATATTATATCTGATTTTTAGAAATCTATAGAGTACATAACAATCAAGAATTATTTAGATTTAACTGCCATCCACCTTCTGCTACCGATAATCATTGCCTCTCATAAGTTATACCTTTCTTTACTGAATTCTGCATGCTGGCTTATTTTTCATTTCTGTCTGATAAGTCATTAAATATGAGAACTATTGTCTTACACAATCCAATACTTTCTTAAAACTTAGCTGTGCTCTGCAGACCCAGCTTAGTAGAATATTTAATCACAGGAGTCAATCTTCACAAGAGCCAGGACACCTGCTTGACACTTTTGGTAAAGATGTACAATTTCTTACAAGAAGGACCAACTCCACTTTGAACTAGGTCCTATTGAAAAGGCTGTTCATGAACTTTACCAGCCAGTAACTCTTGTCCTTTTCTTGTTGGATGCAGAAGATGAAACATCCTGGCTAGAAACAAAATGGCCATGATTTTGGAGAGATGAAGTTTCAGGACAACTCGAAGTGGAGAGAAACAGAAATGGAAGGTGTGTGTGCTACATGAGAGCAATGAGCTAGAGCAACATTAGAGAATTAGCAACATAGAGAAGTGAGGTGAGGTGTAAAGGAAAGATAGTCATCTTTGATCAGCTGTTCTTGGCCAAAACTGGCCATATCCTAACCTCTGGTTTTCACAAATGTGTGAAGTTTACAGGCATTTTGGCAAAAATTTCAACTCCCATAATCACATGAAATACTGTTTCTTCTCCAATGGCAGGAAATTCAAAGGCTTCATAGGTAGGGTTGACAGGTGGGAATGTGAGACTCAAGAAACTACATCCTGCTTTTGCATATATCAAGATTATTTTAGTGCCAAAAAGTAGATATTAAATAAGAAATTGAATTAATTTTAAGTAAAACAAAGTTAATTTTTGATGTCTGACATGACCATTGAAACAAACAAACAAAAAAAAGCAAGAATGATTGATACCATGTTTATTTTAAAAACTATTTGGAAATCTTTGGGAAATGAAATAAAATTTTAAATCTTGGAAAAATTATTAATAAGAAAAATGCTATTTAAGGAGATTTAGGATCAACAAGCATCACTTAAAATCCTAGCTCCAACATAAAGTAAATAGGTTTAGTGCTTGAGTATGTTACTTAACTTCATTGATCATCATTTTCCTCTTCTGCAAAAGTAATATAATATTGATATACAGACAACATACTGATCACAATTCCTAATATAAAATAAGCACAAATAAACACAGCTATTCTTACTTTATTATTTCAGTCTAGAATAAAATGAGAAAATATGAGAAGCTTTTTCTGGCACAGAATGAGTATTCAATAATGCTAGTCATTATTTTATTATCATTATTATAATTACTAAAGGGCCATAATAAAGAAGCTATCAGGGATAATATATAAAATTAATATTTTTCTATAAAACAGTTATAAATTCATTTCTGATAAATCAAATCCATAGACTGCTTAGGAATAAATTTTGAAAGATATGTGCAAAATTCTTGTGATGGTAAATGAAATTTTATTAAGTAATATACAAAATGAATAAAGAAAGACAAATAATGACTAGCTTATATGGAGCTTATTCTATTCCAATCTTTTTAGCCTATGAGTGGGGAAAAAAGTTGCTCATGTGTTAATGTCATCCTATAATTTCAGTCTGGAATTGCCCATATGTACTGAAATCCTCTCCTTGCTTGTCTGCTCCTTAAGTCTGCAGGCTCTGAGGATGGAAAAGGAACAACAAAGAAAAACCAAGTGACTGGCACTTTGAACAAGAAGTTGAGTGAAGAAGCAGAACAGACCTGGCAGGAAAGGCATTGGGTTTAAAAGCTAAAGCAACTATGCCTAAGAGAAGGGAAGAAGAGGTCAGAGAAGGGAGACTCTCAGGACTCCTCTAAGGTGCACCTCCTGTGCTTGGATAAGTGGTTCTAGCAGGAAAGTAAAAAATAATTATGTACCACATCTGACCTCTGTGTGTCAAAATGTAAGATTGCTGGTAATGGACTTTGGCTAAATTAGTTGCATAATAAAGAATATCTATCTATGCATCTGTCTATCTATCCATCTATCTGTTATATATATATACATATATATCATTATTGTGATAAAATTATAGTCTTTGTTTTCTTAAACAAAGTTGCTGCAAGTAAGAGAGAAAATATAAACAAATTTCTAACTTGTATTTTCAATAAGATTTAAGAGGATGTAACGACTATGGTAAAAAATAGAAGCAGGAAATGACAAACTGGATTAATATCTTAAGAGGCAAGTACATAATAGATAGAGAAGTAATGGGTTAAAAAAATACAACATCATTTTCCAGAGGTAAATAAAACCTGAGTCTTAAGATAGCAAGAATTCATTATTAAGTAAAAAATAATACTGCCATCAAATTAGAATACCTCAAACCCATAGATATCCTTATGATTTCTCAGATTAATTCAGTTATACATATAAAAGTATAACTTACAAACATAAAAGAGACTACTTGCAGACTTCTTTCCAATAATAAATATTTATTGGTAGTTGGTATAAATTTAATTTTGTTCCCCACCCCAAATTCATACGTTAAAATCAGTACCCCCAGTCCCTCAGAATGTGACCTTATTTGAAAATAAGCTCTTTATAGAGATAATTCAGTTAAAGTCATTAGTGTGGACCATAATCCAATATGACTGCTACCTTTATAAAAAGGAGACATTGACACAGACATGCATGTAGAGAAAAGGCCACATGAACATGAAAGCTGTCATCTGTAAGCCAAGGAAAGAGGCCTGGAACAGATCGTAACCTGATAGCCAGCAGAAGGAACAATGTCAACGCCTTCATTTTAGACTTCTAACCTCCAGAAATGGGAGACAATTGTATTTATTATTTAAGCCACGCAACTTGTATAAGTATTTTTTTTACTGTGCTTCTCTTTATGGCACTTTGCAGGTACTGTATTTTTTGCAAAATGAAGGTTGTGGCAACCCTGAATCAAACAAGTCTATTGGTGCTATTTTTCCAACAGCACGTGCTCCCTTGGTGTCTTGATGTCATGTTTTGGTAATCTCACAATGTTTCAAACATTTTCATGATTACTGTATTTGTTATGGTGATCAGTGATCTTTATATTACTACTATAATGGTTTGGGGACACTACAGTCTGTACCCATAGAAGAGGGCAAATTTGATCAATAAATGGTATGTGTGTTCTGACTGCTCTACCAGCTGGCCATTCCTCCAATCTATTTCCATCTCTTTAGACTTCTCTGTTCCCAGAGAAATAAGAATATTGAAATAAAGTCAATTGACAACCCTCTAATGATCTCTAACTGTTCTCACATCTCTTAAAATCAAAAGCTAGGAATGATTAAGCATAGTGAGAAAGGCATGTTAAAGGCTAAGATAGGCCAAAAGTTAGGCCTCTTGCACGAAGGTGTTAGCCAACTTGTGAATGCAAACAAAAAGTTCTTGAAGAGTATTAAAAGTGCTACTTCAATGAAAATATGAGTGATTAGAAAAGAAAAACAGACTTACTGCAAATATGAAGAAAGCTTTTGTGGGCTGGATAGAAGACCAAACCTGCCACAACAGTCCCTCAAACCAAAGCCTAATCTAGAGCAAGACCCCTAACTCTCATTAATTTTGTGAAGACTGGGAGAGGTGAATAAGCTATAGAAGAAAAGTTTGAAGGTAGCAGGGGTTCTTTCATGAGGTTTAAGGAAAGAAGCTGTCTTCGTAACATAAAAGTACAAGGTGAAGCAGCAAGTGCTGATACAGAAGCTACAGCAAGTTATCCAGAAGATCTAACCAAGATAATGGATGAAGATGGCTACACTACACAATGGATTTTCAATACAGACAAAACGTCTGTTTATGGGAAAAGATGCCATCTAGGACTTTCACAGCTAGAGAGAAATCAATGATTAGCTTCCAAGCTTCAAAGGGCAGGCTGAATCTCCTGTTAGGGGCTAATACTGCTGGGATATTAAGTTGAAGACAACGCTCATTTATCTTTCTCAAAATCCTCGGGCTCTTAATAATTATGCTAAATCTACTCTGCCTGTGTTCTATAAATGGAAACACAAAACATGAATGACAGCTTGTCTGTTTACAGCATGGGTTACTGAATATTTTAAGCCCATTATTGAGATCTGCTCAAAAAATATTCTTTTCAAAATATTACTGCTCATTAACAATGCACCTAGTCACCCAAGAACTACAATAAAGATGTGCAAGAAGTTTAGTTTTGTTTCCGTATCTGATAACACAATATCTATTCTCATCCCATAGATCATAAGTAATTTTGACATTCAAGTCTTATAATTTAAGAAATACCTTTTGTAAGGATATGTCTGCCACAGATAGTGATTCTTCTGATGGATCTGAGTAACATAAATTTACAGCCTTATGGAAAAGATTAATTACTCTAGATGTCATTAAGGACATTCATGATTCATGGGAGGAGGTCAAAAAATCAACATGTACAGGAGTTTGAAGGAAGTTGATTCCAATCCACATGGGTGACTTTGAGTGTTTAGAGACTTCAGTGAAGGGAAGAACTACAGATGTGGTAGAAATAGCAAGAGAACTATAATGGAATTGAAGCCTTAACATGTGACTGAATTGCTGCAATTTTATGATGAAATGAATAAACAAGGAGTTCCTTCTTATGGATGAGCAAAGAAAGTGGTTTCTTGAGATGGAATCTAATCCTGGTGAAGAAGCTGTGAAAAAATTTTTAAATGACAACACAGAATTTAGAATAGTACAAAAACTTGTTGATATATCAGCAGCAGAATTTAAGAGGATTGATTTTAATTTTCAAAGAGGCTCTATTGTGTGTAAAATGTTCTCAATAGCATCACATGGTATAGATAAATCATTTATGAGAGGAAGAGTCAAACAAAGTGGCAAACACCATTGCTGTCTTATTTTAAGATATTGTCACAGCCATTCCAACCTTCCACAACCACCACCCTGATCAGTCAGCAGTCATTAACAAAGAAGTAAGAACCTCCACCAGCAAAAAGATTACTACCTGTGTAAGGCTCAGCTAATTGTTAACATTTTTGGCCTTTTATCTTGGGCCAATTCCCCTAGAGAGCAACTCTTTAGACACTTATGTTCAAAGGCTGCAGGCCTACTAGCCCATTTAGAGTCAAGTAGAAGGGAGCTGAGATGCCACTATTCACAATGTAGACATTACTTAATTTTCTTAATATCACCATGAGACCTTTATGACACATTTCCATCAGCTACATCTAGTGTCACAAGACCAGATTTTCTCTGGTCCACCATTGCAAGGAAGTAGACATCTATTACTGTGCCTAAGAGATTGGGTCAATAATTAAGGTGTACAACCTAGGACATGAAATAGAGTAAAGGCTTTAAAAAGTACTTCTGAGTTCCAGTTCAATTACATCACCTTCATGGACACCTAGTTTCTCAAGATCTGAGCCCCTCTGAGGTGCTATGGTGTGACTCAGTTTACTTCTTGGTTTGGCTTTCAGCTCTCTTAGCCCTACTAATTTAGTTACCATACATTCATGTGTTTTCTAGCTCCTAACCCTGCATTGACCTCCTAACTTCTTTTTGTCATGGCCTCCCCTCTTCTCGTATCCTTGTAGTTTTGTGTCATGTTAATTTGATATTGCATTGTAGTAACTTTTCAGAATAAAGTGGTGAGAAATAAGTAAGTAATAAGTAAATAAGAAATAAGTATGTTTAATCCACCTTTACACAATTTAAAAATACTTTTTTCCTGAATGTCATAAGTAAAGCTATCTTATTATTTTCATTTCTGCATCATTTACTTAGCAATCTTTCAATTGTCTCTGAAAACCATTATTTGTTTGTGTCCTCACAACCAAATACAAGCATACTTTATTGCTTAGACTTGGTAATATGATTTTGGCTTAGATATAGACATTTATCTTCCACTATATTTTTTTCTACTTTGGAAAATCATCTAAAACTACAGATGGTAACCTCTAGTTGTTAAGACTGTGAACTCTAGTACTAGACTCACTAAATTAAAATCCAAGCCTTACCATCTTGTAATTGTGGACCACTAGCAAATTACTTGATCATCCCACAGGTTAGTTCAACATTATATGAATTGATTCCATGTATTACAGCAATGTAAATACATAGTAAGCACTAAAGTAGTTTTCAAGATAAATTGATAAAAATTGATGTACCAGTGCCATTGCCAAGCTGTATATATTTTTCCATTGGATGAAAAGCAAACAAGAATAGTAGACTCCTAATGTTCATCACTAAGAAACATCAAAAAGTAAGCTTAGTCCAAAAAACTTTTGTCTATATTTAGTAAGAAAAACAAATTAAGGTAGTAACTAAAGTACTTTGTTAAGGTTTTATTCCTCCAAAAAGGCCAGCTTCTGTTTGAGCTTAGTGCTTGCTTGCTACCCGGCTTGTTAGATGACAATTTTACAAAAAGTTAGCAAAGCTTAAAATACAGCATATCACAGAAAATAATTTTTTCTTTGGATATTTCCATGAGCCCTGTGTTTTGCCCTTTGTGAAAAAGTAAGTGGGACTCACCCCTTCTCTTCATTTTCCTTTTTCAAACCATCTTCTGGTCTCACTTGCTTATAAAAGTAGAGCTGTAAGTCATAGGGAAAACTTTTATTGGGATGGAGAGAATTTTCTTCAAGAATGATTATAAGCTGTTCCTTTGATTGTAGAAGCCCAACTTAAAGGGCAAAAAGCTACATCAGAAACATCTAAATAAAAATAAATCTTGTGATTAATTAGGGATCTGGAGAGAAAAAATATGTAGATTGTTTTATGTATTTTAGTATTCTCCAATTTCTGTTTTATGCTGTTCAGAATATCAAAGCCTAGTTTTGCCTAGAAAACAGACTTTCCTAAGTTTTGACATATTTGACTTTTATTTTATATTTTTTCTTTGTATTTTTCACATTCGCTGTCAGTATTTTCGTTATATTTACAAAACTGTAACTTTTAAAAAAAAAAACTACGTGCAATTCTCTTTTCAACAGTTTTATGCCTCAGTCCCTATTGCAAGCTATGTTGCCCTTTGGCGAGTTCTTCTTATCAGTTTCTTTGTTTATTTCTTAGACTGAAAAAATGTATGCCATTAAATACTTACTTTTAAGGAGTTTTTTAAAAATTTTATTTTTCAACCTTTGTTATCAATAATAATGAACATCGAATTGAGCTATTTCTGTGTTCCTCACCCTTCCTAACATTCTTAGATACACATCTTAACTAATCTTCTCATTAAACCTCCAAGGTAGATATTATAATGAAGAAGCTCAGATAAATAGATTTCCAAAGATACAAAGATAGAAGATGAGAGAGCTCAGTTTCAAACCTAAGTCTGAAGTCTAGAAAACCCAAGCTATTAAACGCAGTGCTATACAACTGTATGCAAATTAATAACTGTGAATGTCTTTGTTTTTCCCTCACTCATAGAGGCTAATTAGTTACATAAAAATGGTGGGTGTTAGTGATGAGGGAAAGATATTGAGGATTTCTTTTTTAATTGGTTTATGTTTACATGTGGAGACACTCTCATTAATGTAACATTCTTATCCTGTCTCCACTTTCTCACTTATATTTCTCATATGTGATGTAGTGGAGTGACGCAATAGAGTAACATCTTGGGGTTGAAATACAACCAGGGTAGCTGAGCCTCTTCCTTCCCTTTTCTCTTTAGAGTCAGGCAGTTCTCAAAAGTGTGCAATTCTTGCCTAACTTTCTGTATTTAAATGTGCAGAGTCAGGCACCCACTGAGGAAGCTTGCAATTGGTTGATTCCTTCTTGGGTTTGGATTAGTAAATCCAATTTTTAGATTCACTTTCAAGAAACCCATTGTTCCTGCATATCTAAGGACTGTGCCCAAACTCAAGCTTTTATCAGTATAAAGGTAACATTTTGCATCTGTATACCTGAATAAATTGTCTATTTCTCCATTGTTTTCTAAATTCAAATGTGTATTTAACTTATGGCTCTTTAATTGAAGCTCTCAAAAGGTGTTACAGTCCTTTTACCTTTAAAATACCTAACACAGAATTTATATCCATTCCCTTTTGTCTTATTTTCATTGTTATAGTCAGTGACTCCATGTCTGTTTTCTTTGTAGGTAGCCTGTTTTATGGGTTAACATTTAATAATTTTTTAGGTTTTAGGAAATTTGCTATTAGTTATATTAATATTCTAAGTTTCATTGATTTGACTGTATGGCTAATACTACTATTGAAATGCACATGAAAGTTTTAGCTCAGGAGAATTATATTTATTACAACTTTATTATTACTTCTATTTATAATTAATACTTCAAGAATACCATTTATACATGTGTTGAAAGTATTATATTGCATTTTCTTCTATCCTCTTGTTGTATTATCTCTCGCAGATTCATTTTGTTATCACTTCATAATTTTCTGTGAATTCTAGAAAAGATTGTTTCTATTTCACCCTAAAGGTTTACTGTCTCAAATGCAAATTGTATTTCCTCTGACGTGCTTTTAGTTTCTTTTAAGTACTTATATTAGATTTTTTTATTTTTCTGCTTTTTTGAGATCATCGTGTTCCTTTTTTTCCTTTTTATTGATTTTTTTCTCTTGTTTTTATTTTAATTTTGTCAAACATGCATGTGCATATTTTAGAAAAATTTATTTCTACAAGGTTTGTCACTATAATATATCTTGTGCAGCCCAATTCACATACAACTTCATAGTTTCCAGGTAATGTAGATAATTATTTAGGTATTTAATTCTGTATATAGGAAAACATGGCTTTTTTTATATTTATAACTACTTTCACTTTTACTTATGCTTGTTATTATTATGATTACAATGATTAAGTTTCAGGCATTTTAAAAGGTAAGATTTTCACTTTATTTCTTTTTCTTTCCTTTTGGCCACTCAACCTTCTTTTTCCTGTCTGCAATTTTATATAATAGACCCTTCTTAGTCACAGAGGATACGTTACAAGACGGCCAGTAGATGACTGAGATCATGGATAGTATCAAGCCCTATATATACTGTTTTATTCTATGTGTACATACCCATGATAAGTTTAATTTATAAATTAGGCATAGTAAGAGATTACCAGCAATAACTAATAATAGAATAGAATAGTTATAACAACATGCCAGCATCACTACTCTTGTTGTTTGGGACCATTGTTAAGTAATATAGGCTTACTTGAACACAAGTACTGCAATAGTGTGACAGTTGATCTGATAATGGAGATGGCTACTAAGTGACTAAAAGGTAGGTACTGGTGATAAGAAGAAGTGATTGAGAATTTTTGTCTTATTGATTTATGTTTGTATGATTTATGTTTGTATCCAGATTGTGTTTGCATCCAGTTTGTATCCAGATAATGTTTGTATCGAGTGATATGCTCATTAATGAAAAACTCTTATCCTATCACGACTTTCTCACTCACATTTCTCAGGGTTGGTGGGGTGATGTAATATTCCAGGTGGGATAATTAATATATTAATTATATAATAAATATCAATTATATCTTAACTATGTATTAAAAATTAATAAATTTAAACCTTTAATATTGAGTGAAACATTATTATATATAATTATATATCAATTATATATGATGTATAGTTATATATAACATTATTATATAATACAGTTAAAGTATTAATACAGTTATATAATACAGTCATTATTCTATTATTATATAACACAGTTCAAGTAATCCTATGTTACTTAACAATGGTGCCAAAGAGCAAGAGTAGTGATACTGGCATATTGTTATAATTATTCTATTATATATATAGTATATATAGTATATTATAACTATATTATATAACTATATTTTATCACAACTATATTATATAGCAATCATATATTATGTAATATTATAGATATGTTATATAATAGACATATAATAGATATAATAATTATATATCTATAATATATACAATAATTATATATTATGTTATATATAATGTTATATAGGTTATAAATAATAATTATATATGATATATTATATATCATATATTATTATTATATATTACATAATATAGAATATATAAATTCTATATAAATGTATAAATAAATATAAAATTTATTATAATTATGTATATTATATAATATATAATAATTCTATAAATATATAATATAACCTTATATAATATGTTATAGACATAATATACTATATATTATACATTATAGACATATATATTATAGACATAATATATAGACACAACATATATTATAGATAATATATACTATATGTAATATATAATACTATATATTGTATATTACATAGTATATTATATAGTATAATTATACATATTATATGTTATATAATACACTATATAATATAGTTGTAATAATGTTTCACTCAATATTGAAGTTTTAAGTAATAACTATGTATGATATTCAGAGATAAGCTACATAACAAATTATAACTAATTCTATCCTATCTGCACAAATATCAGTTTTCCATGTACTCAAAATTAAGATTTTTAGTTCTTAGCCTTTTTTGGCAAAGATTCTGGGCACTTGTCAGTAATTTTATAATTTGCCAAAATCTGAAATGTTTGCATTTTATGGATAGCATTCAACTGTCTCTGTGGGAATTCTCTTTAAATAGGGCTTGATACTATCTGTGGTTTCAGGAATCTCTTTTGCTTGGTATCTCCTATTTCCTTTTTAATTTGTCTCTCATTCGACTGAGAAACATTTCTAACGGGCTCTTGAGAAAAAGCATAGGGAAAATAAATTTATTGAATCATTCCATGTCTGAAAATATCTTCATTCTCTGCTCACCTTTAAGTGATGATTTTGTTGGACAGAGAATTATGGTCTGGTACAGTTTTGCTTCGTAATTGAAAAGGTATATTTCATTGCTTTGACCATTCAGCATTTAATTAGAAATTTAAATGAATTAGAATTTCTCATTATTTGTATGTGAATGATTTTATCTCTTTTATGAAATTTCACAAGTTACTTGAATGAGTGTATTATCAACTACTTTGCTCAATATTCTTTGCAGGCTTTTCATTTGTGTTCTTTTTTTGAAGGAGAAAACTTTATTATTTTTTAAATTTTTTATTGCTATTTAAATTGTTAAAAGTAATTCAAATATTGTAATATTTTTAAACTTTTATTATTTTTTAAATGTTTTTTCTACTTTTTTCCTTCTGTAATAGTTCTGAACCTCCTTTTTTATTTGTAAAAACCTCTTGGACTGGTGATCTAATTTTTAAAAGCCTGTTTTCAGTAAACTTTGTCTTCTTTATATTTTCTCAGAAAGTTCTTCAACTCTGTCTTATAAAATTTATATTAAATTTTTAATATCTGCTTTTATACTTGTAAGTTCCAAGAGCTCTTTTCATTTTCTAAAAAAGCTCATTTTAAAAAAGTTATTCAGGGAGCACATCAGTAAGATGGCAGAATAGGAGTTTCAAGTTTCCAAAAACTTGGAAATAAGTCTGAGATACCTTTGTGAACCATAGAACTGAATAAAACCTGCTTTATATGGATAGGAGACCATTCCTCTCATTTTGAACACACTGTCCCTCCCATTCCCCAAGTTGGCACAGTGTCACACAGAGAGGATTCCTTTCGAGGACCTTAGTTCCTATAAATGAAACATAAAACCAGAGATGGACATTTATTTCCCGAGCATTCCAAGACACTTCTCAGGAAGTCCAATTTGGACTCACCTCATGGGGAGCACAGAGGGTAACAGTATTGCTAGATCACCTGGGTGAGACAGAAACAAAGGAAGGAAGCATTCCTCATAGAAACCAGGATCTTGGCTGTAGTTCTCTGTTACTACTCCCCATGAAGTACCCAGTAAAAGGCACAAGTGACATTACTCATCAGTAAAGCCAATCTGGTCACTTCTAGAAGCCTGCTGGAAATTTAATCTGGCTTAAGTCCTGAGACAGCCAACCTCCAAACCCAACCTCAGACCCCATTCCAAGGCCTGTAAGGGAGATACCTGTGATGGAGACACTTTTATTTCAGAAAAGCACAGGTGCTATACTTGTGCCCCCAGACATTCAAATAACAGATCAACCTTAAAGTCAACCTGAAGACTTAACTTAGAGAGAGATGCTCACCAAAGTACCCTTCAGCAAGACACAGAGTCTAGGTGTACACCACCTGGGAGTTCAAAGAGTGGCTAAGTTCAACCTCCAAGCTCACCTCAAGAGCTCACCCAAGGAGAACGACACCCACCACAGTGCATTTGGCAAAGTGCAGAGGCTAGGCTTTAGCCAATTGGCTTTCAAACAGTGCCTCAACTCAGCCTCAAACCCACCCCTATACTTCACCAAGGCAGGAGGCTAAGCATCAACCATGTATGTCTACTGAGCATAGTACCTTGTTCCAAGCATCCTGAGCAAGGCTTTATCTAACCTCAAGACCCAATATGCAATCCCACTCAATTCGAGAACTCAAATAATGGTACCTTCTGTGAAGGCCTAACACAGTCAAAGAATACCTGTAAAGATGAAAAGAAGTGGCTGTGTTCTTAAATGCACAGACACCAATGTGCAGACACAAGGATTATGAAGAATTATGACCCCTCCAAAAGAAACTAATAAAACTCTAACAATGGGCTTAAAGAAATAGAGATCTGAAAAAGACTTCAGAATAGCCCTCTTAAAGCTCAGTGAACTACAAGAATGTATGAAAGAAATTTTAAATGAAATAGAAAAATAATACAGGAAGTAACTGAGAAATTTGACCAAGAAATAGAAATATTAAAAAATAGAAATCCTACAGATCAAGAACAGAATGATTTAACTAAAAATTCAGTAGAGAGCTTCAAAAGCAGAATGGATCAAGCAAAAGAAAGAGTGAGCGTGAAAACAAAATATGAAATTATTTGGTCAGAAATACAAAAAGAAAAAAATATATAAAGGAAGAAAGCCTTCAGGTATTATGAGACATCATCAAGATACCTAATATTCACAGAATAGGAGTTTCTTTAAAAAAAAAAAAAAAAAAAGTTGGGGGCTGTGGAAAGAGCCAGGAAGTACATGTAAAGAAATAATGGCTGGAAATCCCAAATCTGAGGAAAGATGCCAACATCCAGATATAAGATGTGCATAGACCTAGTATTATATTCAACCTGAAATTAATTCACCAAGACACACAACACTGAAACTATCAAAAACAAAAGACAAAGAACTCTGAAAGCCACAAAACTTTAAAAAATATCACGTATGTGGGCATTCCAAAACAATGATTAAAGATTTATTAGCAAGAGCTCTGCAGGCTGGGAAAACGTAGTATCATATATTTAAAGTTCTGAAGGCAAAAGATGTCAATCAGTATTACTTTACCCAGCAAAGTTGTCTTTCAGAAATAAGGGAGAAATAAAAACATTCTTAGACAAACAAAAGCTAAGGAAATTCACCACCACTAGGCTTGTGTTAGAGAAATTACTAAAGGGAGTTATTGAAGCTGAAACCAAAGGCCACTAATTAATAACATTAAGACACATTCTCAGTGCGTTGTCAAATATTAAGCAACGAATTACAAAGAGAGTTAATATGGTACAGTGTGAATTATTTGTGTCATCTTTATAATTTCCTTTAACATTTGGTGGTAGATGACTAGAGTTCATCATACTCTCTGAGTAAATAAATGGGTGTATCAATTTTGAGCGTTCCTCGCCATTTGTTGAAGGAGGCCTTATGTCATCATCTTTTAATCTTTCCCCTCAAAGTGATTTTCACATTTCCTAAAGAAATCATTTTAAATTTCTTACCAAGAGATCGAAGACCTGGCTCTAGCTGTCACCTTTGCCTGGTTTCCTCTAGTCAGGAGGACTGGAAGGAGTTCTTTCCAATGTGTTTGGAAAAAGAGAGTGAATTAGCTGTTGAGAACATAAGGTGCAGAGGGGAATTATTGATCTAACTGTTTCCAAACAGCTTATACTAGTCTATTATATAAGTTTATAGTAGTTCCTATTATTTTAGGTCTTCTTCCCACTGTCACCTTAATTTTGAGGTACACGGCACTGCCAAAATCTAAGTCATTTGATAATTCTATGGAATAAGTTGAGTTGTTTCTTGGATTTTCCATCTGTTCAAATAGTATTTGGCTTTCTTAGCTCTGTTATGTAAATTATTACTAATCCATCTGAATTCCCTCATTATGTTGCTGTTGTCTCTTCTTTTATTTTCATTACACTCATGAATTTATGCCTATTTAGGAGATAATTGCTTTACTACAGTATTAGTGGGAGTTTATGAAGAGCAATATTGGATCAGAAACCATCTTCACCCAGAATTCACCTAGTGTTTTTTGGTCTCAAATTGTTTTTCACCTACAATATTTCTTTTCTCTTTCTAAAAGGCTATATTTGCTTCTAATATATTTGAAGGTGCTAATCGATTTTCTGTTATTTACAGCAGTGTTATAACTCCTGAGATTCCCAAATGCTCTTCCTCTTTCCCCATTTTACATTTTCTCTTGATTGGTTTCATGTTATTATTTTCTTTGCATTTCTGCCAATTTATTCATTTTTTTAACAAAACAATATTTGTCTAGAGCCAGTGTTTTCCATTTTCTAAAGTCCCTATATAATAGTATTTCACCAACTTAAAAAAATCTATAATGCAGAAAGGGGCAGATGCCCTATGTCCTGGTTACTAATGTCCTGGAGTGGGGGGGAAGGAAGAGGGGAGATAGGTGGGTCTCAGACATCGTCTCTTTAATAAAGCTTACTTGCAATTAAAAAAAAAAAAAATCCTCTAGGCCTGTCATAATGGCCCATGACTGTAATCCCAGCTTTGAAAAGCTAAAACTGACAGATTGCCTGAACTCAGGAGTTCTAGAGAAACCTAGGCAACATGAAGAAACCCCTTCTCTACCAAAAAAAAAAAAAAAAAACCAGCTGAGCATGGTGGCATGTGGCTGTAGTCCCAGCTACTTGGGGGGTCTAAGTTGGGAGGATTGCTTGGGCCCACATGGTTGAGGCTGCAGTGAGCCAGGCTCACACCACTATACTCATCCTGGATAACAAAGCGAGACCCTGTCTCAATAAAAACAAAAAAGAAAGACAAAAAACCCAGCAAGTTTGCTTATTAATCTGACTCCCTGTACCTTACAACTATTATTAATGCTTCCCAGATGTTGCCTTTTTCATGGTTAGTTTTTTTTTTTTATGTTTACTTCTCTATTTTTGCGTATTCATTAATTATTTTCCTGCAAACTTCTGAAAGGCTGCTTTGAAGGCTACTAATGTTGTTTTTTGTTGCAGTTTTTTTGTTTTTTGTTTTTTGTTTTTGTTTTTGAGGCAGAGTCTCGATCTGTTGCGGGGCTGGAGTGCGGTGATGCGATCTCGCTTACTGCAACCTCTGCCTCTCGAGTTTAAGCCATTCTCCTGCCTCAGCCTCCCAATTAGCTGGGATTACAGGCACGCATCACCCCACCCTGCTAATTTTTGTATTTTTTTTTTTTTTTAGTAGAGATGGGGTTTTGCCATGTTGGCCGTGCTGGTCTCGAACTCCTGACCTCAGGTGATCCACCCGCCTCAGCCTCCCAAAGTGCTGAGATTAAACGTGTGAGCCACCGCGCCGGGCTGCAGGTATAATTTTTTAGATTTTGTGTGTATTAATATATCCAGCATTAGCTTAGAGCTTTGAAATTCATTTTCTGTTTTATTTCTTCTCCAAGACAACCCTCAAACCAAAAATTCACAGTAAATCGTTTTGAAGCCTGTGATCATTTTTAAGATAATATTATCAGCAACCTCAAAAACCAACAGGGAAATGACAATCTTTATTTTCTTGCTGTAAATGATAGAAAAAAAATCTGAGCAAATTTTTTAACTTACATTCTGGCTTTCTCATAACCACATTGGCAAAGTTCTGTTTATTTATAAAAGAAAAGATGAATATTTACTATTCACTAAAAATTATAGCAATTTAGCAATTTTACGAGACAGTACATTGTTTTACTTTATTTATGTTTTGAATCAATGTTTTATACAATGATTCATTTCCACATAAATTGGAATTCGACCTAAATTACGCTGTCTTGTTTTCTTTTAACTTTGAGAAACCACAGTAGTCATAATTCTCTGAATTACATTTTTGAGAAGTCATAAATTCTGATTTTGTTTTTACATCTCAAATGATTTTATTTGACTGAATCATTTTACTCTTAGATGATTCAGATTACACTGACACAGCATAAAATAGCTAGTTGACAACACAAACTCACTATAATCAACATCCCTTTACCTGAATCCAATCTGCTTTCCATAGTGAAAAACTCAGTGAAAACTCAGAGTATAATACTGTGTAAACTTAAGTAAAAAGTTCATGAAAAGCATAAAAAATCAATGTTATCGCTAAATTTTTAAATCTTTACAAATTTGGGTTACAAAAAAAGCAAAGAAAATAAGTGTTATCTCTAAATTTTTTAATCTTTACAAATTTGGGTTACAAAAAAAGTATCAAGTATCAATATTTTAGGCTAAAATATTACTCAAAGACACAGAATTTATCTTTTTGTTTTTTAGAGGCATTGTCTGGCTGTGTTGCCCAGGCTGGAGTGTAATGGCGTGACCTCTGCTTACTCTAAACTCTTCGCCCAAACCCAGGTTCAAGCAATTCTCTTGCCTTAGCCTCTCAAGTAGCTGGGATTGCAGATATGTGCCACCATGCCCAGCTAATTTTTGTATTTTAAGTAGAGACGGGGCTTTATCATATTGGCCAGACTGGTCTTGAACTCCTGGCCTCAAGTGATCAGCCTACCTTGGCCTCTCATAATGTTGGGATTGCAAGCCTGAGCTACCATGCACAGTGAAATTTGCCTTTGTATAAAAAGACTAGACCCAAATATGGAATTATATCATTCAGGATAGGTATTCATTTTTCTTTTAGCACAGGATCTCCTCTTCTGAGAATAAACAGATATTTTAGCATACAGAATTGTGTGCTATTGAATGAGTTTGTGGAGGTCCTATTGTATGATTAAGCAACAATAGTACATGCAAACTTATCTTTTAATTATTTCATCTTCTTTAATATTTATGGCCTGATATTTAAGTGTCACTAATAGTTCCAAGAGTCAACGATTTAATTACTTTCAGGTAAACAGTCACAATAAAAAATGTCAATGTGACCACTCTTTAACTATTTTGTGATAGTTGTTAGAGTTGTCAAATGTTATGAAGATAATTTTTAAATAATCTATATTCAATAATAGTTAAAGTCATTTTAACTGATCTTTAACACAGAGAGTTATTTAATTTTTTTCTTTATGGGAAAACTTCTCTCTTTACTATACTGAGAAAGTGTATGTAGGTATTTGTGGTTGGGAGAGAAAGAAAACAGCATCAGCCTACCTAGTGAATGCTGACTAATCAGGACAAATAATGCTGGCAAGACATCTGCAACCTTAGGACCCTCACAATCTGTTGGTGTAAATTTATATGTTTAATTGACTGTTATCTTCAAATAAATAGTAAATTCTGTAAATTGTTGATAGAATTTGGTTTACATAGAAGTGTGAGGTATCTACTATCTACTGAGATATCAATGTATCAAATTATTTGGAAACAATTTGTAGTACAGTTTAGTTTATCACATTAAAACTGATGAGCTTTCTTCATTTATTTCAGATGTATATACTATCACATATTTAATATAATCATTCTCAATCATTATTCTCAATCATAATCATAATTATCAATCATAATCATTATTCTCTATTATTTTGATTGCTGTTTGGAATTCAATGCCTTCTATGTTCTTTCCACAGTTTTTAAATTTACTAAAAAATAGACATCATATTAACCACTATCTTTCTCTCTTTTGATATGTGTAAATTAATCTGTTTTCTTTGAAATTCTTCCATATACCCATTTGAGAAAATAACTCACTCTGTTTGGTTTCTTTTTTAATTTTTTTAACAAAGTCAGAATCAATAATACTTTGATCTAGAAGACAAATAGAACAGCAGATTCACCTCATCTCTTCAAATGGTGATAAAATTGTCTATTCATAAACTATCCAAAAAGGTTTTCAAGTGATTATTTTTTAGAAAAATGCTTACATTAGTTTTTCTTACCAAATTGCAATGAGAACCAGTTTTAAACAGGAGTTAAAACTTCATAAATGTTTATATAGAGATTTTTTTTTCCTTTTTGCTTCCTTTCTTGGAAAATGTTCTCTGGTTCAGATGTTCTTATACTATTTTTAAGGCATACATTTTGTAGACATACCCTCTGATTTTTAGTACCAAAAATTAGGGCAAACAATGAATTAAAATTATAATTATCTGCAGTTAATAAAAGAAATGAATAACTTAATATATACTATGCTATCTGCAATGGAAACATTAATTCAAGTTGTAGATAAAACTTTTTTCTAGTATGTGTGATATGACAGAAAAATAAATTGAAAATAGAATGTCTGAAGTCAAAAATGAATGTGACTTACTCAATTTTGCAGCTGGTAATTGGGCCCTGGAGGATTTATCACACAGAGTTACTCTCTTTACCTGTGGTACCTGTCTCTTCCATCTTTTTCTCTTAGCAGTCTTATAGTCAGGTTTTTTTGACAGGAGCCCTGAGGACAAACACCTAAAAAAATAAAATAAAGCTAGCTTTGGGGGTCAAATTAAAAGGACCTTGGCTTCATTCAGTTAAGCTATCCTCTCAGGAATTTAATCATCTGTAATACGAAAGAAATTACTATTTTGGTCTGAAGGGAAAAAGTCAAATTTGAACTTAGGCATTCATCTTCTATAATTGTAATACCATGTTTTGTTTAGAGAACATTTTAATACTTTCTCTTAATATTCTATTGAAATTATACCAAGCCTTTTAATCTGACTGCTATCTTCATGAATTTATTGTGGTTTGGAACACATTCACTGAAATTAGAATGGTTTTGAGCATTACATATAAGGACATAGAATTCGGTGGTTAAGAGCTGAATTTCTAAAACCATGAGACATCCCCAAGAATGGCTAAAATTAAAAAGACTGGAAACACAAAAATTGGAGGAAAATGTGAGACAATCATAACTTACTTATTGCTAATGGGAGTGTGCAATGGTATAAACATTTGCAGAACTGTTTGCCAGTTTCTTGAAAAGTTGGCATCTACCTTCTGACTCAGCAATTCTACTCCAAGTTATTTACTTTCTAAAGAGAAAGGAAAACATAAGTCCACGAAAAGAGACCTGTACAAGAATAGTTAGAGAAGTTTTAAGAATTATCCTCCTTCCCCCAAAGTAAAAACTACTCACATGTTTATCAATACAGGACTGGATAAGGAATCTGTGGCATATTATACAAGAAAATACTAGTTCACAATAACAAAACAGGCAATTAAATAGGCAACAATATGGATCAAAGTTTAAAACTTTATGTTGCGCAAAAGATGCCAAGATAAAATACTATATACTATATTTTCATTTATATAAAATTCAAGAATAGGCAAAGCTATTCCTGAGGTTATTTTCTCAGGAGTGGGGATTGACTGTGGAAAGCCTCTGAGATGTTAAGAGCTGTTCTATAATGTGGATTGAGCGGTGCCCTAGTGTATATAACTGTCAAAGCTCATTGAACAGTTCAGATCTGTACATTTTAATGTTTGCAGTTATGTTCTAATTTGAAAATTCTTCTTTAAGCTAGAAATCTACCATCTGGAAGGATTAGAATGCAGGCTTCTCATCCTGATAGGTGTATCTCTGTCGTAAGTTTATTATCTGGTCTGAGCTTCCATAAAGGAAGTGTCAGGATCATAGTACCTCTATCGGAAAGAAACCAGTAGTGACATATGATGAACTCAATATATTTTAGCTATTATCATGTTTCCATGGCATATTTTTGGCATTTTTTTCGATTGCAACCACTTTAATAATAACTATAATTACATTTTATTGGCCAAAATTTAGTGTATATTTGATTTTAATATATCATTTTGTGTTTTATAACATGAACTATTTTTGTGTGTGTATGTGTATATACAGAGAAAATTTAATATATTCAGATGTAAATATACACACCTATGGATAAAGAAACTTATTCAACGCGTTTAAATTATTTGCCAACAATCACAAAGCTACATTTGACAAAGCTATTAACTCAGATCTCTCTTCTCTCTGATTTCTTCACTTAAGATCTTTCACAGGAATTCTCAAAAGGAAAATAATGCATAGGATAGGATTTCTAAGTTGACTGATTATTTGGTTGATTGATTCATTTGAAAACTTTATTCAATTTTTGTGCTGTGTATATAATTATTATTCCTTACCCAGAAATTAAGGAAATTTTGCACTCTCTGATTGCTTGACTTCTTCAAAGTAAATGTTTATTTTATTTTATTAATTGCTATAATATGGCCTCATTTTGTATTTAAATTGGCCTCTCAACTTTGAGAGAATTTTGTTTCTTTAAACATGTCTTATTAAAAACCATTTGATAAATATATCTAACTAAATCATGTCTACATCAATTATAGTATCATTACTAATATAATTATTATATTAAAATTATGCCATATGATTTAAAAATTCATTTAACATAACTTGTTCATCATCTCTATTTTTGCCTAGTTCAGCATGGCTGCCATAAACTAGATATTATTATCTATGAATAAGTTATAGACATCTCCTTAGAGCCCTATCTACTTTGTATTTTTCTTGCGTATCTAATTTATGCCTAGGTAATATAGATATCAAATAATGAAACTATATCATTCATTCCATAAATGTGGTTTTTCTTTATCAATTTCTGTTTTCCTTGGGATTTGAATTATGTTTAATCTGTGTATTCAATTGAGAAAATTCTATAGTTTACAATATCGAGTATTTCTTTAAATCATTCATTAAGAAATCAATTTGTCCTAGCAGTATTTGCTTGTTTTAATGTATAGGTTTTTATATATTTTTGTTACATAGTTAATGTACTGACAGTTAATGTAATGATTTCCATTAATAATGCTACTGTTGTTTTACTTTAGTTTTTGTTTTCTGTTGTTGCTGATTTGTAAATATACTTTCTTTTTTTAAACAAGGGTGGGGGGGGGGGCCCATTGTTAGGTTGGTGCAAAAGTAATTGCGTTTTTGGCCATTAAGGTCACAGCAAAGATCACAGTTACTTTTGCACTAACCTAATATGTTGCCTAGGCTGGTCTTGAACTCCTGGGTTCAAGCAATCCACCCACCTTTGGCCTCCCAAAGTGCTGGAATTATAGGTGTGAGCCACTGCACCTGGCCTACAATTATTTTTTAAAAATATTAAACTTGAATCCAGCAATGTTAATAAATTTCCTATTGATTTTAGTAGTTTGCCTATAAATTATTCTGGATTTTCTACATATATAAATATTTCAGTGTTTCACTATTTTTCTTAATAGCCTTAGAACAAATAATGCTACTTAAGGCTTGTTTATTATTATTATTATTGGAAATATAATTTTAAAAGAATGTATTTCTTAAATTCACAGTTTTTTTATCTTGGTTTATATTGTTGATTCTTTTGAAAAGACCCATGTTATTTATATCCTGAGAGAGAATAGTTCTAACATTACATATATATATAGGTGTGTGTGTGTGTGTGTGTATGTAAATGTATTAGATATTTGTTATATGTGTGTGGTTTTGCCAACATTAAATAAATATAACAATCATATTGAGGAATTTTTAATGGCTGAGATGAGACCCAGATGCATGTTATGTTACCTTCTTTCTAAACCTCTTCTCAGATTTCTACTTTTTCAGTATGTATTTCTCTTGGTCAATGTGTGTAGATTTTATTTTGCGACTAATGTAGGAAATTTTAATTTTGATTGGTGGCAAGGTCATCAGAACATGGAGGGAAGTAGAACACTGACATCAATCTCTTTCCTGTTAGGAACCTGACTTTAATTGAGTTGAACGAGTAGTGGAGAAAGGACCAGAAACCAATACATTTATAAATCTGTTTCACAAGTAGCTTGATAAAAATTTGATCAAATGGTGCTCATTAGTGGTTAAAATAAGACTTTGTGACACTTGTGGTAAAAGAAAGGCTTCTGGCCGGGCGCGGTGGCTCACGCCTGTAATCCTAGCACTTTGGGAGGCCAAGGCAGACGGATCACGAGGTCAGGAGATCAAGACCATCCTGGCTAACATGGTGAAACTCCGTCTCTACTAAAAAAAAAAAAAAAAGTTAGCCAGGCCTGGTGGCGGGCGCCTGTAGTCCCAGCTACTCGGGAGGCTGAGGCAGGACAATGGCGTGAACCCAGGAGGCGGAGCTTGCAATGAGCCACGATCGCACCACTCTATTCCAGCCTGGGCAACAGAGGGAGACTCCTTCTCAAAAAAAAAAAAAAAAAAAAAAAAAAAGAAAGAAAGAAAGAAAGAAAGAAGTGTCCTTCAAATCCAGGTGAAAAATGTTCATATAGATTTTGGGAGGGGCAGTTATTACCATGTAAGTCTACATGGTAGACACAGCGATGGTCTGGCATCATGAATGTTGGAAGCAATATGGGCATTCCGAAATTGCACCCTTTCTTTCCATGTCAGAGGTATTTTCATAGCAGCTAGGAGCAGCAGTGTTGTTTCTCTGAGTTGTTCTGTAGGCAGTGAATCCAATAGACAAGTTGAAGGTAGAACAGTTAGAGAGGACAGGGTGACGTCAATGCATTTCTATACATAATGGCAAGTATTTAGCTATGCCTGAAGTAATAGGAATGAATTTCATCACTGCAAAGCGTTCAAATGTTCAATAACGTTACTATATCTAAAACAATATAAGGGCCTCAGATTCATTCATCAATGTACCAAGTGGTATTGAGTCCAGTTGCATATCCATGTGCTTAGTGTCTGATTCATATAGCAGTTAAAACTGGGAAGAGAAATCATTTAACAATAATTTTATGACAACACATTAATGATTAATTTTAAAGAACTAAATCTCTATCAAAATAATTATAAAATATGATTCAGCAGGTTTATATGATTTTTA
The DNA here is from genome assembly GCF_002776525.5 of Piliocolobus tephrosceles. Lineage (NCBI taxonomy): Eukaryota > Metazoa > Chordata > Mammalia > Primates > Cercopithecidae > Piliocolobus > Piliocolobus tephrosceles. Next base: position 78,685,349 of record NC_045448.1, on the reverse strand, counting down.
AAAATAAAATCATAGAAGTAGAAACACAAATATTTTTCTAAACAAGGTAAAAACTCCATTTAGTTATTTTTTCATATAGATATGATAATGTATTCAGATATTCTTGTGAAATATTTTAAATTATGGGAATACATTTAGTAAAATATAAATATCTCCATTTGTATTCACCCCAGAAATTATCATTGTCAAAACTTTCCAAATTTTGCCACCTTTTATGTAGTTATAGATCTATATCTATATTTAAATATATTTAGATATAGATACATTCACAAGCATAAACATACACACATAAAATAGACATAAAAATAGACATGTTTTATCCTTTGTATATAATATGGATAGTACTAGTTGTATTTTTTTCTCAATAAGCTTCAATGCATTTATAAACTATATTGAAAACACATACATTTGCATAAAATATAAAACTTCTACATTAAAAATAATAAAAAGCCAACTCTGGTTTCATCAGTAACAAAATAATAGATCAGTTGATGATACGCTTATGAGAAAAGTCATTTCCTCTTTTGGAATGGAATGGAATATCAGCCAGAGTTAGAGTAGCAATGAGCATATTTAATTCTACCCTTGGGAAAGTTTAGAATAAAACTAACTAATATACAGTAAGGTTGAGAGGAATAGGAGTTTTAATGAATTTGCTTAAATAGAATATTTTATACTGAATCTATTTTTCTTGGAAATTTTGTAGGTCTTAAAGTCATAATGAATTCCCAGGTTGCAAAGTACAGTCTCTGAAAATGATGAAATGAAGATTTATGAATTTATATAGAATCAGTTATCTGTTGAATGGCATTATTGAATGGAAGCAATCTCCACTGTAATAATAAAAACACAAAACAAAACAAGTAAGCAGGTTAACAATTAGCTTTGATTCAAACAGCGTTCTTTGTGGGAATTACCTGAGGATTCTCATTTTTGAGTGAGAAAATTTGGCACCAGTTAAATATATTTTTCATGCCTAGTTTATTGTTTCATTTTTTACAAGGTGATTGATGATCACCATGGCAAGTGGAATTCTCCCACCTGTATTGGATAGTCAAAAATCAGTCAATTACTTAATCAATGAAGGGTCTATTACTTTTTTTTATACTGTTAGCTCTGCAGCAGGAGTTAAAAGTAATCTAGAATAAATGAAAAATATGATTTTCACCAGCAAGAAGGGGATATGAAATTGAAAAGTTAAGATCAGTACACTGTAAATATTTACATAATCTAAATCACAATATTTGCAATACATTTATCATAAAATATATAAATCAGTAATTTGAATAATAGTTCTAGTTAATTCAATATTATTTCAAGGAAAAGGAAGTTTACTGTGTATTTTATTAGAAACAGAAGAATTCCTGAGGGTGTATGAGTAGAATATTGGGTAACATTTGTATAAACTAACAGGAAAGACCGATCATTTCAACAAAATAAATACACACGAAGACAGTATTAAGAATGATATGTTTGGGAGGCCAAGGCAGATGGAGCACCTGAGGTCAGGAGTTTCAGACCAACCTGATAAAAATGGTGAAACCCCGTCTCTACTCAAAATACAAAAATTGACCGAGCTTAGTGGCACATGCCTGTAATTCCAGTTACTCAGGAGTCTGAGGCAGGAGAATTGCTTGAACGCAGGAGGCGGAGGTTGCAGTGAGCCAAGACGATGCCATTGCACTCCAGCCTGAGCAACAAGAATGAAGCTCCATCGCAAAAAAAAAAAAAAAAAAAAAAAAAAAAAAGAAGAAAACTTGGTGGACTAACGGGCTTCCTGATCTTAATGAATCAAACCGAAAGATAATGTGAGTGAGCAAAATCAGCCTCAACTCCTGCACACCCTTCTTATATCACCATTTGCAGGGAGTTGTTATTCATCACTAAGTGAGGGAGAAAGGGATATTCTGAATGTAAAAGTTGACTTATGTATGTTAAATCAAGATTCCTAAGTGAAAATAATTCTATACCCATTTTTAAATTTAGGCTTTAAGTGGGAAAATGAAATGATGCAATCATGGTATTTAGTGACAGTAGGATTAAAAATGATATACCTTTGGTATGTGTCATAATATTGTAAAAATCTATTTATTATTGATTTTAAAAATTAGCATCCAACATTGTACAGATGATAAGGATAAGAGCCTACATTTTATCATCTGGGTAGTTTTATAAGTATATTTTTCTCACGTATGGTTACAGAGCAATTTGTTTGGTTGTCTAGTATGTTAAGTTTCATGGGAGGATATAGAATATTACTGAAAAATAAAACAGTTTGTTCATTTTTGATCTATTCTTGGTAAGCAGCCAGTTTATGGACACAACAGAATATAAGAATAAAGATGAAACTTTTACTTCAAAGGTGGAGATACCTACTAGCGCATGGTTAGATTGTAGTGATTTTCAGAAGGGAATGCCACAGCCTTACACAATCTTGAATGATATTGTTCCTGAAATAAATCACGGGTGTCATCAGACTTTGAATAAAAATATCCTCACAAACAAAGAATGCAGGAATAAAAGAAAAGGAAAATAAAAAGTATGGAAGCTACCCTGGGAAACTTTCATGGGCCAGACTTTGGAAGAAGATCATGAGCGGAGTGTGTAAAAATTATTACGGGCCAGGATTCATCATTTTTGTTCACACAATATTGGCATATTGTTTCCCTAAGTAGAAAGACGTCTGGAAAATATAGTAGAGCTTTGTGACTAGGATAGGATGGAGACAGAATTTGGTAACATAAAGCAGTCTTTAATTATCCTTCCTGAGATCAAAAAGTAGCTTGGGATAATGTCAGAAATGAGTAATACAAACAGAGTATGTCTTATTCCAGTTTGTTTGGATAAAATCACAAAGCTATGTATCTTAATATAATGGACACAATATGTAAAGTATCCAGGGCTTGAGAATAATTCAGTATGAAATGCAGCCGTTTACCATCAACCATATGTTTATCTGACAAAACCTTTGGCATAAAGAAAATATGCATTTTCAACAACTTTATTCATACATCAAATCTTCAAAAGTAATCATTTGGTTCACTTTTAAATGAACTTTATTAAAATTAAAGTATAATTTATTATTAATCTTAAAATACCTGACAGGAATATGCTTCTTCCAGGCGTTTGCATATAAATGTAAAATTCAAAGAAGGATTCATTCTCCTGTGAGAAGAAAAATTTAAGTATCCAACTGTGTAAACCAGGTAAATCAAGGATCAACTGTTTGTATTTAAGAAAGTCTCATGGTAGGCATCCTTTAATGATGACTCTTCCAACTTAGATTTTAATTGTGAATTACTTATAACACACAATTTAAATAATTTACATTTGGGCTTTTGAACATTCTAATGAAAAAATGAGATTTTCCACTGCAGATTTAATTATTGAAGCATTAATTTTCTCATATTTATCATCACATAAATAAACACAAAACAGATCTAAGTAGACACAGTAAAAGAATGTAAAACTATAACCAAAATTGTCCTGTAAAAATAAATTCTAAAATACTAAATAAAATATTAGAAAATTGAATCCAGCATAATATATATGTATATGCGTAAAGTTGAATTATTTCAAGAATTTAAGGTGGTTTACCTGTATAAACTAAATCAACGTAGTTCTTTACATTAATAGATTACAGGAATATATGGAAAAATATTGATCAATATAGAATTTCCAGAGAATACATGTGAAAAAATTAAATACTATTTCTGATTTCTAAACACTCTTGACAAATGGTGCATAGAAAGGAACTTCCTTATCCTAATAAAGAGCATCTGGAAAAATCAAAAAGTAAACATCAGTATCATTAATACTGAAAACGTAAAAATTTTATTTTTAAAATCAGGAGCAAGATTAAAATAGCGTCTGTGACTACTTCCATTCATCATTATATGGGAGGTCCTAAAGTGCTTAGGAAGAATTAAAATCAAACATAACACTTGTAAGAATTGGAAAGAAATAAACCAAGCTTTTAAAGTTAATAAAATAACAAATACAGAAATAGAAAGTCAGTGTTCAAATATTCAAATATCATTTATGTCTCTATGTTTAGAGACAAAGCATTAAAAAATGGAATAAAAGAATAAAATTTTTAACCACATAAATAAGAACTCAAGGAATTCATCAAATAATACACTTGTAATCTATGGGAGGAAAATATATAACTGTAGGAATTCATTAAATAATGCATAGGTAAATAGAGAAATCTGATTTCTTCATAAATATAAAAAGCTAATATTTTAACAAAATTAAAAACATCAAAATGACACAAAATTTATGTTATATCATTGAATTCTGGTGGGATTTTTGAATGGAATACAACAAATTTTAAAATTTATGTGACAGGAAAAAAGGCCAATAGTCATGAAGACCTTCTTGAAAGAAGATTGAGTAAATGTAAATTTCAGTCCTAGACAAATTGACCAGCGGTACTCAGTAGGGAGCCTAGATGCACACTCACACATGTGGAACTTTAAGGATCATAAATGTAGCATCTGAGAAGATGAAAACAAATGACTGTTCAATATAAATATATTATTTTTTCATAGTTAAAAAATGTTTAAAAAATTGATTCATACCCTGTGCCACAAACAAAAATAATTCTAAAATAAAAATAATTCTAAAACAAGTAAAATAATTATTTACAAGAAAATGTAGAAAGCTATTGTATAATTCAGGGTAGAAAATTTCTTAACAGAAAAATTAGGGTAACCGTAAATAAAATGATGCATTATAATTATAAAATGTTCAAATGCAACAGACACTGTGGTCTACTTAAGGGTGCCCACTTGAGAATGGAGGGTGGGAGGATGGAGAGAAGTAGAAAAATGAACTATTGGGTTCTAGGCTTAGTTCCTGGGTGACAAAATAATCTGTACAGCAAATCCCTGTGACAGGATAAAGAACAAACCTGCACATGTATCCTTGATCCTAAAGTAAAGGTTAAATAAATAAATAAATACAATTTTCTGTAATGCAAATAAAATAAAAATAAAATGTTCTAATGTATTCAAAGATTCCATAAGAAAACGCCAAACAATGCCATTGGCAGTTTACACCTGCCACACTTATAATTACCAAAGTGTTATTGTTTAATACATACAAACATATAACTACACATGCATATAATCTCTTACAAATAAAAAATAATACAATGTACAAATTTATAGGCAAAAAAAATAAAAGTTTGCTCAGAATGACGGTTTCCAGCTGCATCCATGTCCCTACAAAGGACATGAACTCATCCTTTTTTATGGCTGCATAGTATTCCATGGTATATATGTGCCACATTTCCTTAATCCAGTCTGTCACTGATGGACATTTGGGTTGATTCCAAGTCTTTGCTATTGTGAATAGTGCCACAGTAAACATACATCTGCATGTGTCTTTATAGCAGTATGATTTATAATCCTTTGGGTATATGCCCAGTAATGGGATGGCTGGGTCAAAAGGTATTTCTAGTTCTAGATCCTTGAGGAATCACTACACTGTCTTCCACAATGATTGAACTAATTTACAGTCCCACCAACAGTGTAAAGTGTTCCTATTTCTCCACATGCTCTCCAGCACCTGTTTTTTCCTGACTTTTTAATGATCACCATTCTAACTGGAGTGAGCTGGTGTCTCATTGTGGTTTTGATTTGCATTTCTCTGATGGTCAGTGATGCTGAGTATTTTTTCATGTGTCTGTTGACTGCATAAATGTCTTCTTTTGAGAAGTGTCTGTTCATATCCTTTGCCTACTTTTTGATGGGGTTGTTTGATTTTTTTCTTGTAAATTTGTTTAAGTTTTTTGTAGATTCTAGATATTAGCCCTTTGTCAGATGAGTAGACTGCAAAAGCTTTTTCCCATTCTGTAGGTTGCCTGTTCACTCTGATGGTAGTTTCTTTTGCTGTGCAGAAGCTCTTTAGTTTAATTAGATCCCATTTGTCAATTTTGGCTTTTATTGCCACTGCTTTTGGTGTTTTAGTCATAAAGTACTTGCCCATGCCTATGTCCTGAATGGTATTTACTAGGTTTTCTTCTAGGGTTTTTATGGTTTTAGTTCTGACATTTAAGTCTTTAATCCATCTTGAATTAATTTTTGTATAAGCTGTAAGGAAGGGGTCTAGTTTCAGCTTTCTACTTATGGCTAGATAGTTTTCCCAGCACCATTTATTACACAGAGAATTCTTTTCCCATTTCTTGTTTTTATCAGGTTTGTCAAAGATCAGATGGCTGTAGATGTGTGGCATTATTTCTGGGGAATCTATTCTGTTCCATTGGTCTATATCTTTGTTTTGGTACCAATACCATGCTGTTTTGGTTACTGTAGCCTTGTAGTATAGTTTGAAGTCAGGTAACAAGATGCCCCAGCTTTTTTCTTTTGGCTTAGAATTGTCTTGGCAATGCGGGTTCTTTTTTCGTTCCATATGAACTTCAAAGTAGTTTTTTCCCAGTTCTGTGAAGAAAGTTGATGCTAGCTTGATGGGGATGGCATTGAATCTATAAATTACTTTGGACTGTATGGCCATTTTCACAATACTGATTCTTCCTATCCATGAGCATGGAATGTTCTTCCATTTGTTTGTGTCCTCTTTTATTTCCTTGAGCAGTGGTTTGTATTTCTCCTTGAAGAGGTCCTTCACATCCCTTTTAAGTTGTATTCCTAGGTATTTTATTCTCTTTGAAGCAATTGTGAATGGGAGGTCACTCACGATTTGGCTCTCTGTGTGTCTGTTATTGGTGTATAGGAATGCTTGTGATTTTTGCGCAATTATTTTGTATCCTGAGACTTTGCTGAAGTTGCTTATCAGCTTGAGATGATTTTGGGCTGAGATGATGGGGTTTTATCAATATACAATCACATCATCTGCAAACAGGGACAATTTGACTTCCTCTTTTCCTAATTTGAATGCCCTTTATTTCTTTCTCTTTCCTGATTGCCCTGGCCAGAACTTCCAACACTATGTTGAATAGGAGTGATGAGAGAGGGCATCCCTGTCTTGTGCCAGTTTTGAAAGGGAATGCTTCTAGTTTTTGCCCATTCAGTATGATATTGACTGTCGGTTTGTCATAAATAGCTCTTATTATTTTGAGATACATCCCATCAATACCCAGTTTATTGAGAGTTTTTAGCATGAAGGGCTGTTGAATTTTGTCGAAGGCCTTTTCTGCATCTATTGAGGTATTCACATGGTTTTTATCTTTGGTTCTATTTATATGATGGATTCCGTTTATTGATTTGTGTATGTTGAACCAGGCTTGCATCCCAGGGATGAAGCCAGCTTGATCATGGTGGATAAGCTTTTTGATGTGCTGTTGGATATGATTTGCCAGTATTTTATTGAGGATTTTTGCATCGATGTTTATCAGGGATATTGGTCTAAAATTCTCTTTTTTTGTTGTGTCTCTTTCAGGCTTTGTTATCAGGATGACATTGGCCTCATAAAATGAATTAGGCAGGATTCGTCTTTTTCTATTGATTGGAATAGTTTCAGAAGGAATAGTACCAGTTCCTCTTTGTACCTCTGGTAGAATTCGGCTGTGAATCTGTCTGGTCCTGGACTTTATTTGGTTGGTAGGCTATTCGTTATTACCTCAATTTTAGAACCTATTATTGGTCTATTCAGGCATTCAACTTCTTCCTGGTTTAGTTTTGGGAGGGTGCATGTGTCCAGGAATTTATCCATTTCTTCTAGATTTTCTAGTTTATTTGCATAGAGGTGTTAATAGTATTCTCTGATGGTAGTTATTATTTCTGTGGGATCAGTGGTGATATCCCCTTTATTATTTTTTATTGTGTCTGTTTGATTCTTCTCTCTTTTCTTCTTTATTAGTCTTGCTAGCGGTCTATCAATTTCGTTGATCTTTTCAAAAACCAACTCCCGGATTCATTGATTTTTTGGAGGTTTTTTTGTGTCTCTGTCTCCTTCAGTTCTGCTCTGATCTTAGTTATTTCTTGCCTTCTGCTAGCTTTTGAATGTGTTTGCTCTTGCTTCCCTAGTTCTTTTAATTGTGATGTTAGGGTGTCAATTATTGATTTTTCCTGCTTTCTCTTGTGGGCATTTAGCACTATAAATTTCCCTCTACACACTGCTTTAAATGTGTCCCAGAGATTCTGGTATGTTGTGTCTTTGCTCTCATTGGTTTCAAAGAGTATCTTTATTTCTGCCTTCATTTTGTTATGTACCCAATAGTCATTCAGTACCACGTTGTTCACTTTCCATGTAGTTGAGCGGTTTTGAGTGAGTTTCTTAGTCCTGAGTTCTAGTTTAATTGCACTGTGGTCTGAGAGGTAATTTGTTATAATTTCTGTTCTTTTATATTTACTGAGGAGGGTTTTACTTCCAAATATGTGGTCAATTTTGGAATAAGTGAGATGTGGTGCTGAGAAGAATGTACATTCTGTTGATTTGGGGTGGAGAGTTCTGTAGATGTCTATTACGTCTGCGTGGTGTGGAGCTGAGTTCAATTCCTGGATATCCTTGTTAACTTTCTGTCCCATGGATCTGTCTAATGTTGACAGTGGGGTGTTAAAGTCTCCCATTGTTATTGTCTGGGAGTCTAAGTCTCTTTGTAGGTCTCCAAGGACTTGCTTTATGAATCTGGGTGCTCCTGTACTGGGTGTATATATATTTGGGACAGTTAGCTCTTCTTGTTGAATTGATCCCTTTACCATTATGTAACGGCCTTGTCTCTTTTGATCTTTGTTGGTTTAAAGTCTGTTTTATCAGGGACTATGATTGCAACCCCTGCTTTATTTTGTTTCTATTTACTTAGTAGATCTATCTCCATTCCTTTATTTTGAGCCTATGTGTGTCTCTGCACGTGAGATGGGTCTCCTGAATACAGTACATTGATGGGTCCTTATTCAATTTGCCAGTCTGTGTCTTTTAATTGGAGCATTTAGCCCATTTACATTTAAGGTTAATATTGTTATGTGTGAATTTGACCCTGTCATTATGATGTTAGCTCGTTATTTTGCTCATTAGTTGATGTAGTGCCTTCCTAGTATCAATGGTCTTTACTATTTGGCATGTTTTTGCAGTGGCTGGTACCAGTTGTTCCTTTCCATGTTTAGTGCTTCCTTCAGGAGCTCTTCTAAGGCAGGCCTGGTGGTGACAAAAATCTCTCAGCATTTGTTTGTCTGTAAAGAATTTTATTTCTCCTTCACTTATGAAGCTTAGTTTGGTTGGATATGAAATTCTGGGTTGAAAATTCTTTTCTTTAAAAATGTTGAATATTGGCCCCCACTTTCTTTTGGCTTGTAGAGTTTCTGCCAAGAGATCTGCTGTTAGTCTGATGGGCCTTCCTTTGTGGATAACCCGACCTTTCTCTTTTGCTGCCCTTAACATTTTTTCCTTCATTTCAACTTTGGTGAATCTGACAATTATGTGTCTTGGAGTTGCTCTTCTTGAGGAGTATCTTTGTGGCATTCTCTGTATTTCCTGAATTTGAATGTTGACCTGACTCACTAGGTTGGGGAAGTTCTCCTGGATAATATCCTGAAGAGTGGTTTCCAATTTGGTTCCATTCTCCTTGTCACTTTCAGGTACACCAATCAGACGTAGATTTGGTCTTTTCACATAGTCCCATCGTTTTTGGAGGCTTTGTTCATTTCTTTTTACTCTTTTTTCTCTAAACTTCCCTTCTTGCTTCATTTCATTCTTTTGATTTTCAATCACTGATACCCTTTCTTCCACTTGATCAAATCGGCTACTGAAGCTTGTGCATGCATCACGTAGTTCTCTTGCCATGGTTTTCAGCTCCATCAGGTCATGTAAGGACTTCTCCACACTGTTTATTCTAGTTAGCCATTCATCTAATCTCTTTTCAAGGTTTTTAGCTTCTTTGCAATGGGTTCAAATATCCTCCTTTAGCTCGGAGAAGTTTTTTATTATCAGTCATCTGAAACTTTCTCCTCTCAACTCATCAAAGTCATTCTCCATCCAGCTTTGTTCCATTGCTGGTGAGGAGCTATGTTCCTTTGAAGGAGAAGCGGTGCTCTGCTTTCTAGAATTTTTGGCTTTTCTGCTCTGGTTTCTCCCCATCTTTGTGGTTTTATCTACCTTTGGTCCTTGGTGATGGTGACGTACAGATGGGGTTTTGGTGTGGATGTCCTTTCTGTTTGTTAGTTTTCCTTCTAACAATCAGGACCCTCAGCTGCAGGTCTGTTGGAGTTTGCTGGAGGTCCACTCCAGACTCTGTTTGCCTGGGTATCACCAGTGGAGGCTGCAGAACAACAAATATTGCAGAATGGCAAATATTGCTGTCTGATCCTTCTTCTGGAATGTTCGTTTCAGAGGGACACCCGGCTCTGTGAGGTGTCAGTTGGCCCCTACTGTGAGGTGTCTTCCAGTTAGGCTACTTGGGGTCAGGGACCCACTGGAGGAGGCAGTCTGTCCATTCTCAGATCTCAAACTCCATGCTGGAAGAGGCACTACTCTCTTCAAAGCTGTCAGACGGGGACGTTTAAGTCTGCAAAAGTTTCTGCTGCCTTTTATTCAGCTATGCCCTGCCCCCAGAGATGGAGTCTACAGAGGCAGGCAGGCCTCTTGGAGCTGTGGTGGGCTCTACCCAGTTCAAGCTTTCCAGCCACTTTGTTTACCTACTCAAGCCTCAGCAATGGTGGATGCCCCTCCCCAAGCCTCACTGCAACCTTGCAGTTGGATCTCAGACTGCTGTGCTAGCAGTGAGCGAGGCTTTTATGATCTTTGTTGGTTTAAAGTCCATTTTGTCTAAAATTAGGATAGCAGCTCCTGTTTTTTTTGTGTTTTTCCATTTGCTTGGTAGATTTTTCTCTATCCCTTTACTTTAGCCTATGTGTGAGCTAGGTCTCTTGTAAACAGCATGCCATTGCTTCCTGCTTCCTTATCCAACTTGAAACTTTGTGCCTTTTAATTGGGGCATTTAGTTCATTTAATTAGAAGTTAATATTGATATGTACAGATTTGTTCCTGTTTTCAAAGTGTTAGCTGGTTATTATGCAGACTTGTTTGTATGATTGCTTTATAGTATCACTGGTCTTTGTACTTGTGTGTTTTTGTAGTTGTTGGTCACTGTCTTTCCTTTTCATGCTTAGCACTTCCTTCAGAACCTCTTGTATATGAGGTCTGGTGGTAACAAAATCCCTTAGCATTTGCTTGCCTGAAAAAGATGTTATTTTTCCTTCCCTTATGAAGCTTAGTTTGGCTGAATATGAAACGCTTGGTTAGAAATTTTTTGTTTTAAGAATGCTGAATATAGGCCACAATTTTTTTCTGGCTTTTAGAGTCTCTCCTGAAATATCCACTGTTAACTTGGTGAGGTCCTCTTTGTGGGTTAACTGCCCCTTTTCACTAGATGCCTTTAACCTTACTTCTTTCATTTCAACCTTGGAGAGCTTTTGCCTATGTGGCTTGGAGATGGTCTTCTTGTGTAATTTTTACAGGGGTTCTCTGCATTTCCTGAAATTGAATGGTGGCCTCTCTAGTGAGTTTGGGGAAATTTTCATATTCAATATTCTCGAATATGATTTCCAAGTTCCTTACTTTCTCTTTCTCTTTTTCAGTGATGACAGTGAGTTGTAAACTTAGTCTCTTTACATAATTGCATGTTCCTTACAGGATTTTTTTTTTCATTCGTTTGCATTCTTTTTTTTTTTTTTTTTTTTTTTTTATCTGAGTGTGTTAATTCAGAGAACCAGCTCTGAGGTTCTTTTCTCAGCTTGGTCTATTCTGCTATTAATACTTGTGACTGAATTTTAAAATTATTGTAATGTGTTTTACAGCTTAGCATATCAGTTTGCTTTATTTATTTATTATTTCTGAGATGGAGTCTCACTTTGTCACCCAAACTGGAGTGCAGTGGCACAATCTTGGCTCACTACAACCTCTGGCTCCCAGGTTCTGCCACCTTAGCTTCCCAAATAGCTGGGATTACAGGCACTTGCCAGCACACATGGCTTATTTTTTGTGTTTTTAGTAGAGATGGGGTTTCACCATGTTGGCCAGGCTGGTCTCAAACTCCTGATATAAGTGATCCACCTGCCTTGGCCTCCCAAAGTGCTGGGATTGCAGGCATGAACCACTGCACCCGGCCGTTTCTTTCTTATAATGGCAATTTTGTCTATCAGTTCCTGTATCACTTTATTGTAATCCTTAAATTCCTTGCATTGGTTTTCAACTTTCTCCTGAATCTCAATGATCTTCATTCCTTTCAGTATTCTGAATTGTATTTCTTTTATTTCAGCCATTTCAGCCCACTTAAGAACCCTTTCTGGCTGTATGCAGTGGCTCACACCTGTAATTCTAGCATTGTGGGAGGTTGAGGCCAAGTCATGTGGTTTTCTTGAGATAAGAAGTTCAAGACTGTCTGGGCAACATATTAAAACCCTGTCTATAAAAAATATACAAAAATTAGCTGGGTATGGTGGCACATACCTGTAGTCTCAGCTACTTGGGAGGCTGAGGTGGGAAGATCACCTGAGTCCGGGGAGGCTGAAGCAGCAGTGAGCTGTGATTATGACATTGCTTTCCTGCTTGAGTGACAGAGTGAAACCCTGTCTTGAAAAAAACCCAGAAAATAAAAACATAAAAAAACCTTGCTGGGGCACTATTGCCATCGTTTAGAGAGAAAAGAAGACAGTCTGGCTATGTAGGTTGCCAATACTCTTGTGCTGTTCTTTCTCATCTCTGTGAGCTGATGATTCTTTACCTGCTGTGTAATTTGAGTAGTCAGTAGACTCTCTTCTGGATGTTTTCAGAGGACCTAGGCTTTGTGCAGGACTTTTATTTTTAGCTGAATTATTGTCTTTGATTTCATAGGTGGGTGTATTAGGAAAGCATTTTTGGTGTTGAAGTTTGGGCAGTGATCCAGTAGATGACACTTAAGTATAATGGCCTGTGAGTAGGCTCTTGTTCAACCTCATGGCTCCTCTGCATTTCTTCATGATTTCAGTCGTGCAGCTTCTCAGTACTGTGAAAGTGTGGGCTCCTTTTTTGCTACTATGCTGTCTGCAGGTCTCATCTTGACAGTCCTGGGCTGCACACTGCAGCTCTGGAATAAACTCAGGCTTCATATTGCCTACCCAGCTTAGAGGCAGCAGGGGAACAGACATTATCAGTGGCCGCATCACAGGGCCTTTCACTGATCTCCTGGGGCTCCACCCCAGAGATATGCAGAGCCACTACCAATCAGTGTGATAGGCCTGGGGTGGAGCTGTACACTCTGTACCCAAGTCAGGGGTGGGGCATCCTTGGTTATAAGTGGGAGGTGAGGAGTTTACAGGGGAGACATATTGGTCTTTTCTCTGTAGGGCAACTGTAGCATGCTTGAGTTGTGTTCAAAGTGCTCAGAATCTTTGTACCTTTCCCAGTTCCTGGGCAACAAGGAGAGTACCTCTGCTGTGGCAGTGCCAGAGGGGATTTTGCTTGCTTTTGGGAACTCTGCCTCAGAGAAACTCAGATCCTCTGCTACCGGAAATGCCCAGCTGGGGTTGGGATGTCTGTGCTCCTGGCCCAAACTTGATGAAGAGCAGGAGGTCAAGGGCTCACAGTGGGAAGAGACTGGGGACCTCTCCATAAGGTGAGTGGCGTGTGAGTGAAGCCTTCAGGCACTTTGTTTCTTCCTCAGCCTGCTCAGACTGCCATGGTAGTGGCAGAAGGGCTGCCCTGGAGCCACTCCCAGTGAATATGCTCAGGCAGAGGTGGGGCAGCTGTTGTGTGGTCCCAAGCAGTGGCCTCTGCCTGGTGAAGATTAGAGAGTAATGGCTTACAGGAAATAGAGATTGTGTTTCTCTCTGTGTGGTGGCTGTAGTTAGCTGGTGATGTCAGCATAGTGACCAGGCCCTTTTTTGCTTCCTCAGCCCAAGGGCAGTTAGCGTGATTCCACTGAAGCTGCAGTGGCAAAGGGGTCTATAGGCTGTTCCTGGGATTTTCAAAAAAATGCAGAGCCACCTCTAACTGAAGTGTTGAGGCGGGGGGGGGGGGGGGGTAGTTGTGGTGGAGTCTTAGGTTGGGAGGTCCCGGCCAGTGAGAAGAAACAGGAATAGGAGCTCATGTGGAGAACAGTCTGGCTGCTTTTCCATGAGACAGCTTCCCTGTGCTAGGGGTCTGCACAAGTTCCTAATCACTGTGATCCCTCCAGAACTGGTGGGCAACAGCTGTGAGGACTGTGGGGTAGCAAAAATGGCGGCCTGCCTCTCCCACTAGGAGCTCTGTTCCAAAGTACAGAGCTGCTGCTGGCCAAAGAGTCTGGGTATGGCTGGTGTGGCTACACTAGTGTCCCAGGCCAGAGGGTCTTATCTTGCAAGGTGCAGTGGAGGCTAGGCCTGCATTTGTTACTGTGCAGCCCTCTGGATTCATCCCCTTTCCTGGGGGCATGCAAAGGAGCCTGACCTCCTCCATTGCTGGAGCTGTAGTTGCTGATGCCAGGATGCCCAGCATTATGACATACAAGGCTCCTGGGGCTCCATGTATGCCTGAATGATGGCTCTGCCCAGGCTCTACATAGCTCTTCATGTTAGTCTAGAGGCTCCAGTGGGGAGTGGGGAGCAAATGGAGGAATCTCCCGGGCCCACAGTTGCAAAGGTCTATGGCAGACATGTGGTTCTCCTCAGACTTTCACACAACATTTCCCCATGGTGGGGGAGCCTCCTGGGGCTCCATGTCATGCCTGTATGGGTACCACCCATCTTTCTCACTCCTTTCTGTTATCTGTGGGTCAGGTTGTTTCCTTGATGAATTCTAATGTGTGCACTTGAATGTTCCAGTGGAAAAACTGGTATTTACTCACTGTTCTTTCTTTTCTAAGTTTGGCACACACCAGCTGCTTGTAGTCAGCTATCTTGGTTCCTCCACTGTCATTAAGATTTTGACTGGGATTGCATTGAATCTGTAAGTTGCTGTGGATAGACATTTTAACATTAATGATTCTTCTAATCCATGAGCAAGAGATATCTTTTTATTTTCTTGTGTTTCCTTTAATTGCTTTGCCAGTGTTTTATATTTAGTTTTCTTTGTAGAGGACTTTCACTTCTTTGGTTAAATTCTTTTTTTTTTTTCTATGTGTGGCTATTGTATATGAAATTGCTTTCTTGATTTCTATTTTAGATTGTCCATTGTTGATATATAAAAATGCTACTGATTATTGTATGCTAATTTCATATCCTGAAACTTTGTTCAATTTTCTTATTCTTCTCAGAGTTTCTTGGAATCTTTAGGTTTTTCAAAATTTAAGATCATGTCTTCTACAAATAAGGATAATTTGGCTTCTTCCTTTCCAATTTGGATGCCCTTTATTTCTTTTTCTTGCCTAATTGCTCTAACTAGAATTTTTAGTACTATGTGGTCTAAAAGTAATGAAAGTGGATATCCTTGGTGTGCTCCAGATCTTAGTTTTCATTTTTGTTTTCCATTCAGTATATTAACTGTAGGTTTGTCATATATGGCCTTTATTGTGTGATGTGTCTTCATTTGATGAAAAAAAATAAACTCTGCTAATTATTTAGAGTTTTATTCTGAGTCAACTGTGAGTGAACAGGGCCCAAATCACAGTCTCAGGAGGTCCTGAGAACATGTGTCAAAGGTGGTTGGGTTACAACTTTGTTTCATATATTTTAGGGAGACATAAGACATCAATCAATTCATGTAAGTTATACATTAATTTGGCTCAGAAAGACAGGACAGCTCAAAGCAAGGGTTACATGTCATAAGTGGATTCAAAGATTTTCTGTTTGGCAATTTGTAGGAAGAGTTGTCACCCAAGACCTGGAATCAACAGAAACGAGTGTCTAGGTTAAGACAAGTGGTTGTAGAAATCAAATTTATTATTATGTAGATGAAGTCTCATAGTTGGCTGCCCTTAGAGACAATAGATGGCAAGTGTTTCCTATTTAGATCTCTCCAAGGTGCTGGATTCTCAGTTAGCATCTTTAGAATTGGGAAGGCTTCAAAGGAGAAAGATCTATGTTAACAGAGATTCTTTGTAGATGCAAATTTTTCTCCACTAAAGACAGCTTTTCAGGGTCATTTTAAAATATGGCAAAGAAACATGTTTTGGTGTAAAATATTTTGATTTCTTTTTTTATCTATCATGTGATATTATACTGGAGTCAGGTTATAATTTGGTAAGTTATTGTTGCAAAGAATCTGTTTGGTCAGTCTTAACATCTTTGTTTTAATGTTAATACTAGTAATTTGTGCTTGAACCCAAAGAAAGGAGAGTATAATGAGGCATGTCTGATCCTCCACTTCCCTGTCATGGCCCAAACTATATTTCCATGTTTCTTTGGGTTCCCTAGGCAAAGAGGGGTTTTCTTTCAGTCAGCTGGAGGGCTTAGAATTTAATTTGGGTTAACATTCCTTCTATGCACAATTTGTTGAAAGTTTTTATTATGAAGCCAGGTTGAAATTTATTGAATGACATTTTTGTCCTTTATTGAAATGATAATATGGTTTTTGACCTTGTTTATGTTGCTGTGATGTATCAAATGTATTGATCTGTGCAAGTGTAACCATTATTGCATCCTTGTGATGAATACCACTAGATCATGGTGAATGATCCTTTTACTGTGTTCTTGAATTTGGTTTGCTAGTTTTTTTTTTTTTTTTTTTTTTTAGAGACATTTTGCATCTATGTTCATCAGGGATATTGGTCAATAGTTTTCTTAGTTGTATCTTTGTCTAGTTGTGGTAAAAGATAATGTTCGACTTATAGAATGATTTAGAACAATTATTTTAAGCAGTCTTTTTATATTTGAAAATATTTGAACTTCTATAATTATTTCTTAAAATATTTCAGTGAATAAAATATGATATTAAACTTTAAAAACAGAACACACACCCATAATCAAATGAAAAGTTCAATTTTTGGCATAGAGACTTTCAGAAATACATTGTAGTGACCAAAGGAAAACTTCCCTTTCATCCTCTGAAAGTTTGCTGAAAAATTAACTCACAAAAGACAGATTAATTAGCAAAAAGGCATACAATTTTTATTAATATGTACACGGGAAGCATCACTAAATAATTACTCAACCCACTAATGGAAAAGAGAAAGTTGTTAAACCATCTTGATGTTACAGAAAGATTAGCGATTTGGATCATGTCAAATCAGGTTACAGGAGGGAGAGGAGATGTGGCCTTGCTAGCAAAAACATTCTTGTTATGTAAATAAAACCTCACAGGTATCAACCCTCAGATAAAATAGATGCTAAATATTTATTTTAGACCTTTACATGTATCAGATTCTCACTTATTATTTTTAGAGTCAGCAAAGGGAAGGACTGGCTGCATCAATGCAAGATTCTCTACAGATGCAAATTTCCCCCACAAAAGACAGCTCTTCAGAGTCACTTAAGATGGCTGGTCCTGTTTCAGCCATCTCAAAATATGTCAAATATATATATTTTGAGGTACAATATTGTAATTTCCTTCAATATCATTAAAATACGAAAAATGGCAAATTACACAATTTTTTAAAATGTGTGTTAAATATTCAAGAAGTAGTTAGTAACTGTTTTCCTCCTTTCTTTTTTGCTTCTCACTGCTTGTACCTAAAGTGGCATAGATTTGACTCAACTAAATTATTGGGCAATTCTCTTCATGAAGTTCTGAAGTATAAACCAAAAAGTATCTGAAGCAAGTCTCAATCAATTTATAAAGTTTACCGTGCCAAAGTTAAGAACACATCTGTGACACAGCCTCAGGAGGTCCTGATGAAGAGTACCCAAGGAGGTCAAGGTACAGCTTGCTTTTATACATTTTAGGGAGACATAATACATCAATCAATACATGTAACATTTACACTGGTTCTATCTGGAAGGGTAGGGCAACTTGAAGTGGGGGAGTTTCAGGTCACAGATATATTTAAACATATTCTGATTGGTTCACAGTTATTATCTATGGAAAGGAATGTCTAGGTTAAGATAAAGGGTTGAGGAGATTCAGGTTTTATTATGCAGATGAAGCCTCCAAGTAGCAGGCTTTGGAAAGAATAGACTGTAAATATTTCTAGTCAGACTTAAAGTGTGTGTTGATGTTAATCTTGGAGGGGTATACTGAGGCATGTCCAACTCCCATTTACTGTCATGACTTGAACCAGTTTTTCAGGTTAAATTTTGGGGTGCCCTGGGTGAGGAGGAAGTCCATTAAGATGGTTGTGGGGAGGCCTTCAAATTTTGGTTAACACAAGCAATTCCTATAGGTGGTAAATTTTTTTCAACAATTTTATTTCTAGAAATGTATTTTCTTACCATTTTCTCATGAACAATAACGTAGCCAGAAATAGACAAATAGTTTTACATTTGGAGTGATTTATTTGTGCTTCATCATTGTGAAAGCATCACTTCTTAAGCAGATCTCTTGTCATTATGAGGCAGGCGAATAGGGTCTGGTAGCAGGGAACCTAAGGCCAACATGGGTTGACTTCCTAGAACTGAATCAAAAGGAAGACTCCACCTCTCCACACCCAAATAACAAAAGGATCAAAGGCTACTCCCTTTGTAACCCCACCTTTTCCATGACTTCGCAGATGAAAAATGGAAAGTACCTCCAATTGTTCATCTCCTGCAACTGATCAGACTGGTCGCCAGCCAGGTCTTCATTTACTTGTGTGTAACTAAGTCAGCAATGGGAAATTTCTAGAGGGTATTTAACTCCACCAAAAAATCTGTAACTGGTGCTCTTGAATTGCTTGCTCAAGGCCAAACCCACTCCGTGAAGTGTTCTTTTTTTTTTTTTTTTTTTTTTTTGAGATAGAGTCCTGGGATGGAGTGCAACGGTGCAATCTCTGCTCACTGCAACCACTGCATCTCTGGTTCATGCAATTCTCCTGCCTCAGTCTCCTGAGTAGCTGGGATTATAGGCATGTGCTACCACACCCAGATAAATTTCTGTACTTTTAGTAGAGACAGAGTTTCACCTTGTTGGCCAGGTTGGTCTGAACTCCTGATCCTAAATGATCTGCCTGCATTGACCTCCCAAAGTGTGTGGGGTATGCTTTTGTTTCAATAGATCTGTACTTTCATTTTGTTCTTTAATTGCTTTGTTTCTATGTTTTGTCCCATTCTCTGTTCAAAATGCCAATAACCTGGATGGTTGGTAGTCAAGACCCTCCGCTGGTAACAATTATTGCTTCAATTTTTATGCCAAATTTATCTAGGCAAAATATATACATATGTGTGCCTTGCTTTGTGGCAAAATCATTTTTCTCTATACATTTAAGTTTTATTTCTTTCTCTATTGTTGCACTATTCTAGTTATGAATTTAGGCATTTCCTTAATTGACAAAAAGTTATTTTCTTCTTTGTAATAAATTTTATATATTTTATTACAATCCTAATTATCCTTATTTATTCTTTCTTAGGTGCTCTGGCAAAGTTTGAAAATTTTACCTCCTAATTTGTTTATGCAAACTATTATTTTCTTTAACATTTCCATTTCAATTCTTCTTTGTTTTTCTCTATTATATATGTTTATATTTTTACTTGAAAAACTTACCATTGATAATAACATAGTCTATTAAGCCCTTTTTATGCAAATATAAAAATTTAAATATTTTTCTTCTCAACCTCTCTTACGGTATCTATTACTTCAATATATTTTTCAATATGTATCTATTACTTCAATCTATTATTTCAATATATTTACAAATAAGTTACCCTCAAAATTTTACTTTCAAAAATTGTTCTCACCCTTAACATTTCTTTTAAAATAATACTTTAAAAATAATTGATTCTTATTTTTCTTATCTGTGGATTTAATATTCATTATTGTTGTTTTCATACAATATCCTATTTTTTATATTTTATTTTAATTTATGTAGTGTAGTAGTTTTTTAGGAGAGATATATAATTGCTATATTTTAAAATTCCTTGAGAATTTAAGCATGGTATTGCTTTGATTACACACATAAATTTTCTGGTGATAAAATTATAAAATTATAATTTCTTCTCTCAAAAGGTTGTAGATATTTTTCCAATAATTTTTGACTTGTAAGTTTTTTACGGAAAAAGACTAAGATTATGCTTTTTTTTTCCTATAAAAATACTCCTATTATTGTTTTCCCTTGTCAGGTTGCTTGTCGACTTTTAAATTCAAAATTTTGACATAGTTATAAATTCATATATGTAGATATGTAACCACTTTACATTAAAATTGGGGTTTAAACATGGTGAAATAAGGATTATGACTTTTATTTCATGTGTGGTAGTGGACGGTGATGTAAACTATATCTGTAAATTTCCTTAGTCACCACAGAGAAATCTATCACTAATAAAGATGAAGCTGAGTTTATATTAGGATTGTTAGCAATTTTACTTCAATACAGAATAGGAAATATGTGCTAAATAGCTATAAATTTCAGATATTATAGCAGTTTGACTAGAGCATATCTATTTTCTTTTATAAATCCCAAAGTTTTTTAAAAAATATTAATTTTAATGTTTTGGGTTCTATATATAAAAAAAGAGAAAGCAAAATCTTTTATATGTATTTTAATTATTAACTCCACCACCCTTGTCTCCTTGTTGAATTAATTCAGAACAAATATCCTAGCTTTTTCTCATTTAGACTTTTACTTTTCATTTGAAGCACAGTGATTGGAATTTAGTTTTAAAAGCCTTGCTTTTATTTTCGGTGCCTCTGTCAATCTCTCAACAATTGACTTGACCTTTCTTTTCAATTGGTAATAGCAGTGGAAGTAATGACTTTCTCCTGCAATAATAACCGTAAGAGAACAAATAATTTTTATAATGACAGTCTACACTTAGTGAAGAAATGTTCTACAAAAGAAAGATTTATTATCATTATTATATAATTTTCTTGTGTGTAAGGCAATTATGAGACCTTGCTTGTATTTCTGATATTTTCAGAGGACTGCTGAATGACCTTAAATATGTTTCGTAAATTCTCTATTTGTCAGACAATGATGGAATCAATGCATGTTTCATGCTTTAAATTTTTTTGAGAGAGAATTATGTTTTTTAAAAAGTTACTCTTCTCCCCTGCTCTTATTTATTAATTTTTCCTGGTACTTGATAAGCCTCCATTTTTTCATTCACATGAGAATTATATACTACTATTTCTTGAACTACTTTTTTTTTTTTTTTTTTTTTTGAGGCAGAGCTGGAGTGCAGAGGCACCATCTAAGCTCACTGCAACCTCCGCCTCCCGGGTTCAAGCGATTCCCCTGCCTCAGCCTCCCAAGTTACTTTTCCTATACTCTGTTCTTTCCTCCTGGAATTATCATGTTAAGTGTGTTAGTTCTCTTGAATTTCCTCATAATACCCACTAATTTAATTATTTCCTTTTATTTTTGTAAGAACTCTAGCTTTAAGTCAATTTTCTACAGTAACTTCTCTCTTGAAGCTGTAACTCATTACATTAAAAAGTTTTGCAGTTTTGCTTTTATTTAAGATAGTTTTCTCTTCCCCAAATTATTAAATTGTTTGCGATTTAGTATTTCTGTCTTATTAAGGCCCACTAACACATTTAAATTAAATATTCTAAATGTATTTTTTTCTCTTTTTCTGGTTATAACTATTGATGATGTCGAACCTCTAATGCTATTTCCTTCTTATGAGCCTGTGATTTATTAAATAATTTTACTTGTAAATAAAAACTTATATTTACGGGCAAATAGTGTGGGTTTTGACTAGAATGTGGGTCACAGTTTCAAATATCTGTTTCATATAGATTTTTGCTCCTAATTGTTTGGACGAACGGAGGCAAGATGGTGCACTTCCGGCTTCTTCTTC
>NC_045448.1:78629246-78663614 GCF_002776525.5 Piliocolobus tephrosceles | reverse complement strand
CTTGCTGGTTCTTTTGCTCGCTCTGGTGGTCTTAGAAAAACAAGACACTAATAATACACTTTTTATCCATTATTAATTTATTTTCTTCCTTCATTCCTTCTTTTTTCATTCTTCTTCATTGATAAATTTGGCTATAAAAATTTATTTGTTAGCAAAATCGAATTTGAATTGACATGAGGATGAAGGATGCACACACACACACACACACACACTCTACCAAATGAATAAGCATAAACTTCCTGTTTCTGGAATCAATTTAGATAGTTTTAAAAGCCCTTTTTTGTTTATATTAAACTAATTCTTCTCATTATTCATTTATTAAGGAACATTCCTTTGCCACACAGTGACTATACCCGCTTATTTCTGTAAGTCATTGTGTTTTATAAATTTCTAAGACATGAGAATAATGTCATTAATTTCAGAATTCAGTAGGGATTTCTGGAAAAAACATGAGCTGAAGCACAAGCTGTTATCATTAACATACCCTCTGGAATGATGTTCTTACTAAAAATAATTGATTTCTTTTTATTTTTACAGTAATAGCCTTATTATTTTACTGCAAAAGATGACACCCCCAATAAGAAAAACTTAACTCTTTAGCTACGTTCCAGGAATTCACTTGTTTTAAAATATGAGCAAACTAGTGAAAGAATAAAAGGGCAATTATACAGTATTATTTCTCATGGATAGAAAAAAATAGGATTGGGTAAATTGAATTTAACTTTATTAAAATACTCTAAGCCTTTCTAATGATAAGAATATTAAATAGAATATATTCCATTTCAAAAATACTTTCAGAGTTGTAATAAATAGCAAGAGAAAATTTACATATCGTATACAATTTTCCAATTTATTAACTTGATTACATTACAGCAAATTAATAGTATAGGATAAAATTATAATTTAAAAAGTATATCAATGCAGACAAATTAATCTCAAAGTGCTTTATAAATAATTTTATATCCAACTTTCAGCTCTATGTGTTTTCATATTATTTTAGAAAAATAAATTACAATATATACATATATGAGTTTGAGGCCCTATCTAATATATATATAAATCTCGAGAGTTGTAGTAACCCCAACCTACTTTCTTCCTTTTTTTAAATTGATAATTTTAAGTCTAAATGTTATTTGTTGTTATTTTAAGTCAAAATATTATTTGAACTGATACATGGATGTAGGGGATATGTAACCTTCACTGATGTTAGTTGGAATGAATGTATATATTTATCTGCAAAATTATAATGGATGGCTTTAATTACAGCATGCTGTTCCAAACCATTCATGGCATTGTTAGTGATACACAGCTTACGTGCTCCTTACTATTATGTACTGTGAGTTTAGCTATTTAATGTTTCCTCCATGCATGCAAGAGTTTAAATTATTATAACATTATAATATCATAATTGTGATGGAGAATTACATGGTGTCAAGAAATTATGCTAATAGAATAGACTTAGGAATTCAAAGATAATTTAGCTAAAGCCTGAAAGATAGGAATTAGCTAGGCAAGTCACTTGAGTGGAATTTGGGAAGATTATGTAAAAATTAGTTTTGAGGCCGGATGCTGTGGTTCATGCCTCTATTCCCAACACTTTGGGAGGCTGAGGCAGGCATATCACTTGAGCCCAGTAGTTCAAGACCAGGCTGGGCAACATGGCAAAACCTCATCTTTACAAAAAAATAAAAAAAGAAGCTAGGCATGGTGGTGCACTCCTGTAGTCCCAGCTACTCAGGAGGCTGAGGCGGGAGGATCGCCTGAGCCCAGGAAGTGGAGTCTTCAGTGAGCTGTGATCACACCACTGCACTCCAGCCTGGGTGATGGAGTGAGACACTGTCTCAAAAAATAATAATAGTAATTTTTAAAAAGGAGCTTTGAATGATGAGTATAGCATGTGTCACAGTCCTGTAGCTTAAGAAAACAGAGTGAGTTCAAGAGTTACAGGAAGATAAGTATGCCTACAGTGAAGATCATGAAGGTGAACAGGGTGTAAATTGAGACTAGTAAAAAGGGTAGGGTTGAGTATATAAGAATTACTGTATTAGGAAGTTGTTGTTATCATAAGATCAATAGGAGGCCTTTGGGATGTTAACAAAGTTGTCTTTGGTTGATTTTGGAATTAGGATTTTGCATGGCAGTTAGTGGGAAGTGAGGTAGCTAGATCAGTAGATCAGAAGACTGCAGGAATAATTTAGGAACATAATCTGTAGTCTTAGATAATCTAAGACTGGGATGGAAATGGTGGATACTGAAAATAGTAAACAGATTCAAGAGAGATTCAAGATATGTGTATAGGGGAGGAGATATCATGAAAAAAATGTGTATTTCTTGAATGAGGAGAACCCTATTTACAGATGGGAAATTGGAGCAGGTTTGGCTAAGAGGGAGGAATTGTGACTTCCATTTTGGACATTTTGAGTTTCAGATTCCTTTGTAACAGCCAAGTGAAGATTTTAATATAACAATTGAATATATGAGTGTAAAGCTTAAATGAAACTGCTATGCTAAAGATGTAAATTTGTGAATTATCTATTTATATGTGGCCATTAAAGCTATCGATATAAATAAAAATACCCAGGAAGCCAGAGAGTTGAAAAAGAATAGGGCCTATGGTTGAGTACAACACTTTTTAAGAAGTTGAATTCTCAAAGTAAAAAGAGAAGAACCAAAAATATAAAGTGAAAAATAAGGAACATACTGAGTCATGATATTCAAGAAAAAAATATTTTCAAGAAGGGGAGCCATAAGGAAAGTTTCTATAAGCCAAATAACTTAATGTGTTGAAATATGTACTTTATGTTTATGAAATTAAGGTCTTTGACAGAAAAGATAATCTGAATAGCTAGTAATTGTATATCATGGGACAATGACTGATCAGACACTAATTATAAAACTAAAACGAGACCCTAGAAAACCCCTGGTATGGCAAGCCCAACATAAAGTCAGTGAAGATAATGAAAAGGAGAAGAGGTGTTGTCTGATAAATTTTGTTTATTTGTTTATTTATTTGTTTATTTATTTATTTATTTATTTATTTATTTAATATTTTGAGACAGAGTGTCATTCTGTCTCCCAGACTGGAGTGTAGTGTCAGTGATCTCAGCTCACTGCAAGCTCCGCTTCCTGGGTTCAAGCGATTCTCCTGCCTCAGCCTCCCGAGTAGCTGAGACTATAGGCGCATGCCACCATGCCTGGCTAATTTTTTGAATTTTTAGTACAGACGGGATTTCACCATGTTAGCCAGGATGGTCTTCTGACCTCGTGATCCACCCACCTTGGTCTCCCAAAGTGCTGGGATTACAGGTCTGAGCCACTGTGCTCGCCAAATATTTTTACAGAGTACACTGAGAGAAATAAATATGTAACTGGGTGAAGATAAATGGTGAAATGGAGTTGTTTGGTTAAATAATAATATGTTTTATAACTAATATGACTTATGGGGAGACATGGTGAGAAAATAAGCAATAAATTGCACACAGTGGCTCATGCCTGTAATCCCAGCACTTTGGGAGGTCAAGGCAGGTGGATCACCTGAAGTCTGGAGTTCGAGACCAGCCTGGCCAACATGGTGAAACCCCGTCTCTACTAAAAATACAAAAATTAGCTGGGCGTGGTGGCACACACCTGTAATCCTAGCTACTTGGGAAACTGAGGCAGGAGAATCTATGGAACCCAAAACGTAGAGGTTTCAGTGAACCGAGATCACACTATTTCACTCCAGTCTGGGCAACAAGAGCAAAACTCTGTCTCAAAATAAATAAATAAATAAATAAATAGTTAAAAAAAAAAAAAAAGAATAAATTGACTATTGTGCATAGTAACAGAGTAAGTTAACAAGTGTACTCACTGGATTACTAAGCTTTGACATTTTGATTATGAATTTGAAGTTGAACCAATTCATCATGCTTGTGCATTTCTGCAAAAGTATGATGCATGTCTCAGTCTCTTTAGATGTACCCATGAAGAAATGGAATAATTGCGTTTACCCGTTTATCCATAGATGGAGTGTAATGAAGCAATAGAGAGTAATGGAATTTAGTGTCATGTTTAAAGATCATCCTTTGGTAAAAGCATGAACCCAAGCATTGTGAATCAAAGTAAATGAAAGACAAATATTCCACGACAAGAAAAATGAGGATAGTCAACATACCTAAGCAGGAACACTGATTTGATGGCTCTATGCTATCTTCTTAGTATGTTTTCCATCAGCTGTAGATCAATAAGAAAGAGTATGGTTCATCCAAAACCTCTATCAAAAATATATCTAAATTGATATTACTGCATCACATCCTCTCTTGGCAAAATTTTACTGAGCAATAGTGATATAAAAATGAAAAGGGACTATTTCTTTGTTTTTAGAATAAAGCAGAGTTTTTAATTTGCAGCTATAAATTTGAGGAGCTGGTTGTTGAAAAGAATACCTCTCATGCTCTGTAAATCAACCTATCATTTTGTAGTAAATTCATCATTTCAAATATTATATATTATTTAACTTGAAGATTCCCTTGTTCCATGAAGTTTTCTCTAAATAGCATAATTATTCGAGTAAGTCTAGGTATTCCTTACCGTCATTCCCTTAAACCCACAACCTTCAAGCTTGGGCGTAAGGGCCATTATGGACATATCACAGTGCTGCAGAGATTTCGTTTATGGCCAGTTTGGGGGCCAGTTTATGGCCAGACTTTGGTGGGTTTGCTCCTAACACCTTCCTATATATGAGAATATAATTCTCATATTTTCACTAAATCACGTTTCCTCTGTGATAATATCCCACTCTACAGTATATTTTTCTTTCTACTTTTTAAAATCTGTATAATATTTTTCTTTCTACTTTTTAAAATCTGTATAATAATAACCGTAGTATTTATGGTCTTAAAGAATAAAAACCAGTCTTTTGAACCTAGATTATTTACCAGTTGGTTTCTTACTTTTATGCTGTCTTCTGTGGTGAAACAACTTGAAGACTTAATGTTTTGCTGTCTCTATTATCTTATTTCCAACTCTGTTTAATAGTCACATCAGTCAAACTTTTGTCTCCACAGTGTATTTTGTATTCTGTGTTCAAAGATCACCAATGAGATTCCCAGTTGCCAAATCCAATCTGTAGTTCTCATCTGAGTTCCTCTGAGCAACACCTGAAAAAGGTAGTCATTTCCTTTTCTTTTTTGAAACAGATGAAACAATTAAGAATAAAAGAATAGCAAGTAAGCCAGAATAATAATAAGTTTATTTTAGAATATTTTGAGTTTAGTTTAAAATATGTGTGTGTAAATCTTTATCTCTGTAGGATAAGCTCTGTCTTGGAGCTTATTTTGCATATTTATTAAGGTATATCCCTTGTTCCATTAGAGATCCCAGCTAAATGGATAGCATATGATAAAGGTTTGTACATTTTGATGTGACTCTGGATTGCCCAAGAACAGCTGGATAGCAGAAAATCCTTGGTTGATGATACCATTTGGGCACTGCACAACTCTTGGGTAGCAGGTCTGTAAGAATGGAAGAGAAATCATGTAGAATAAGAAACAACAAAGACAAAGAAGAGAGGCCTAGGAACCAGTAGCCTGCAAGAGGCATGCACTCATTAGAAACCAGTATTAGGCTGTAAGAAATGCTCGAAAATATCCAATGTTCACTATTATGGAAAAATGAGTAGTAAATTATAGAAACTGAAATAGTAAATCAATTTTTACTGCATTATAACTGAACTTAAAATAAAACTCGATTATGTTGTCTGATAAAGCATGTTAATCATGTGTAAATTATTATTTTTACCTAAGCTATTATTCGAAATGACCACATATTATGTGTACTTAAAATATATGTAGGTATCACTATGTAAGAATTTAGTGCGTCTAAAAATAACTTCTGCTTTCACCAATAAATTGCCCCTAAAATGAAGAGAAAAGCAGATTCCAGAACTTGTTTCTTATTATTTCTATAATGATAGGACTGAAATGGCAGTTTAATGATAGTAGTCCCAGTAACTCCATTCAGAGAAAGAAGTGAGAATTGCGCATTTATTTTAGCAAATAAGCATGCAGTTAATTATAGGTCTTGGCTTTAGTCTGCCTTTCTTTCACATCTTTGGAAGCTAGATTCACATAGTTCATTAAAATAGCAGTTTTTGTAAGAATTACAATATTTCTTTAAAAAATACAGATATAAGAACTCATCTGCTACCTAAGGGGAAAATGCTTCCCTTTTATTGTAATGACCCAATAACTATTTATTGCCTAAACAAATGGACTGTTGAATGGTGAAGTATTACCAATATTGATGCTCATCTACCTTACAAATAACTTTGTGCTAACCACCATATTTGTTTTCCATATCTGTCTTAACTGCTTGCACTCTGAATGTCCTGTGTTTGGGTGTACTGCTCATTGGAATTATAATAGATTTTTAAACTTAAAATGTGGGCCAAAAATGGGTATTTATGCTACATAAATATGGTTAAAGAAATACGAGTTGCTTCAAAACCCTGTGATGACAATACAATGGAAATTCAGGGGTCCCTGTAAGCTTAATATGAAGACGTGAGGAACATAGAAGCAGCCGCGGTCTCATGGTTGGCCAACTAAGGGTTTCACAAAGAACACATAATACATATAAATATCACAAGGAACAAATAGTTCCCATGGGCAAAAATAAAAGGGATTCTAAACAAAAGCAATAGAAAAACTCCACATAGCTAAATGTGGCCATGTCAATGCAACCTATACAAGGAACTGAGTAGTTGTGAACTCTCACTCCAACTCCAATAGCAAAAGGTGTTAAACTAATCCTTTTAAGGTGCCATGTTAGATACTTGCTGTGGTGAACCTTTGATCATTCTAAAGCACACAGTGAGATCAAATAGCATCCTTTTGTATTGCTCCTGAATTAATGGGGTCTAGTGAACATTAGGTTCTATGGAAATTGGTCCTTGTGTGGTTCATAACATATTTACTCCACTCTACAATTAATAAGGAATAGAGAAAAAAAGAAACCTACTCCAGACTACCTATATTTTTATTGCAACACCCAAATAAATGTGACTCTGCTTTATGGGTCTAAATTGAAAAAATACTTTATTTAATAGTACTTTTCCAAAAATGGAGGAAAATTGGGAGTTTTATCAAGTGTTGTGATCTTTAAATTTCAACAACAGTAAGAACCTAACATGGAAACATATTTCATGTATGCTTCAGACCAATGTTCTCCTGTTGTCTTTGAAAAATCTGTAACTACAGTCTAGGAAGCTCAGAAGTACTGAATCAGATACTAGTTTTATATGCATAATTTTAAGAGATTTTTGACTATGTGTTGCAGGGGAAAACTTTAGAAATAGATACCACAAGGGAAACTGAAAGCTAAAAAATATGAGTACATTTATGCAAAAATAATGAAGTCACTCCTGCTTCAAGAATGAAAGATGTCCCACAATTCTCTCCTAGTTCAGCCAATTATTATCACCTTAACAAACCAACTTTCACATTGAGGTGAGCAGTTACACTGCTCAGAGAAAGGTAATAGTATCTTCACAGATATGGCACTCCCCCTATCTGGCAGTAGGGTTGTTTGCCATAAGTAACTAAAGAAGTATGCTCATGCTTCAGGAACCTCAAGTGGAATTCGGTCATCTTAATCACCTCTGACAGATAAAAAGGAATAACCTTTTCCTTACCAACCCTCAGAATTTATGAAATACAGCAATGTGCAATTAGCATTCACAAGTCCCTCATTATATGTGAGCAATCCCGGGCCCTGGAGCCAGGATACTACTGTATTTATTCTCCTCAACATCCAGCATCAACAATATATCAAACCTAAGCAAACAGAACATTAAATATAACCTGCATGGCAATTTTGGGAAAGGTAAAGTATTAAAAATCTAACTTTGTTCAATAATATGCACAGACATACATACACATTTGTACATGAGAATAGTAAGAATATGCATAGTGATTAAACAACGCTTCATTAACTAGAATATTAGAATACCTCAGCAACATAAATGAAACAAAAACAAAAATCTAGAGGGAACTGCAAACTGATGGGCAGACTCTTTTGTGCCAACCTTAGTATTTTACTGTCTAACAAAATTAACATTGTTCCTGCCCTGTTTGAATAACCTATTTTAATCACATTAACATGTTCATTTTAATGTTTTTTAAAAATAATATGGCATAGTACACCAAAAATCTAGCTGCTAGTAAATGATAACCATTTACTTAATATCTAAAGCTAAAAATTCTAGTGCCATATTTTATTCTTCTCCCTTTATTACTCATGGCTTCATTACTTCATCACATTTTGTGAAGGTTAACAGAAAAGAAGTTCCTAATAGAGATTATTTTTATCCTAAATATGGTTCCATTGAGGCACATATTTGTTGAATAATAGATAATTTCTCTTTCTGAAAACAGCACCCTAATATATTTCCCTACCACATTCTTGAAATTCCAGTCCACTCTCTACTTTGTAACCAATGTTGTCATTCTCAACACTGAAATTGCTCATACCTTACTATGCTAGACTGAATACAATTCTTCACCACCACCCCCCAATACCCATGCCCTTATCTTTAGAATTTGTGGGTACCTTCTTTTACATGACAAAATGAACTTTTCAGATGTGATTATGTTAATGATCTTGAGGTGGGGAGATCATTCTAGATTATTCAGTGGTCTCAATGTAGTCACAGGTGTCATTATAAGAGAGAGTCAGAGGAAGATTTCACTACAAAAATAAATAAATAAATAATAAATAAGATGTGATGCTGGAACCAAAGGTTGATGTGACACACTTTGAAGGAAGTAGAAGAACTCTTGAGCCAAGCAATGCAGGTGGTCTTTTGAGGCTGGAAAGACAAGGAAATAGATTCTTCCCTGAAATCTCCAGAAGGAAAGCAAACCTACCAACGTCATAATTTTTGACTTACAAACCCCGGAAATGAAAGAGAATCGAGAATCAATTTATGTTGTTTGGAGTAAGCTACTTAGTTTGAGGTATTTTGTTACGGTGGCAACAGGAACCTAGTACAGATTTTAGTACCTGGAAGTGGAATGCTGCTGTAATAAATACCCAAAAATG
Source organism: Piliocolobus tephrosceles (assembly GCF_002776525.5). Taxonomy (NCBI): domain Eukaryota; kingdom Metazoa; phylum Chordata; class Mammalia; order Primates; family Cercopithecidae; genus Piliocolobus; species Piliocolobus tephrosceles. The sequence goes on along the minus strand of NC_045448.1, from coordinate 78,654,533 downwards.
TAGAAGTGGCTTTGGGATTGGTCCATGGGTAGAGTCTAGAAGAATTTTCAAAAACACAATGGAAAAAATCTATATTGCCTTGAACAGACTGTTAGCAGAATTATGGATAATAAAGATTTTGTCCATGAAGGCCCAGAGGGAGTAGATGCATGATAAAGGAAAACTATATTATCTTAGAGAAGCAGACAGTTAGTAGGAAACATGGATGCTAGACCCACTGCTGAGGGCTCAGAAATAAGTGAATATGTCATTAGGAACTGGAGAAAAGGAGATCTTTGTTATAAAGTGCTAGACTCTTAGCTGAATTGCTTACTAGTTACACGGAAAGCAAAATTTGTAAGCTGAGATTTCCTAGGAAAATATTAAAGGTGTACCCTAGTTTCTTCTTCGTGCTTATAGTAAAATAAGAGAGGAAATATAAATTGAGGAAAACATGCTAAGGGGAATCAGGGCTTGATTATTTGGGAAGTCCTCAGCTGATCTAAATTGCAAAAGAATAAAATTGGGAAATTTACTGTCAGAAAACTATCTTCAGGAAAGAAAGCCAACACGGTGACTGACAACCTTTTTAATGCCTGACAAGGACAAAAGGTCACGATATTCAGTCACACAGAAGACTCTTTGAAGGGATCATATAACACATGGATCCCCTCAGCCATCTCAGTAGAAGCCAAAAGTAGAAATGATATAATCTAGGACAAATCTGTGGAGAAGCTTCTTGTCTAATGGCAGGAATCCCTAGGACATACATGGGAACTTTACAATGTTCTTGATGATAATAGCAGAAACATTATCAGCATCAATTGAAAGAAACAGACAGGGGGCAAAATGAATGGAGGTCATCAGATTACCAAAATTCTGCAGTCGGGAAACAGGTTGATAAAACTACTCAGCTGCAAACAGATGCTACCCTTTATGAAAAAAGAACAACAACAACAAAAAGAATGACTCAGAGGTCAGAGCCTTGGGAACACAGGATTAAGCTGAGGGCCACAGCGGTGAATCTTGGTGGGTGAAACTTGGACACAGGGGATGAAAATGACAGCCACAGATTATTTCTAGGCCTTAAAACCTAAGAGAATTTGTCTGGTTAGATTTTAAATTTGCTTGGGACTGGTGACTCCTTTCTTCCATTTTCTCCTCTTTGAATGGGGATGTCTATAACTCTTATATTATTACTGCCCCATTATAGTATTTTGGGAGCAGATAATCTGTTTTACAGCTTCACAGGTACAGAAATTGTGTGGAATTTTGCTAGACATTTGTTTATACCCAGATTCTCACCCATACCTGATTTAGAAAAGACGGATAATGAGATTTGGGACTCTTGAAATGATGTAGGTGAAGTTTTGGACCTTGAGTTGATGTTGTAATTGGTTGAATTGTTCAGGGATGTTGGAATGGAGTGAAGGTATTTTACATTAGGAATGGATCTGAATTTTGTTGGACCAGTGGACAGAGTCTATTAGGCTAATTAGTGACTCCCAGCATATACACGAACTAATCCTCATGATCTATCAATATGTTACTTTAAGTAGCAATAGGAACTTTACAGATGTGATTAAATATCTTGAGATGGGGAGATTCTACCAGATAGGACTGATGCATCTAATACAATGACAAGTATCCTTATAATAGAAAGATAAAGGGAGATTCAACTACAGAAAAATGATGTGTTGAGGGAACCAGAGATTGGAGTGATGTACTTTAAAGATGGAGGAAAGATCATGAATAATGGAATGTAGATGGGCTCTAGACACTGGAAAAAAAAAAAAAAAAAACAGTCAGGGATCCTCCCATAAAATATCCAGAAGGAATGAAATCCTGCAAACATCATGATATTAGACCTCTGACCTCCAGAAATGTAAGACAAATTCACGTTGTTTTAAGCTACTAAGTTTGTGGCAATTTGTTTCAACAGTCCAGGAAACTCACAAAATTACCTCAATTACCAGAAAGCAAACTGGTAACTTTACACCCTTTAAGGACATAGTCCAAATGTATCATGACTCTGAGATATTTATACCCTAGTCCAAAAATACATCACAAATCACGCTTATAAACTACACTCTAATTTCCATTAGTTTTCTAACATGACCTATCAATGTTAGATACACATACCATGAATATTTTTCTATTTCTTAAGTGCTTTCTGTGAACTTTATCACTTGCTAAATAGTCCTTTTTTCTAATTATTAGCTTGAATTTCACTTCCCCTCTGTACTCTCCTTTAACTCTAAAAGAGTCATGACCCACTCCTCTCATGTAAGCACTGTAATGGCCATACTTCAACCATACAAATTGTTTTCTGGCATTTGCATCAGAATTTACACATCTGGCTCTCCTACAAGATTGAGAAATTCTTCATAATGAGGTCTGTGCCCTAATCATTTCTCCATCTGTTATTATTAGCAAAGTGTCTGATACAAAGTGGTCGGGAAAAGGATTCAATGTATTTTATTAGCTGGATCTACAAATTTACAAATGTATGAAAAAAATGAATAGATAAGTGCATGAATGAGAAAAGGAATAATAAAGCTTACATACAGTATTGGAATAACATTGCAGCTAAATGAAACAGCATCAAATATGCAAAGGGTATAAAATAATATTTAAATATTTGAATTGATCTTGCTTCAGGACACATACTGGATGAATGTGATATGCATGAAAGATAAAATGAAAGTAACTGTTGGAGAGCATATACAATAGATCTTCAAAGAAGAAAGATAACAATTTCCCATATACTATGATTAGATAATCTGTAAAATGACAATAATAATGTACATATTCAGGATTTGTAATAAAGTGTAATTGTTCTCCACTGAAAAAGGAGAATAAGAGAAAATAAACTAAAATATCCTCAGAATAATTTTAAGTTAGACCTAAAACAGAACAAAGAAAAAAAAAATGTACTTCTACAGTAATTCCAATGATCTAAGTAATCCATATACCTGTTCTTTTTTGTAGAAAACAGGATAGTGATAGTAATTCCCTGCCCACATTTTGAGTTCCATTGCTATTATAAAAAAAAAAATGAACTCTGTTGTGTTATGAAGAATCAATGCACTTTTCAAGCATCTATTTGTGAAATTTATCCAATTCCTTGAAATAAATCTTTTTCCACATGTAACTGTAAAGTGGCTTAGTTTTAGTTTTTTGATAATCAAAATTCATGTACTTATTTACTCAGAATGTTTATGAGCATCTTCACACTTCCAAACACTATAATAGATACTGCAGATACTACTGTGAACAAAAACAGGCACAGTTCAAGCCTACAGGCCGGTGGGAAGAACAAAAATTAATCAAACAATTATAAAATATATCCATAAATATAAATGGGGATAAGTTCTATGAAGGGAAAGGACATAGTTCCATAAAATCTTGTAATAGACAGAACTAATTTTACTTAGTGGGAAGGAAATTTCTCTCTGATAAGTTTTTATGTTAGTTTCTGTTTGTTTGTTTGTTTGTTTGTTTGTTTTGAGATGGAGTTTCACTCTTGTTGCCCAGGCTTGAATGCAATGGTGCGATCTCGGTTCACTGCAACCTCCGCCTCCTGGGTTCAAGTGATTCTCCTGCCTCAGTCTCCTGAATAGCTGAGATTACAGGTGCCTGGTTAATTTTTTGTATTTTTAGTAGAGCTGGGTTTTCACCATGTTGGTGAGACTGGTCTCCAACTTCCGACCTCAGGTTATCCACTTGCTTCGGCCTCTCAGTGTGCTGGGATTACAGGTGTGAGCTACTGGCCACTGAGAAGATTATGTGTGTTTATATGTGAGATTTTGTGGATGAGTAGAAGTTAATTTGGTAAAATCTCTATGAGTGTTAGCTTTATCTTAGATTAAGTAATAATTATTGAAAAGGTGGCTGTGAAGTTTGATATACTTGTAAGGAAAGGGATTTTAAAGTAGAAGAAAAACAATAGCCAAAGCTCAATAATAAAATAATAATGAATAATAAAAGTATCAATTAATTCAAATTAAATTCTGATTTGGCAATGGAACTATAGAATGGGATGAAATGATGGAGAAAAAATGGTGTATTTTGTTTGTGGTTGTAATACAAATTGTTCATTCCTATTTATTTATTTAGAGACCAGGTCTTGCTCTCTTCATCAGTTTGGAGTACAGTGGAATGATCACAGCTTGCTGTAACCTCGACCTTCTGGGCTCAATCCTCTCACCTCAGCCTCTGATTAGCTTGGGCTACAATTATGCAACACCATGCCAGGTTAAATTTTTCTTAATTTTTTAGAGATGGCGTTTTACTGTGTTGCCCAGGCTGGTCTCAAACTCCTAGGCTCCAGGTATCCCCTTTCCTTGGCCTCTCAAAGATGGGATTATAGGCATGACCTACCACACCCGACCCATTCCTAATCATTATAATATAAATTAAAATCAGTTTGGTAAAATTTTAAAACAATTATTAGTACAGTGTGTCTACAAATAGGACACAGAATATTTTTTCAAGGCAGGAATGAAAATTGAATAAACCCACAAAAACAGAAGAAAACTCAATAAGTAGAATGACAAGATTATTACCTAAAATAAGAACAAGGGATCACTATAGTTGTGAAAAGGGCTAAATGCCCTGTTAAAAAGGTAACAAATTTTGGCCTATTGCTTAGATTCAGCTATATGCCATTTTTCAAGATGTTATTTTTCAAACAAAATGTTTTCTCTCTTTTTCCAGTGTGATAGGCAACCTTGAAAACGGCTCCAAATAATCCCTGCCTCCAGGTATTCATTCTGTTGTCTAACTTTTTCCCCTTGCAGATGGACTGGATTTGATGACTTTCTTCTGTCAAATAGAATATGACAGAAGAGATGGCATGTCACTTTCACTTGAGGTTTTGTTTTGCTTGGAAATAAATATATTAATCTTCACTGGGTAAATCTGTGACATGACAATGCCACTCAACTTGTATGTAGCAGTTTTTGTCACATCTACATCTCCTTTTTACAGACTAACAAAACAATATTTGTGTCCAGAACAGTTAAAGAGTTGTGGCAATTCTAAGGTAATCTTTAGCATTCTTTGCTCATTTTATCAGCTTCATTTGAACAGCTTATGTAACCCTCTTCTGTCACAGGTATATGAGTTAAGGGACATTTAGGGTGGGTGTGAGAAGGCTTTACTTTCCTAAAGATATAAAATAATCATAATCATAATCATAATAAATTAGTGAAGGCCTTCCCTCCTGTTCTTTGATTTTAATGATGGATGAGCAGAGACACAGAAGCCATGTTATAGATACCAGAGAAAAACAATGACAGCCCTGACATCATAGAGCAAGTCTGTCAAATTCAGCAACAGCTGTTTTATAGACTTCTCATCATATGAGAAAAAACAAACCTGATTTTATTATGCCACTAAGAGTAAGATTCTATAACTTGTTGCCCCCAAATATCCCTGATTTGTTACACATGAGAAATATACATATTTAGTATTGACACATCAGAATCTCAAATATACTTTATAAAGAGCCACCAAAATAATGACACTTGTAAGTAGTCTGGGAAGAGAGTCCACCATCCTACCTGTATCATTCATTTGTCTACCTAAATAACTTGCTCTAAGTATATACTGTGTTTCAGTCCCAAGTGATACGATAGTAGTAGTTAGAAGTGCTATTTCTGGCTCATTTATCTTCAGAGATTTTATCCCTTAGAATCTTAGTATGTTCTAAATGCAGAATCTGAGGTTACAGCCTCAGCCAGAATTCTGAAAGTAGCCACCACAATCTATTTTAAAAAGCAGAAAGGTATTCTATAGGAACCTCATCTATCTGTATTACAATTCTATTGTGTTCTAATATAAATTAATATTATAGTTGCAGAATATTTCATCATATTTGTAAAAACAGTGAGTCTGAGAACCAACGAAGCAACACATATGCCTGAATCAAAAATTCTACTAATATTTTCTTTTCCCTTTGGAAATGTTAAATGGGCTGATTAAATTAAGGATTTTCATGTTCATTAATCTTAAGTGGGTAGCTCATAGCCATTAAATATTTGTGCTTATTTATAAACCATTACAGACTCAGAATAAAGTGAACACCAGTAGTTTTGAAGAATTAAGTATCCAGATATTAGGTTTAGAATGCCGATTGTTGAGGAGATTGTTTTATTTTCTAAGTAAATTTGAATTAGATTCTATGTCACAACTGCCTGTTTGACTAGAACTGTGTGATGTAACACAGTTTACTGTGAAGAAACCTAATTTAGACCGAGAAATATCTGAGTTTATTTTAGTTTGTGGAATTTTTTATGTAAGTGATCTTGAGCAAAATATTTCTGAACATTCATTTTCTCATATACAAAAACAGGTAATAAAATGATTAACTTGGGCCAGGCGCGGTGGCTCACGCCTATAATCCCAGCACTTTGGGAGGCCGAGGCAGGCAGATCACCAGGTCAGGAGATAGAGACCATCCTGGCTAACACGGTGAAACTCCATCTCTACTAAAAATACAAAAGTTTAGCCGGGCCTGGCGGCGGGTGCCTGTGGTCCCAGCTACTCGGGAGGCTGAGGCAGGAGAATGGCATAACCAGGGAGGCGGAGCTTGCAGTGAGCCGAGATGGCACCACTGCACTCCAGCCTGGGCGACAGAGCAAGATTCCGTTTCAAAAAAAAAAAAAAAAAGAAGAAGAAGAAGAAGAAAACAAACAAACTGGTTAACCTGTTAGAATGGAATGTCACTGTAATCATTAATGCCAGTGACCAAATGTATGTGATCTTTCCTTTTCTGAGCACGTGATTATTGCACTCTTCACTTCTATGGGTTGGGTGGAGCCAGGTGACTTGTGCCAGTCAGTAAGTTGTGAGCCAAGAGCTGTTTCTTTGGGCAAGGGAATTTAATTGCTGTAACCAGATCAGCAAACATTGTCTTTCCAAAACTCTGTGCTAATGGCAAGGAATGTTATGTGTAGTAGCTATTCCATGTCCCAGAGAGAGGAAAACGCAGAAAACAACCCAAGCAACCCTCGATGGACATGTAGAACAAGCAATAAATAAGCCTGTCGTTTTCAAGCCTCTGACCTTCTGGTAATTTTATTGCATCACAACCTAAAATATCTTTGGTGACAATTCTTAAGATGACTAGTGCTAAGACAAAAAAAGAAAAGGAAACTATGCTAGTTCTGAACATTTGAGGGTGCCTAATAATTAATATTCACAGTTATTATTGGGAATAGTCATTGTCTTTGTCACTTGGTAATTTTAAAATTTTTCTGGTAACTGCATTCCAGAATAAAATGACTAATTTTAATGACCAGTGTGGTAGTTTCCACCTATAGGTTGAAAGGTAAAGAGGATTTTAAAAGATGTGACTGAGGCTAGGGGTTGTGGCTCTCACCTGTAATCCCAGTACTTTGAGAGGCCTAAGCCAGAGGACCACTTTAATCTCAGGAGTTCGAGACCAGCCTGGGCAACATAGTGAGACCTCATCTCTACTACAAATCAAAAAAAATTAACCAAGCATGATGGCAGGAGACTGTAGTCCCAGCTACTTAGTAGAGGTTGAGGTGGGAGGATTGATTGAGCCTGGGAGATACAGAGTGCTGTTAGCCTGATTACACCCCTACACTCCAACCTGGGTGACAGAATAAGAGATCCTGTCAAAAGAAAACAAAAAGACATGATTGAATAAAACGATGGAAAAACTCTGCTGTATCTAATACTGAAGATTGACAGGAGCTTCATTCTCTAAAGCTAGGTTTGATATCTAGAGCCTAGAGTAACTGACAAAGGTGGCAGTATTTTAAAGGAATTAGCTTATATGGATTTCAGTTGTTTTTCACAGGAAACCAGTAAACCAGTTATTGTTTTCTTGAAATAATAGTAGTAAGTAATAATAGAAGTCTTCAAGCCAGAACAGGAATAGCAATGATACTTTCACAGTTTATGCTTCAATGGTTTCTATGGCATAAACTGAAAAAAAAAATTCTATCCCTGGATTTACTATGGTACCTTCAAATGACAACCGCAGTTAAAATTATCTATCGTAAGAAAATATATAATGCATATATGAAGTCTGTCTCTCCGCTCTTTCCGTCTCTCCCTACCCACTCTATGTATAGAAAACACTCTCATACACCCACACAAATATGTAATGTCATTGTTTCAAAATTGAGAAAATATTTCCTCTGCACCAAGAAATCATTAGAAAGAATTATTGTATCTCAAAATTGTTTTGTTTTCTCAATAATGTCTTCAAAAACTCATAAAATTCTTTTAAAATGTGTAATATATTATATTGCATATTTTAATCTATGTCAAAAAGGACAATTAATACTATAAATTTATGATATAATATTATGTCTTACAAAGTATAGATACTATGATATGATTTCTTAATACCCAGTAAGAGAAAAAGTCTACTGTATTAAATTTCCAAATGAAATAAAACAATGATTTGGATTTTTGCAATTCTCATATTTTCCTAATTTGGGTCTATGTCTAAACGACCAATTCTTCAAGAGTGAAAATATTCTTCCATGAATTTTTCACTTCTTTCATATTACAAATCTAGCTCTGATGTTATCAGTAAAATGAATTTTCATCCTGGGATTAAAAAAAGCTTAAAACCAGAACTATCTTGTTTAAGATGTCTACCTGATCATTGTATTCTAGAATGATTATTGCCCATACTGCTTTTCCCATTCCATCATAAATTTGTTTATAATAATAAAACAAATGCTTAGCTGTTATCGAGTTTCTCTAATTTACATTAATTGTTTATAGTTGTTAATATGTAAAAAGAATAGTTTGGACAAATTATTAGAAGTTTATTTTCCCATCCAGTATTACAATTATATGATTTTTTAATTAGCTTGTTATAGACATCAAAATATATAAAGTTTCTAAGTAGATATTATGAACATCTAAGCTACAGTCATGTTAGGAAATAGATTAATTAGATTCTATGAACTCTGTAAGCGAGAAAAAAATCCCTACGCCCCTAAAGTGACACTAAGGGAAAAATAAAAAATTCAGCTGATAAATTTTTATTTATAAAGCAAGAATGATCTGAGATATTAATCCATGAGTTTCTGTAAACCTTAATCTTCTTAATCTATTATATTGTTAAGTAATATCATCTTATTAATAATGATACCATAAGATATAGGCATATTTAATTGTGTAAAAGTAAAAAAAGAAAGATAAAATAGGATTAATAATTCAACATTATTTTTAATAAGGTTTTTATTGAGATAAAATTTACATAACATAAAAATCACCATTTTAAAGTGAAAAATGCAGTGTCATTTAGTACAATAGTGTTACACAACCACCACCATTATCTAGTTCTCAAATGTTTTTATAGCCCCCCAAAGAAACCCTATACTCATTAAGCAGTTACTTCCCATCCTCCCTCTTCTGAACCACTGGCAAATACCAATAGGCTATCTTTATTAATCTACCTAATCTGGACATTTTATATAAATGAAGTCATGCAATATGTGATCTTTTATATCTGGCTTCTCTCATTTAGTGTAATATTTTTGAGGCTTATCTACATTGTACCATGTATAAGTACTTCATTTCTTTTTATGGATGAATATGGTCTCTTATACATACCATTTTTTGTTTATTTATTTATCTGTTGATGAACATTTGCATTGTTTCTATCTTTTAGCTGCTGTGAATATTCGATGAGCATCCATGTATAAGCATTTATTTGAGTATCCATTTCAATTAATTAAATATATATGTATCTATCTAAATATGTAATTTCTGGTTCATACGACAATACTGTTTGAGGTTTTGAGGAATTGTCCAAACACGTTCCACAGTAGCTGCACTATTTTACATTCCCACAAGCAAAATAAGAGGGTTCCAATTTCCCTACACCCTTATCAACATTTGTTATTTTTTGTTTTTCTTTTTAAAGTATTATTATAGCCATCCTAGGAGGCAGGTTTGAAGCAATATTATTTGTATTTGATTTTTATCTCCCTAGTCCTAGTTACTAACACTGTTGAGCATATTTCCATTTGCTTGTTAGACACTGTATATCTTTGAAGAAATGCCTAATCAAGTCATTTGCCTATTTTTTAATTAGTAGTTTGTAGCTGCAATATGAGTTCTTTATACATTATGCATATTAGATCCTTGTGAGATCTGTAATTTACAAGTATCTCCTTTCATTCTGTAGGCATTCATTTTCTTGATAATATTTTTTAGATGCCCAGAGTTTTTTCATTTTGATGAAACGTAACTTACTTTTTTTTGTTGTATCATTGCCTATATTTTTGTTTTTATATCTAAGAATTAGCTTCCAAATCCAAATCTATGAAGATTTACACCTATCTCTTTTTCTAAGACTTATATGGATTTAGCTCTTACATTTAGGTCATTGTTTCATTTTGAGTTAACTTTTTAGAAAGGTGTGGGTGGGGATCCAATTTCATTTCTTTATATGTAAATATCAATGTGTCCCAGCAATAATTGTTCTAGAGACTTTACTTTTTTATTGATATCTAGAGCCTAGAGTAACTGACAAAGGTGGCAGTATTTTAAAGGAATTAGCTTATATGGATTTCAGTTGTTTTTCACAGGAAACCAGTAAACCAGTTATTGTTTTCTTGAAATAATAGTAGTAAGTAATAATAGTAGTAAGTAATAATAGAAGTCTTCAAGCCAGAACAGGAATAGCAATGATACTTTCACAGTTTATGCTTCAATGGTTTCTATGGCATAAACTGAAAAAAAAAAATTCTATCCCTGGATTTACTATGGTACCTTCAAATGACATTCCTGTCAAAAATCAATTGACTGCCTAGATGTGAGCATTTATTTCTGGACTCTCAAGTCTATTCTATTGGTTTATCATTATGCTAGTACCACACTGTTTTGATTACTATAAATTTGTAGGAAAATTTGAAATCAAGAAGTGTGTCATTCAACAATGTTGTTTTTCGAGAATCGCTTGGCAATTTGGGAAACTTGCAAATCTATATAAATTTAATAATTGTTTTTTCCATTCTGTAAAAAAAAAAGGCCATTCATTTTGACAGGGATTGCAATGAAACTATAGACAGCTTTGAATAATACTGCAATCTGAATAATAGGTCATATAATCCATGAACACAGGGTGTTTTTTCCATTCTTTAGTCTTTCCTTAATTTCTTTTAGCAATGCTTTATAATTTTTAGTATACAAATTTTGCACCTCATTTGTTAAATTTATACCTAGCTATTTTATTCTTTTGAATGTTCTTTTAAAATGGAATTCTTTTTTTTTTTTAACTTTAAGTTCCAGGATACATGTGCAGAATGTGCAAGTTTTTTACATAGGTATATGTGTGCCATGGTGATTTGCTGCAAATATCAATCCATCACCTAGGTTCCAGCCCTGCACGCATTAGCTATTTGTCCTGATGTTCCCCCTCCCCTCATTACCCTCCCTCTTCAACAGGACCTGCTGTGTGTTGTTCCCCTCCCTGTGTCCATGTGTTCTCATTGTTCAACTCCCACTTATGAATGAAAACATCCAGGGTTTGGTTTTCTGTTCCTGTGTTATTTTGCTGAGGATGATGGCTTCCAGCTTCATCTGTCCCTGAAAAGGACGTGGTCTCATCCCTTTTCTGTGGCTGCCTAGTATTCCATAGTGTATATATACCACATTTTCTTTATCTGGTCTACCATTGATGGACATTTGGGTTGGTTCCATGTCTTTGCTATTGTGAATAGTGCTGCAATAAACATACACGTATGTGTATCTTTATAATAGAATGAGGTATTTTCCTTTGGATATATACTCAGTAATGGGATTGCTAAGTCTAATAGTATTTTTGGTTCTGGATCCCTGAGGAATCACAACACTGTCTTCCACAGTGGTTGAACTACTTTACATTCCCACCAACTATGTAAAACCATTCCTAGTTCTCCACAGCCTCACCAGCATCTGTTGTTTCTTGACTTTTTAATAATCACCATTCTGACTGGCATGAGATTATTGTGGTTTTGATTTGCACTCCTCTAGTGATCAGTGATGGTAAGTTTTTTTTTTCGTGTTTGTTGCCTGCATAAATGTCTTCTATTGAGAATCATCTGTTTATATCCTTTGCCCACTTTTTGATGGATTTGTTTGTTTTCTGTACATTCGTTTAAGTTCCTTGTAAATTCTGGATATTAGACCTTTGTCAGTTGGGTAGATTGGAAAAATGTTCTCCCATTCTGTAGGTTGCCAGTTCACTCTGATGATAGTTTATTTTGCTGTGCAGAAGCTCTTTAGTTTAATTAGATCCTATTTGTCAGTTTTTGATTTCGTTGCAATTGCTTTTGGTGATTTTGTCATAAAATCTTTGCACATGCTTATTTTAGGAATGGCATTGCCTAGGTTTTCTTCTAGGGTTTTTATGGTTTGGGGTTTTACATTTAAGTTTTTAATCCATCTTGAGTTAATTTTTCTATCATTTGTAAGGAAGGGGTCCAGTTTCAGTTTTCTGCATATGACTAGCCAGTTTTCCCAGCACCATTTATAAAATAAGGAATCTTTTCCTTATTGCTTGTTTTTGTCAGGTTTGTTGAAGATTAGATGGTTGTAGATGTGTGGTCTTATTTCTGAGTTATCTATTGGGTTCCATTGGTCTCTGGGTCTTTTTTGGTACCAGTACCAGGCTGCTTTGGTTACTATAGCCATGTAGTATAGTTTGAAATTGGGTAGCATGAAGCCTCCAGCTTTGTTCTTTTTGCTTTGGATTGTCTTAGTTATACAGGCTCTTTTTTGATTCCATATGAATTTTAAAGTAATTTTTCCTAGTTTTGTGAAGAATGCGAATGTTAGTTTGATGGGAATAGCATTGAATCTATAAATTACTTTGGGCAGTATGGTCATAGTATTGGAAGTTCTGGCCAGGACAATCAGGCAACAGAAAGAAAAAAGCGTATTCGAGTAGCAAGAGAGGAAGTCAAATTGTCTCTGCTTGCCGATGACATAATCCTATATTTAGAAAACCCCATCGTCTCACCCCAAAACTCCTTGAGCTGATAAGCAACTTCAGCAAAGTCTCAGGATACAAAATCAATGTGTGAAAATCACAAGCATTCCTATATACCAACAATAGACAAGCAGAAAGCCAAATCATAAATGAACTCCCATTCACTATTGCTACAAACAGAATAAAATACCTAGGAATACAGCTAACAAAGGATGTGAAGGGCCTCTTCCAAGAGAACTACAAACAACTGCTCAAGGAAATAAGAGAGGACACAAACAAATGGAAAAGCATTCCATCCTCTTGAATGGGAAGAATAAATATTATTTTTTTTTTGCATCGTGCAATTTTGTATAGAAGCACAAGTAATTTTAGTGTGTTAACCTTATGTCCTACAACTTTACCGAATTTGATTTTTAGCTGTAATAGTTTGCATGTGTATATGTGTGAATTCTTTTGAAATATTTGCATATAAGATCATGTCATCTGTGGATATATATAGTTTTAGTTCTTCCTTTCCATTTTTGATGTGTTTTATTTATTTTTCTTGCCTAATTGTTCTGGTTAAAATGTAAGGTAGAATATAAATGTCAGTGGTGATTTCAGGTCTCCTTTTTTTACCTAAAGGGTAATATTTTTGTTGTTTTTCATCACTGAGTTTATTATTAGCTGTGACCAATGCCTTTCGTCATGCTGAAAAAGTTTTTTTCTATTATATATTTTTTTCTCTCTTTTTTTTTTCTTTTTTTTTGAGATGGAGTCTTGCTCTGTCGTGCAGGCTGGAGTCCAGTGGCAGGATCTTGGCTCACTGCAAACTCCGCCTCCCGGGTTCATGCCATTCTCCTACCTCAGCCTCCCGAGTTTCTGGGACTACAGGTGCCTGCTACCACGCCCAGCTAATTTTTTTTTTTTTTTCTTTTTTTTAGTAGAGGCGGGGTTTCACCATGTTAGCCAGAATGGTCTCCATCTCTCGACCTTGTGATCCGCCCACCTCGGCCTCCCAAAGTGCTGGGATTACAGGCATGAGCCACCGCGCCAGGCCTCTGAATATTTTTTTTTATAATGAAAGGAGATTGGATTTTTACCAAATGCTTTTACTGTGTCGGTTGGGTGATCATGGTTTTGTTTTTGTTTTCATTTGTTCTGTTAATGAGGTGCATTGGATACACTGATTTTCTCATATTGCGTTCTTAGAATAAATGCCCCTTGTATAGAATCCTTTCCATATAATATTGAATTTAGTTTACTAGCAGTTTGTTTAGGATTGTCTAATCTAGATGCATAAGAAATAGTGGTATATAGTTTCTTTTCTTGTGATGTTTTTATATGGTTAGTATAAGGGTTATTTTGGACTGATAGAATAAGATTTTAAAAAATGGTCCCTCTTCATTTTTGGAAGACTTTGAGAAGAGTTGGTGTTAATTAATTTTTAAATGTTTAGTGGAATTTACCAGTGAGACCATCTGGCCTTGGGCTTTCCTTTATTGGGAGGTTTATAAATACTAATTAATAATAACTAATATGAATTTATATTCACAAATTATTTGCATATTACTTCACAAATATTTAATTAATATATAATTTGTTATATAACTGTTTAGATTTCCTGTTATTTATTGGCTCAGTTTTGTTATTTGGGGAGTTTCTAGGAAGTTTTTATATCACTGATGTTATCTAACTTACTGGCATACTGTTGTTCATAGTGTCCTTTTATAATCTTTTTTTCAAATTTTTGTAAAGTCGGTGGTGATATTCTAGTTACTTCTTGGACTTTAGTTATTTCCATGTTCTTTTTTTGTTTCTTTGTCAGACTAAAGTTCTGTATTATTGATTTTTTAAGTAAACAGCTTTTGTTTCATTGATTCTATTGTTTTGCTATTTTTTATTTCATTTATCTCCACTTTAATCTTCTTTTTTTCCTTTTTTCCTTCCTTCTGTTATATTTGAATTTAATTTGCTTTTCTTTTTCTAGTTCCTTGATGTGTTAAGTTAGGTTATTAATTTGAGTTTTTTTTTGGTTTAAGTGGAGATATTTATAACTGTAATTTTTTCTCTGAACATTGTTTTTGCTGCATTCTAGAAAGTTTTGTATGCTATCTTTTTGTTTTCATTTGTCTCAGAATAATTTCTAATTTTGCTGTGATTCTTTGATTCATTGATTTTTAAAGCTGTATTCTTTAATTTTCATAAATCTGTGTATTTCCTAGCTTACCTTGTGTTACTTATTTCTAGCTTCATTCTGATCAGAGAAAATATTTTGTATATTTTCATTATTTTTAAATAAGGAATGTATTTAGAGTTATTTTGTTGTGTAATACAGTGGTCCCCAACCCCTACTCTGCAGACAGGTATCGGTCCATGGGCTGTTAGAAACTGGGCCGCACAGTCGGAGGTGAGCAGTAGGCAAGAGAGTGTTACTGCCTCCACTCCATCTCCTGTCATATCAGCAGCAGCATTAGATTCTTATAGGAGTGTGGCCCCGATTCTGAAGAGCGCAGGTGAGGGATCGAGGTTGTGCATTCCTTATGAGACTCTAGCTAATGCCTGATAATCTGAGGCTGAACACTTTCATCCCAAAACCTCCCCACTTGCCAAGTCTGGAAAAAATTGTCTTCCATGAAGCTGGTCCCTGCAGAATTTTCTACAAGCATTTGAAAATAATATGTAATAATAATATTGAGAATAATTATTCTGTCATTGGCTTGAATATTCTGTATATGTGTGTTAGATCTAGTTGGTCATCTAGTTAGGTCCAGATAATCAGGATCATCTCAATAGATGCAGAAGAAACATATGTCAAAATTCAAAACCTTTCATGATCAAAAGCACTCAGCAAACTAAGACCTGAATGAAACTGCCTAAACACAATAAGACCATAAAAGAAAAAAAACACAGCTAGCATCAAACTAAATGGTGAAAGACTGAAAGCTTTTCCTCTTATGATCAGGAGCAAGCCAAGGAGGTCTGCTTTTGACACTTCTTTTCAACATAATATTGGAAGTTTTAGTCACAGCAATAAGCAAGAAAAAGAAATAAACAATAAAACTATCTCTATTCATAGATAATATGATCTTATATGCAGAAAATGTTGAAGATACCATATACAAAAAGATTAGAACTAATAAATCGATTCATGAAATTTCAGGGTACAAAATCAACACAAAATAATTCATTGTGTTTCTGTTCACTAACAATTCAAAAAGGAACGTAAGAAAATAATTCAATTTATAATTGCATCAAATTAAAAGAAACAGAGATTATGTAAACAAGAAATGTAAAAGATTTGTACACTGAAAATGACAAAACATTGCTGAAAAAAATTAAAGACATTAATAAATTACAAAGGCATTCTGTGTTCATGGTTGAAAAACTTAATATTGTCTGGATGTCAATACTGCCCAGAGTGATCTTTAGGTTCAGTGCAAGCCCTATCAAAAGCCAGTGATGTTTTTGCAGAAATAGAAAAACCCATCCTAAACTCATATGAGATCTCAAGGGGTTTCACATAGCCAAAACAATTTAGACAAAGACGAGCAAAGTCAGAGTTTTCACATTTCCTAATTTCAATATGTACTGCAAAACTACAGTTATCAAAACAGTGTGATACTTATATAAAAACAGACGTATAGACCATGAAATAGAAAAGAGATTCCAGAAATAAACTCTTGCATAGGTGGTCAAATTATTTTCAACAAGGATGCCAAAACCACTCAATGGGGAAAGATCAGTTTTTTAAATCAATACTGAAACAAACATCAAATATTTACATGCAAAGGAATAAAGTTGGACCCTTTTCTAAAACTGTATACACAAATTAGCTCAACTTCTGCACAGCAAAAGAAACTATCAAAAGAGTGAACAGATAACCTATAGAATGAAAGGACATATTTACAAACTATGCATTTGGCAAAGTCTAATATCCAGAATCTATAAGGAACTTTAACAATTGAACAAGCAATAAACAAACAGTCACATTAAAAAATTATCAAAAGACATGAACAGACGCTTCTTAATATAACACATACAAGCAGCCAAAAACATGAAAAATGCTCAATGTCACTAATCATCAGTGAAATGCAAATCAAAACAACGAGATAGAATCTCATACCAGTCAGAATGGTTATTGTTAAAAAGTCAAAAAACAACAGATGTTGATGAGGCTGTGGAAAAAATACTTATACACTGTTGCTGGAGAGCAGGGACTAGTTTGGCTACTGTGGAAAGCAGTTTGGAATTTCTAAAAGAACTTAAAACAGACTGGGCACAGTGGCTCATGCTTATAATCCCAGCACTTTGGGAGGCTGAGGTGGGTGGATCTTGAACCAAGGAGTTTGAGACCAGCCTGGGCAACATGGTGAAACCTCATCTTTACAAAAAATATAAAAATTAACCAGACATGGTGGCATGTACCTGTATCCCCAGTTACTCAGAGCCTGAGATGGGAGGATTGATTGAGCCTGGGAGGCTAAGGCTGCAGTGAGTCATGATCACTCCACTGCACTCCAGCCTGGATGACACACACACATACACACACACAGAGAGAGCAGAGAGAGAGAGAGAGAGAGAGACCCTATCTCCAAAAAAAAAAAAAAAAAAAAATAGAACTACCATTTGACCCAGCAATTCCATTACTAGGTATATAGCCAAAAGAAAATAAATCATTTTACCAAAAGACATGCACACATGTGTTGATTGCAGCACCATTCACAATAGAGAAGACATGGAATCAATAAGGTGCCCATAAATAAAGATAATGTGGTATATATATACTATGGGACACTACATAGCCATATAAAAGAATAAAATTATGTCCTTTGGAAAAACCTGTATGGAGCTGGAGGCCATTATTGTAATTGTTTTGTGTTGCCATGAACAGAGACCATGTAAAATAATGAACTGAATTGATAAATGTCTGTGTTCTGACTACTCCATGGAACAGCCGTATTCCCATTGTGTTAGTCCATTTTCATACTGCTTTATAAAGAACTGCCTGAGACTGGGTAATTTATAAGGGAAAGAAGTTTAATTGACTCACAGTCCAGCATGTCTGGGGACACACCTCAGGAAACTTACAATCATGGCAGAAGGCAAAGGAGAAGCAAGACACTTTCTTCACAAGGCAGCAAAAAGAAGAAATGCTGAGCAAAGAGGAGAAGAGCCCCTTATAAAACCATCAGATTTTATGAGAACTCACTCACTATCATGGAAACAATATGCAGGAAACACCCCCACTATTCAGTTACCTTCAGCGGGTCTGTCTCTTGACATGTGGAGATTATGGGGATTATAGGTATTGCAATTCAAGAGGAGGTTTGTGATTTGGGTGGGGACACAAAGCTTAACCATATCATCCATCCTTCTCTCTCTCCTCAGGATTTCATATTCCCTAAGACACAAGAATATTGAAATCATGGCAATTAATAACCCTACAGTGACCTCTAAGTGTTCAAATGGAAGAAAGAATCTCATTTATCTGACTTTAAACCTAAAGTTAGAAATAATTAAGCTTAATGAGGAAGGCATAGCTAAAGTTGAGACAGGCTGCAAGGGAAGCCTCTTGCACCAAACAGCCAGCTTGTAAATGCACAGTAAGAGTCCTTGAAGGAATTCAAAAGAGCTACTCCAGAGAACACATGAATGATAAGAAAGTCAAACAAACTTATTGCTGATTTGGGGCAAGTTTTAGTGGGACTGCATAGAGCCACAATAGTCCCTCAAGCCAAAGCCTAATCCAGAGCAAGCCCCTAACTCTCTTCAACTCTATAAAGGCTGAGACAGATAAAGAAGCTACAGAAGAAACGATTGAAGCTGGCAGAGGTTGGTTCATGAGGTTTAAGAAAAGAAGCTGTCTCCATAATACAAAAGTGCAAGGTGAAACAGCAAGTGCTGATGCAGAAGCTGTAGCAAGTTATCCAGAAGATCTAGCCAAGATAATTGATGAAAAGGGCTATACTAAACAACAGATTTTCAATGTAGATGAAATAGCCTTATATTGATATTGGAGGAAGATGCCATCTAAGACTTTCATAGCTTTAGAGAAAATGTCAGCGTTTGGCTTCAATGCTTCAAAAGATAAGCTGACTCTAGTTAGGAACTAATGCAGCTGGTGACTTTCAGTAGGAGCAACTGTTCATTTACTATTTCAAAAATGTTAGGGTCCTTAATAATTAGTCTAAATCCCATCTGCCAATGCTTTATCAATAAAACAACAATGTTTCAATGAATGACAATGCATTCAATTTTTCAATGAATTCAACAATGTTTCCTTAACGATAGCACGTCTGTTTACAACATGGTTTACTGAATATTTCAGGCCCACTATTAGGTTCCACTGCTCAAAAAAAAAAAAAAAAATCTTTCAAAATATTTCTGCTCATTGACAATGCGCTTGGTCACTCAAGACCTCTGACAGAGATTTACAAGGAGATTAATTTGTTTTCATGCCTGCTAATATAACATCAACTTGGTAGCCCATGGATCAAGAAGTAATTTTGCCTTTCAAGTCTTGTTAGTTAAGAAATATATTTTATAAGGCTATAGTTGTCGTCAGTAGTGATTCCTCTGATGATCTGAGCAAAGTAAATTGAAAATCTTCTGGAAAGAATTCACCATTCTAGATGACATTAAGAACATTTGTGTTTCATGGGAGGAGGTCAAAATATCAATATTAACAGGGGTTCGAAGAAGGTGATTCTCATGAAAAACTTTGAGGAATTCAAGACTTCAAGGGAGGAAGTAACTAAAGTTTTGGCAGAAATAGTAAAAGAACAAGAATTAAAAGTGGAGCCTGGAGATGTGACTGAATTGCTGTAATCTCATAGTAAAACTTTCAAAAATGAGGACTTGTTTCTAATGGATGAGCAAAGAAAATGGTTTTTGAGATGAAATCTAATTCTTATAAAGAAATGACAACGCAGATTGGTCCATAAGGTTGATAAAGCAGTAGTAGACTTTAAAAAGATTGACTCTAATTTTGAGGAAAGTTCTACTGTGGATAAAATGCTGTCAAGTAGCATCACATGCTACAGGCATGTCTTTCATGAAAGAAAGAGTAAATCAATGAAGCAAACTTCATTGTTGTCTTATTTAAGAAATTGGCACAGCTTCCCCAACTTTCAGCAACCACCACCCTGGTCAACCAATAGCCATCAACATTGAAGCTAGAACCTCCAAAAGATTATGACTCACTGAAGGCTTAGTAGATCATTAGTGTTATTTTAGCAATAAAGTATTTTCAAATTAAGATATATACATTATTTCTTAGACACAATGTTATTGCACAATTAATAAACTACAGTGTATTATAAACACAAACTTTATATGTATTGGGAAATAAAAAAGTATTTTTTATTTTATTACAATAGTTTAGAACCAAACCTACAATATACCTGAGGCATTCTTGTAATTATAAAGAGATTAATTTTTAGGAAGATACATTAATCTTGAAAGTGTAAGCATCTAACAATAGTGAGTCACAACCAATGGGATGAAAAAATGATAAACCTGGGAAGACAGAAATTCAGTATCATAGTTGCTGACTTCGATACCCTTTTGTCAGTAATTAATTGTTCAAGTTGGTAGGAAACTAGTAAAGATATAGATTATCTAAACAGCACCATCACTCTAATTAGTGAATTAAATTGATAGAACAATCCTTTCGACAACAGTGAAGACACATTCTTCTTTACCTCCCTTATAGAACTTCCATCAAGATAAACCATATTCTGGGTTGCAAAATACATCTTAACAAATTTAAAGGATAGAAATCACACATACATAGTATGTAGTATGGTCTGGCTCTATGTTTTCACCCAAATCTCATTTTGAATTGTAATTCGAATTGTAAACCCCATGTAGTGGGGGAGGGACTTTGTGGGAAGTGATTAGATCATGGGGGCAGTTTTCCTGTGTGCTGTCATGATAATTGGTGAGTTCTCATGTGATCTGATGGTTTTATAAGGGGCCTCCCCCTTTGC
Organism: Piliocolobus tephrosceles; assembly: GCF_002776525.5. Lineage (NCBI taxonomy): Eukaryota > Metazoa > Chordata > Mammalia > Primates > Cercopithecidae > Piliocolobus > Piliocolobus tephrosceles. The sequence goes on along the minus strand of NC_045448.1, from coordinate 78,633,605 downwards.
TCAGCACTTTTTCTCCCTCCCACTATCCTGTGAAGAGGTGCCTTCCACCATGACTATAAATTTCCTGAGGCCTCCCCAGTCATGAGGATCTGTGAGTTAATTAAACTTCTTTTCTTTATAAATTACCCAGTCTCAGATATTTCTTCATAGCAGCATGAGAACGGACTAATACCGTGTGTTTCCGTACCACAATGGAATTAAATGAACTCAGTAACAGAATGGTCATTGAAAAAAATTCGCAAAATATTTTGAGATTTAACAACATACCTCTAAATATCACGAGTCAAAAAATCTTAAGAGACGCTGAAAACATATTTTTTAACAAAATAAAAATAAAAATATGACTTAAGAATTGAGAAATGCAGCAAAAACAGTGCCTAGTGGAAAATTTATTGCATTAAATACATGTATTAGAAAAGAGTATCTAAAATAAAAAACCTGAGCTTCCAATTTAGAAAACTAGATGAAGAATGACAATGTAAACCTAGAGTAAGCAGAAGAAAAAATAACAAAAATTACAGCAACAATCAATAAAATTGAAAATAGAAAAAATAGGGAAAATCAATGAAAAAAAACTCATTCTTTTAAAAGATAAATAAAATTGATAAATGCTTAGGCAGATTTCGTTTAGACAGAGATAAAAAAAGAAGATACAAATTACTTATATTTGAAAGTCAATGAAATGAAATAAAAAAGATACAGAAATGAAGGAGGAGCAATCACTACTAATCCCACAGCTATTAAAATGTTAATGAAAGAATACTATGAATGACACTGTTCTCACCATTTTGATAACCTGAAAGGAAATAATCAAATCCTTATAAAACCTAAGCTACCAAATTTCAACAAGAAAATGTAAGTAATGTGAATAGGCCTGTGTCTATTAGAATATAATAAATACATAATTAATAGCCTTCCAAAAAAGAAAACAAAAATGGCCAAGATGGGTTTACTGGTGAATTCTACCAAACATTTAAGTCAAATCTTACCGGTTATGATCATGTTTTTTTGTTTGTTTGTTTTGAGACAGAGTCTCACTCTGTTGCCCAGGCTGGAGTGCAGTGGTCCGATCTCAGCTCACTGCAAGCTCTGCCTCCCAGGTTCACGCCATTCTCCTGCCTCAGCCCCCCGTGTAGCTGGGACTACAGGTGTCCACCACCACACCCGGCTAATCTTTTGTATTTTTAGTGGAGATGGGGTTTCACCGTGTTATCCAGGATGGTCTTGATCTCCTGACCTTGGCCTTCCAAGATAATGTTCTTATGACTAGTTTATTTATAATAAACTAATAAATGTAACTTACGTGCCTATTTGAGTTTTGTGAGCTGATAATAAGTAAATCCATGGTCTTTATTTTTGTTTCCTGGCACAGAACTTTTAAAACGACTGTAATTTTCTGAATGTTAAATTGAAAAGAACATTTATTGTTATGTATAATAAACCCTTTATGCCATACCTGAGTTGATGCTAATGACATGACTCTTGATGGGTCCCTAGCTAACTTCTGGATGAAAGCTGGTTGCCAGAGAAACCAATCAGCGATAAAAGAATTGGGACTTTCAGCTTCACCTTCCCTACCTCTGGGGAGGAAAGAAAAGGTAGATATTGAGCTCAATCTCCAATGGCTATTGGTTTAATCAATAACGTTTATGTAACGAAGCCTCCTTAACAACCTTAAATGATGGAGTTCAGAAAACTCCAGGTTCACCAAAATGATGAAGACATTCATGTGTCTAGAGAGTAGCCCACCCTAACTCAGTGGGGCAGAAGCTTCTGTGCTCAGAACCCTTCTGTGTCTTGCCTATGTACCCCTTCTTCTGACTGTCTATTTGTGTCCTTTATAATGAACTAATAAATGTAAATTAAGTGCTTATTTGGGTTCTAGGAGTTGTTCTAGCAAATCATCAAACCTCGAGAGAGGATTGTGGAAAACCAATTTATAGCTGGTTAGTTAAAAATGTGAGTGGCTTAGACTTTCTGTTGGTATCTGAAATGAGGGCACTCTTGTGAGACTGAGCCCTTAACCTGTGGGGTCTGATCTAAGTCCAGATAGTTAGTGTCAGAATTGAATTGAATTGTAGGACATCCAGTTGGTGCCTGGAAAGTTGGAGAATAGGTTGGTGTAGGGGAAATGGCCTTAGAATCATTCTGAATATAAATAGATCATAGTATCTATTCTCTACAATTTTTGAAAAAATAACAAAGGCTTTTGGTAGAGAAATAATAGACTTTTCAACAAATGTTACTAGAAAAATTAAGTTCATGTACAAAAAAAGAATGTAGACGGACTTTACAATTTTACAGAAATTGAAATGTATTGTAGACCTAACTGTAAAATGTTTAAAAATTTAAAAATATTTAGAAGAAAACTTCGGATAAAACTCCATGTGACATTGGGCTTGGTAAAGAGTTTCTAGATACAGCATCAAAAGCATGACATAAGAAATTTAAAAAATGATAAATCAGGCTTTGCTGAAATTAAAAACTTACTCAGGGAAAGACAGTTTAGAGAATAAAAAGAGAAGCCATAGACTTGAAGAAAGCATTTGCAAAAAAAAGCATATCTCATAAGGAACTTATATCCAATATAAAAAACAGCTTTTATGCTTAACAATAAAGAAACAACCCCCAAATTGGCAAATGATCTGAACAGATGCCTCAGCAAACAAGATATACAGATGGCCAATAAGCATAGGAAAAGATATTCAACATCATTTATCATTAGGGACTTGTACATTGAAACAACAAAACGCATTACAACTAATTAGAATGACTAAAATCCAAAAATAAAGAAAAATAAAACCAAAGCCCAATAAAGAACAGCTATTCCACTTGCTGATGAGGATGAGAGACAACAGGAATTCTTATTCTTTGATGGTGGGAATGCAAACTGCACAGCTACAAAATGGCACAGCTCCTTTGGAAGACAGTTTAGCAGTTTCTTACAAAGCTAAACATAAATGTAGCATACGATCCAGCAATCCTATTTCTAGATATCCATTGACTAATTTCAAAACTTATGTTCACCCACCACACACACAAAAAGTGTCCTGCATATGTTTATAGTAGCTTTACTTATAATTTTCAAAAATGGAAACAACTAAGGCCTTCTGTAAAGGATGACTGGATCAACTGTGGTATATCAATAAAACAAAATAATAAAAAGAAATACACTATCAAGTCCCCCAAAACATAATTAAATGTAAATGAATACCAGTAAGTGTAAAAGCCAGTCTGAAAAGGCTACTTTCTGTATGATTCCCTTTATATAACATTCTGGAAAATGTAAAAGAAGAGAAATGTTTTAAGTAAGTAAAGCCCGGTAGATATTTTTTAATGCAGTGAAAGTATTTGTTGATGTAATGAAGACTACATGGCAATATGCATTTATAAAGCACATAGAAATTTACAGCACAAAGAGTGAATATTAATGCATATAAATATTTTAAAAAGCATTTAGAATATCAAGAGATCCCAGAAGGTAATGCAGAATGTGAGAAAACTATATTATAAATGCACGAAACCTCACTGAATGGGGTAGGTGTAAAGAATGCTGACCTAAGTAATTTTGGAAACAAGTGGGTTCCATAAGACTAAAGGCAAAGAAACTGCATAAGCACTGTGTTCCAACTGATGAAATATTGGCTATGAGGATAGGGTTTAAAAATTCTGATTCAACTATATGCATATTCTGGAACTAAAAAATTAAGTAAATGGATGACAGATGGCAGAAGCCCGATTTCTCACTGTTGTAGTGGAAAGTTACAGATGAGCAAAGAGAAGTTGCTAGAAAAGTCCGTGTGGTAATAGACTAGAATTGGAGATATCAATGTGAACTCATTTTTACACTATTATAGATGTTGTTGATGACATATAGAAATATTTATATGTATATATGTCCTTTGTCAGCTGAGTAAGCCTAGAAGAAATGATATCCAGAACAACAAGTGTACACCTAACACTAACATTTTGGTTTCTAATACCATCCTCCAACAAGAAGAAACAAACTTATGAGAAAATGGCTGAGTTTGGCCAGGCACAGTGGCTCACACCTGTAATCCCAGCACTTTGGGAGGCCGAGGGGGGGCAGATCACTTGAGGTTGGGAGTTCGAGATCAGCCTGACCAACATGGAGAAACCCTGTCTCTACTAAAAATAGAAAATTAGCCGGGCATGGTGGCACATGCTTGTAATCCCAGCTACTTGGGAGGCTGAGGCAGAAGAATCGCTTGAACCCTGGAGGCGGAGGTTGCAGTGAGCAGAGCGCACAGCATTGCACTGCAGCCTGGGCAACAAGAGTGAAACTCAAGAAAAAGGAAGGGAAGGGGAGGGGAGGGGAGGGGAGGGGAGGGGAGGGGA
>NC_045448.1:78619526-78629146 GCF_002776525.5 Piliocolobus tephrosceles | reverse complement strand
AGGGAGGGAGGGAGGGAGGAAGGAAGGAAGGAAGGAAGGAAGGAAGATGACTGAGTTTAAGATTAAAAATAAACAAGATAAGCCTAGTGCATCTTTTAGCATAAACACATGCACACAAAATGATGAGGTTATATAAAGTGACACAGAAGCCCACAGAAAGAGCTGCCAATGGCCAAAGATAGAACAATTTGAGCAACAAAATTATAAAGTATGCAATATTTTATTTTACAAAGTTCATAGAAATTTACCTCACAAAGAGTGAACATTAACACATACAAAATAAAAAAAATTAGAATATCAGGAGATCTCAGGATGTCATGCAAAATGTGATGGTATAAAATAAGCTATGAATCACTATGGATATAGATAAAAGCAATGAAAGTCAAAGAAAGTGTCATAGCCAAATGAAACCTAGGAGCAAGATTTGGACTACGTTAAAATGTAGCATTCAAGTACAGGTGCATTTATTAGTGTCATTGTTACATTTTGCTATGTTTATTCAAACACAAGTTTAGATTCTGGGCTACAATCTTTGAGGGTAGTACCACGTAGATAAAATAATCAATGTAAGCAAAGAGAAGGTCAAGAAAATAAAGCATGCTAGATACGATGTTGGAGAAAGAATTATGCATTATTCCTGCCTGTGTTACGAACATTTAGAAGGCATAGTTTTGATACACAGCTATTCTTCTACACCATCAGTCTAGATAATAAAAATATATTATGTAGTTTTAATCTCAAAGAGAAATATGTTTTCCTTTCCTCACCTTCTTTGAGTTAGTTCAGTAGGCTATACTGTTCCAATTAAATCACAAGTAGATTTATGGTCAAGTTTTCTGGTAAATGATTTTTTTTCATAATATGTTTTCTACAGGGTATCTTTTATCATACCATGATTTATTTGTGAAAAGAACCAAAGAAATTCCCCTCTGCTTCTTACATCAACCTGTCCCTTTGTCTGAGCAGCCAATAAGTTATTAGCCCAAGAGTAATACATTATTTACTTTTGCCCTCATATGGGTATGTATTATATTTGTGTGTACGTGTGTGTGCACTCAACATTATTATTAGGTAATTGTTTATTAGACAACATACTCTATACCTGAATGCAAAGATGTGGGATTTCATGATGTTGTCCCTCACGGAAATTTAAGGATTTATTAGTAGAAGGACCTCGTTGAATACATAAGTATTGCTCTTGACCCTACAGAATTGCCTTCTGTGGCATTTTAAGGAAATGCTAGTCAGAAATGTCTTAAAAGGCATTACATAGCATTGTTTAAATCCCCCACTTCTCTTCACTTACAAAAGAAAATTTCTTTTCAGTCATATTCTTCCATTGCCTAATAAAATTCTTCATCTGATGAAGTCAATGAGGATAGAGTTCAGATAGTTTTGTATCTTTTGTTTCAGGGCAAAATGTGAGACGTAACACCAAGGTACTTACTTAGAGAGGGGGAGAGACTGGTTTCTCTGCTCTTTCCCAAGAGGCCACTCACTATTGATAATCAAGATTATTCTTCCATTTTAATTTGGTAAATTTTTAATGCATTTCAAGATTTTTCTGTAGCAGATAATACTGCTGGGTGAATATCTGTTTTGTGAATTGGGCCCAGGTATATGCTGAGTAGATCAATACTAAGTTCTTTAAATACTATTACTTTTTCCTTTCTGCTCTGGCATCATAAAGTCAGTTGTCACAGCATCTTCTAATAGTCATCTAGAAGAAAGTGAAGCTTTTTACCACTGGTTTTACCTTATATTTGACTATCTGGTCTCCTGAATCTCAAATGATCCCCAATCACATTGAAAGTTTGAAAGTAATTTAATCATTGCTAATACCAAACTCCAGTAACTGAAGATGTTAGTAAACCTAGATACGATTTTTTAAAAAAAGAAAAAAAAAATGCTTCTTTTCTTTCTGGTCTTACCAAAGGAAGCAATAGGAATTAACGTTATGTTGTTCTTACCTCATCTTTTGGTTGAATTGCTTTTCTTTAATGATGCTTAGCAGAGCTCCTCTCTATTTTCAGTCACAATCTAGAATGTTTGCATCTTCCATTGGACACAATGCAATGAACTATTAATATTAGCATCCTGGCCTCTGATTATGCCTCAAATATTTTGCCCAGTATTTTCATTACTTCGTATCCATTGATGTATGTTTATGTACTCCAGCATGCAAGATATTTAAAATCTGGAGTAAATGCTGATGGACGTTTATGAATGCATCGTTCTTTGTTTTCACACTATATTCCACATAGTCAGCTTAAACATTAACAGTAGAGGAATAAATGAATTGTGGTGTATTCATGCAACAGGAATTATCCACTAATTAAAATATGCATGTCATCTTAGACCTCACAGAGAGTATAAATCTCACAGATGTAATACTGAGCAAAAACAACAGACATAAAAGAGTACATATAGGTGCGAGCATGTGCATAATGTGCACAGGCAGAATTTGTCTGCTCTAATTTTTTAAAAAAAGGTTAATTTCGAGATGAAAATTCCTGAAAGAGGTCAGAGGAGGCTTCTTTCATACTGTCAATTTCTGTTTTTTGGTTTGAGTGGAAGTTGTATATGTTTTTACTTCGTAAAACTTTATGGAACTGTAAATATATGTCTAATTTTTTATGTATGCTGTGCTTAAAACAGTTTAAGTAAAATAAAATGTAGGAAAATAGAGGACTGTAATTGTTGGAATAAACCCCAGATCAGTGCCAGGGTATGTGTTATCATGTGCCAGTGTTGTATTTGATTGTGAGATGGGCATGATGTTAGACTAGAGATTTCTGGCCAGGTGCAGTGGCTCACGCATGTAATCCCAGCACTTTGGGAGGCCGAGGAAGGCAGATCACGAGGTCAGGAGTTTGAGACCATCCTGGCCAACAAGGTGAAACCCCGTCTCTACTAAAAATACAAAAGTTAGCTGTGCGTGGTGGCGCATGCCTGTAATCCCAGCTACTTGGGAGGCTGAGGCAGGAGAATCACTTGAACCAGGCTGGTGCCAGAGCAAGACTCTGTCTCAAAAAAAAGAATAGAGATTTTCACAATCCCTCCCTACAATAGGTCCCACTGTGAGAAGCTGGAGTTAATTATTTTTTCAAAGTCCTAAGTATGCATGTTTTATTTCAGTTTCATCATCTTTATACTTCCTGAAGATTTTAACCCAGAATTTTCCATTAGATAAATTTTGTTCAAGAATTTAGATGGTCCATCGACCTTGGTTTTTCTTATTCTCCTCTCCAACCATGCTAATCTTCTTGCTGTTTTCACACCTACTGTTTGTTTTGCCTGGATGCCTATCCAGGGGCAGATGTGAGACTACATTAAACAACCAGCTCTCAGGTGCACTAATGGAGCCAGAACTTACTTGCTACCATGGAAAGCACACAGAGCCATTCATGAGGGACCCGGCACCATGACCCAAATGCCTCCTACCAGGCCCCATCCCCAACGTCGGGAATCACACTTCAACATGAGATTTAAAGGGGACAAATATCCAAACCGTGTCAATGAGTGGAATATTCTGTGTATCATTCTTCTACATGTTTTACTCACTAGAAATAGGATCCCCAAACCCCTGCACCCTTTTTTTTTCATTGCTGTTTTCATAACTTCACAAAGTGCCTGGCAAAAGGTATATTCTCAAGAAACATTTGCTGAAATAATGAATAAAATATGTCAAGAATTTTTTTTTTCAACTACAAAGCCCTTGGTTTCTTTTTAGTGTATAGACAAATGTAAAATTAATGAAGAGACAATTATTGTCTATACTGACATGAGACGCAAATCTGTTTTTATTCCTTGTTGTGTAGAAATTATAAATTGATAGATGAAAATAAAGTAAGTTCACAACACCTTTGAATATATTTCTCTTGATAAAATTAAAACCATTTACAGCAAATGTTATATCAGAATCTGGTCCTTAAATGGATTATTTATGCAAATATAAAACAGAGATAAGAGGAAAATTTCAGGAAAATAATGCACTTTATTATGTCATAGCATCAAAATGAGATTTATATTCCTGATAGAGATTAAATAAATATTCTATTCACCACAAACATAGGCATATGATCAAATCTTCACAGCCTTTTTTGTTGTTGTTTTTTCTTTCTAGTTCTCTGCCACATGATGTATTTTCTTCTTAGGTAGGCATAGTAATGACATTACTCGTGAAATAAGTAAATGAAATAAGATTGCATTTCTCTAAAGAATTCCCAGTTGTGAAAAGGTTGTGAAAAGAAATGTTGGCTCATATATTCAAAGCAGTAATGAATCTAAAATGAGGAAATAGATAAAATGAGAAATAATAAACATATAATCAGAATAAAAAGAATAATAAATGAGAATGTAAATGGACTATCTACTGACAATTAGTTAACTTCTATTTGTTAACTGTGGAAAGCAGTAAGATTATTATTTTTAGTATACTACCTGGAATTGAAAGCACAGAGCTATTTCCTTTGTACTCTCTCTCAGTAACCCATCAGGTGTTTTGTTGTGGTACAGACATGGTTCAAAAATGTTTTACCCCTCTTAATCATTTTATTTTAATAACTTTTATTGCCCCCTCACCTTCAGAAGACTTTAGGGGTTATGGAGGCAGTAGATAGTAAGTGGATACCATCACGTACTGTGAATGTGTATATATTTTCTTGAAATGTTACTATTTGAAATGTTACTATTTTGCTATTCTCTAATGTTGCTGTTTCTGTTCCTGTTAATCTGTTTCTGTACAGGAATTTGAAGCTAGTTAAATCAGTAAAAGTATAATGTGACATGTTTTCTCATGTTTATTATTTTTAAATATACACGGTATCTCAGAAAAAATGGGAAATTAATATTTCAAGGTATTTTCAGCTCTGAACTGGATGCCCCAACTGTGGTGCTGTCACAGCTCACTGCAACCTCTGCTTCCCAGGCTCAAGCCATCCTGCCACCTCAGCCTCTCCAGTAGCTGGGCCTATAGACATGCACCACCACACCCAGCTAATGTATTTTTATTTTTATTTTTATTTTCATTGGAAGAATGGGATTTCCCATGTTTCTAGTCTGGTGTCAAACTTTTGAACTCAAGCAATCCACTCACCTCGGCCTCCCAAAGTGCTGGGATTACATGTGTGGGCCTCTGTGCCTAAGCATATTTTTTATTTCTACTTATGTTTTTAAAACTACATGCGTATCATGAAACTTAAGATACTCAACTATTTGATATCAGGTGTTTTCTTCATGATCAGTCTGGTCCATCAGCATATAGCCTATTGTCAGGTTTGTATAAATAGTCTTTGTACAAATTTACACCTCTTTCTATGCTGTTCCATTATAACAGCTTAGTCCTATCATAACTTACTCCTGACCCTGTATGTATGTGTGTGTTTAAGAGCCTGTCATTTGCTTTCAAATGTATATTAATGAGCCTTAATTATTTACCAGACATTAAGTAACTGGTGATAACATTTGATTTTTCTCTAAGCTTCCAAATGTAAAATCAAATATAGTGATAAAACCATAGTAGCTTGAGATCAAATCTTAATGAGAGTTTTATAAAGTAGATATTTAAACACTTACTTTAAAGTCATTTACACCTATATTAATTCACTAAAGTATTACAGAAAAGCATTCTTAGCAACAGGAACAATCTGCATACTACCAGTGAAAGACAATAAACAACATTTAATATACAAAAAAATCTATGAAAAAAAAGTCATTTCAAAATAAAGACATTAAACATAAGACATTTCATACTATTTAATAAGTATTTTTTTAATTTTGTAATTTAATCTCTCTCAAGCACTGCAACAAAAATCAACACATTTTTATTATTTTGTCATGACAATTATTTTTGTTCATTGCAACTGTAAAATTCAGTGGAAGCTTATCAACACCTACCTCCTTCTTTTAGAAAAATGCACTTCTGTGAGTCTTCAGTGTAATTATTGTGCTTCATAAAACCTGTGTTATTATGTTGGCTTAGTATAATATGCTTTTTACATCAAAATAACTTATAGTTATTCTCTCCTCTGTTGGTAATTATAACCCGAGTCCATTGTGGTAATAAACCTGGGCTGAATACTTGATGGGCCACTTTATTTTATTCTAACTACCCTTTTTCTATTATGACTATTTATTATGTCTTCATAAATGTGATGCACAGCAACAGTAAAGTGCAAAGACACCAACACATCTAACTCATTTCCTGAGGTATGCTCTTTTTTCCTTAGGCAAAGGCTTCAAGTTTTATTTATTTGCAATATCAGAAAGTATTCAAAAACCATATTATCCCAGGTGTTTTCATCATGAAAAGGAGCTTTTTGAACATATATTATTGAACAGAACCAACATTCCCCATAAGAAATAGCCTTGTTGCCTATAGTCAGGCAACTTCACACCTAATTTCACTGCAAAAAAGAAAGATAAAGCATTTGGATTGAACACAAGAAAGTGTTTTAGTAGGTGGAAATATGCTTAGTTGTGTCCATTATTGAGATTGCTAAAAGATGAGAATTAGTCTAACATACAGTCTTTTCAATATTGATCAAAGGAAAGATGAAATCTACCCATTAAGTTTTTATAGTATATATTTTATATGTCCTCTTCTTTCCATAATAAGAATGATTATTTTGTTTTTTGCTTTTTTGTATTCTTTTTATGACTGTAGAAAATTTACAAATTCTTTTGCAGAGATAAAACATTTTCTGAAATTTAATGTACACAAAAGGTATTATGTGACCTGTTATAAAAGGCATGTGATAATCTCACTGCCATGACTTCTAGTATTATTTTACAAAAAAAAATTAATAAAATGCTATTTAACTGGATTGTGTTGATGTGTACATTTTATGAGCCCATGTAGGACAACATAGTAAAGAAATATTGCACCTAGTGGTATTGTTCTCCAGACATTTTCACCTGTTATGATCCAACCTAATTTGTCCTGTCCTAAATATTTCCAAATGTTTACATTATTTCGCCTTTTTTGCCAAAATTAAAATCACTTTTCCATCCCATATCTGATTTTTTTTTTTTTGCACGTAAATGTTTGCTACTCTTTCCACATAGGTTCTATATTCTCTGAGGCCTTCTAATTCTGGGAGTTATAGCATTACTCAACTTAGAAATACCAAGAAACAGAAAAAAGCACCCCCCCAAAATTTCATTCATGTAAATTCTTCCAGATAGATCCGTGATCCATCCTGTGGCATTCGTTTTTAAAAAGAATGTTGGGCTTTACTAATATTCTTAGTGTTAAGCCACTTTTTTCCTAAGCTGAGACTTCTATTCTGAGACACTGAAATTGTAATTAATATTCCTAATGATTCAATTCCTGCATTTCTGAAAACACACTCTTTGGCCCTAGATCTAACTCTAAGTGTTGAGGTTGTGAAAGTCATAAATCTGTATCAAATGTTTAGGTTTGTAGTATTTATTAAAAATTATTTTATTGCATAAATAATTCACATATATGATCTTTAATTGTTGAGATTTTTATGCCTGTAATAAATGCTAATTTAGGAAAACAAAATAAAGTAAGAATTTTTAGAAGCAAATTTATCGAAAATCTAACCTATAGAGATAATCATAATTAATATAAAATATAGTTTTAAAATGCAAATATGTTCACAGGTACGCATCTTACACATGATAGATAAACACATATAAGAAATGTCATATATTATTTACATGTTCGGTCCTATTATCCACCTCTTTTTGCTAATAGACCTGTAACTAGATTCATGTCCCAACGGAACCAAAGAGTACATTACAAAGTGAGGTTCACTATGAGGAGGTGAGGTAAACATCAAAAGAATTGCATAAATTTTCAAATTTAATTAGCAAAATATGTGTGGAAATGGATATTTAGGATGTGGAATTTAGCAGGAAGGAGTAAGAAAGGAGATCTATTTAGATTTAGTGATGTAGGTCCATTAAACAGAAATTTTAGATTCAGTGTTTTACATGTAGGGATATTTTCATTAGATATTAAATTCTGGGTTGATGGTGTTTTCATCATCATTGTATCATCTTCTAATTTATAGAATTTCTGATAAAAATACTGTCATGCCTAAAGTTTCATTTTTAAAGGAAATGAATATATATTTTTTCTTTTAGCCATTTTAAAATGTTTGTCCTTGACTTTAGTTTTTAATATTTTTATTTAATGTACCCTATGGGCTATGTGTGGTAGGGCAGGGAGGTTATTCTGCTTGGGGTTTGCATGGCTCCTTGAAATTTTGTGGATAGGATTTGTATTAATTTGATAAAATCTCTTCTACTATCTATTCAAATATTGCTTGTGAAACTATTCTAAACCTGTTTAGTATTTTAATCACCTGTATATTAGAACTGTACATTTTTTTCATAATCATTTTATACTATTATCTGTATTTTTTAACTTTTCTACTTCCTGTTTCACTCAATGTTTTCTACTGATCTGGAAAATATTCCGGTGTCTTCTTCTGGTTGGGCTCCTATAATTTAGTAATACAGACTGGGTAGCTTAAACAAAAGTTTATTTCTCACAGTTCTGAAGACTGGGAAGCCCTAGGGTCTCAGTGCTAGCTATTTAATTACTGATAGTAGTCTCCATTGTGGCTTGCAGACAGCCATTTTTTTCCTGTGTCCCCGCACAACAGACAGATAGCTATCCAGCTCTCTTGTATCTTCTTATAAGGACACTAACCCTATCATGAGGACCCAACTCTCAGGATCTTTTCTTTTTTTTTTTTTTTTAAAGGAATATTAGAAAAAACTTTATTTATTTATTTATTTTTAAAGAAGTATTTATTATTATTATTATTATTATTATACTTTAAGTTCTAGGGTACATGTGCATAACGTGCAGGTTTGTTACTTATGATACCTGTGCCATGTTGGTGTGCTGCACCCATCAACTTGTCAGCACCCATCAATTCATCATTGATATCAGGTATAACTCCCCAATGCAATTCCTCCCCCCTCCCCCTCCCCATGATAGGCCCCATTGTGTGATGTTCCCCTTCCTGAGTCCAAGTGAGCTCATTGTTCAGTTCCCACCTATGAGTGAGAACATGCGGTGTTTGGTTTTCTCTTCTTGTGATAGTTTGCTAAGAATGATGGTTTCCAGCTGCATCCATGTCCCTACAAAGGATGCAAACTCATCCTTTTTTATGGCTGCATAGTATTCCATGGTGTATATGTGCCACATTTTCTTAATCCAGTCTGTCACTGATGGGCATTTGGGTTGATTCCAAGTCTTTGCTATTGTGAATAGTGCCGCAATAAACATACGTGTGCATGTGTCTTTGTAGTAGCATAATTTATAATCCTTTGGGTATATACCCAGTAGTGGGATGGCTGGGTCATATGGTACATCTAGTTCTAGATCCTTGAGGAATTGCCATACTGCTTTCCATAATGGTTGAACTAGTTTACAATCCCACCAACAGTGTAAAAGTGTTCCTATTTCTCCACATCCTCTCCAACACCTGTTGTTTCCTGATTTTTTAATGATTGCCATTCTAACTGGTGTGAGATGGTATCTCATTGTGGTTTTGATTTGCATTTCTCTGATGGCGAGTGATGATGAGCATTTTTTCATGTGTCTGTTGGCTGTATGAATGTCTTCTTTTGAG
>NC_045448.1:78544960-78619426 GCF_002776525.5 Piliocolobus tephrosceles | reverse complement strand
GAGTAGATTGCAAAAATTTTCTCCCATTCTGTAGGTTGCCTGTTCACTCTGATGGTAGTTTCTTTTGCTGTGCAGAAGCTCTTTAGTTTAATGAGATCCCATTTGTCAATTTTGGCTTTTGCTGCCGTTGCTTTTGGTGTTTTAGACATGAAGTCCTTGCCCATGCCTATGTCCTGAATGGTACTACCTAGATTTTCTTCTAGGGTTTTGATGGTATTAGGTCTAACATTTAAGTCTCTAATCCATCTTGAATTAATCTTCGTATAAGGAGTAAGGAAAGGATCCAGTTTCAGCTTTCTACTTATGGCTAGCCAATTTTCCCAGCACCATTTATTAAATAGGGAATCCTTTCCCCATTTCTTGTTTCTCTCAGGTTTGTCAAAGATCAGATGGTTGTAGATGTGTGGCATTATTTCTGAGGGCTCCGTTCTGTTCCATTGGTCTATATCTCTGTTTTGGTACCAGTACCATGCTGTTTTGGTTACTGTAGCCTTGTAGTATAGTTTGAAGTCAGGTAGCATGATGCCTCTGGCTTTGTCCTTTTGACTTAGGATTGTCTTGGCAATGCGGGCTCTTTTTTGGTTCCATATGAACTTTAAAGCAGTTTTTTCCAATTCTGTGAAGAAACTCATTGGTAGCTTGATGGGGATGGCATTGATTCTATAAATAACCTTGGGCAGTATGGCCATTTTCACGATATTGGTTCTTCCTATCCATGAGCATGGTAAGTTCTTCCATTTGTTTGTGTCCTCTTTGATTTCACTGAGCAGTGGTTTGTAGTTCTCCTTGAAGAGGTCGTTTACATTCCTTGTAAGTTGGATTCCTAGGTATTTTATTCTCTTTGAAGCAATTGTGAATGGAAGTTCATTCCTGATTTGGCTCTCTGCTTGTCTGTTACTGGTGTATAAGAATGCTTGTGATTTTTGCACATTAATTTTGTATCCTGAGACTTTGCTGAAGTTGCTTATCAGCTTAAGAAGATTTTGGGCTGAGACGATGGGGTTTTCTAATACACAATCATGTCATCTGCAAACAGGGACAATTTGACTTCCTCTTTTCCTAACTGAATACCCTTGATTTCTTTCTCTTGCCTGATTGCCCTAGCCAGAACTTCCAACACTATGTTGAATAGGAGTGGTGAGAGAGGGCATCCCTGTCTTGTGCCAGTTTTCAAAGGGAATTTTTCCACTTTTTGCCCAATCAGTATGATATTAGCTGTGGGTTTGTCATAAATAGCTCTTATTATTTTGAGGTACGTTCCATCAATACTGAATTTGTTGAGCGTTTTTAGCATGAAGGGCTGTTGAATTTTGTCAAAAGCCTTTTCTGCATCTATTGAGATAATCATGTGGTTCTTGTCTTTGGTTCTGTTTATATGCTGGATTACGTTGATTGATTTGCGAATGTTGAACCAGCCTTGCATCCCAGGGATGAAGCCCACTTGATCATGGTGGATAAGCTTTTTGATGTGCTGCTGAATCTGGTTTGCCAGTATTTTATTGAGGATTTTTGCATCAATGTTCATCAGGGAGATTGGTCTAAAATTCTCTTTTTTTGTTGTGTCTCTGCCAGGCTTTGGTATCAGGATGATGTTGGCCTCATAAAATGAGTTAGGGAGGATTCCCTCTTTTTCTATTGATTGGAATAGTTTCAGAAGGAATGGTACCAGCTCCTCCTAGTACCTCTGGTAGAATTCAGCTGTGAATCCATCTGGTCCTGGGCTTTTTTTGGTGGGTAGGCTATTAATTGTTGCCTCAATTTCAGAGCCTGCTATTGGTCTATTCAGGGATTCAACTTCTTCCTGGTTTAGTCTTGGGAGAGTGTACGTGTCCAGGAAATTATCCATTTCTTCTAGATTTTCTAGTTCATTTGCGTAGAGGTGTTTATAGTATTCTCTGATGGTAGTTTGTATTTCTGTGGGGTCGGTGGTGATATCCCCTTTATCATTTTTTATTGCATCTATTTGATTCCTCTCTCTTTTCTTCTTTATTAGCCTTGCTAGCGGTCTGTCAATTTTGTTGATCTTTTCAAAAAACCAACTCCTGGATTCATTGATTTTTTGGAGGGTTTTTTGTGTCTCTATCTCCTTCAGTTCTGCTCTGATCTTAGTTATTTCTTGCCTTCTGCTAGCTTTTGAATGTGTTTGCTCTTGCCTCTCTAGTTCGTTTAATTGTGATGTTAGAGTGTCAATTTTAGATCTTTCCTGCTTTCTCTTGTGGGCATTTAGTGCTATAAATTTCCCTCTACACACTGCTTTAAATGTGTCCCAGAGATTCTGGTATGTTGTATCTTTGCTCTCATTGGTTGCAAAGAACATCTTTATTTCTGCCTTCATTTCGTTATGTACCCAGTAGTCATACAGGAGCAGGTTTCCATGTAGTTGAGCGGTTTGATTGAGTTTCTTAGTCCTGAGTTCTAGTTTGATTGCACTGTGGTCTGAGAGACAGTTTGTTATAACTTCTGTTCTTTTTCATTTGCTGAGGAGTGCTTTACTTCCAATTATGTGGTCAATTTTGGAATAAGTGTGATGTGGTGCTGAGAAGAATGTATATTCTGTTGACTTGGGGTGGAAAGTTCTATAGATGTCTATTAGGTCTGCTTGGTGCAGAGATGAGTTCAATTTCTGGATATCCTTGTTAACTTTCTGTCTCGTTGATCTGTCTAATGTTGACAGTGGAGTGTTGAAGTCTCCCATTATTATTGTATGGGAGTCTAAGTTTCTTTGTAAGTCTCTAAGGACTTGCTTTATGAATCTGGGTGCTCCTGTATTGGGTGCATATATATTTAGGATAGTTAGCTCTTCCTGTTGAATTGATCCCTTTACCATTATGTAATGGCCTTCTTTGTCTCTTTTGATCTTTGATGGTTTAAAGTCTGTTTTATCAGAGACTAGGATTGCAACCCCTGCTTTTTTTTGTTCTCCATTTGCTTGGTAGATCTTCCTCCATCCCTTTATTTTGAGCCTATGTATGTCTCTGCATGTGAGATGGGTCTCCTGAAGACAGCAGACTGATGGGTCTTGACTCTTTATCCAGTTTGCCAGTCTGTGTCTTTTAATTGGAGCATTTAGTCCATTTACATTTAAGGTTAATATTGTTATGTGTGAACTTGATCCTGCCATTATGATATTAACTGGTTATTTTGCTCATTAGTTGATGCAGTTTCTTCCTAGCCTCGATGGTCTTTACGTTTTGGCATGTTTTTGCAATGGCTGGTACCAGTTGTTCCTTTCCATGTTTAGGGCTTCCTTCAGGGTCTCTTGTAAGGCAGGCCTGGTGGTGACAGAATCTCTAAGCATTTGCTTGTCTGTAAAGAATTTTATTTCTCCTTCACTTATGAAACTTAGTTTGGCTGGATATGAAATTCTGGGTTTAAAATTCTTTTCTTTAAGAACGTTGAATATTGGCCCCCACTCTCTTCTGGCTTGTAGAGTTTCTGCCGAGAGATCTGCTGTCAGTCTGATGGGCTTCCCTTTGTGGGTAACCCAACCTTTCTCTCTGGCTGCCCTTAAGATTTTTTCCTTCATTTCAACTTTGGTGAATCTGGCAATTATGTGTCTTGGAGTTGCTCTTCTCGAGGAGTATCTTTGTGGTGTTCTCTGTATTTCCTAAATTTGAATGTTGGCCTGCCCTACTAGGTTGGAGAATTTCTCCTGGATGATATCCTGAAGAGTGTTTTCCAACTTGGTTCCATTTTCCCCCTCACTTTCAGGCACCCCCATCAGACGTAGATTTTGTCTTTTTACATAATCCCATACTTCTTGCAGGCTTTGTTCATTTATTTTTCTTCTTTTTTCTTTTGGTTTCTCTTCTCGCTTCATTTCATTCATTTGATCCTCAATTGCTGATACTCTTTCTTCCAGTTGATCAAGTCAGTTACTGAAGCTTGTGGATTTGTCACGTATTTCTCGTGTCATGGTTTTCATCTCTGTCATTTCATTTATGACCTTCTCTGCATTAATTATTCTAGCTATCAATGCTTCCACTCTTTTCTCGAGATTTTTAGTTTCTTTGCACTGGGTACGTAATTCCTCCTTTAGCTCTGAGAAGTTTGATGGACTGAAGCCTTCTTCTCTCATCTCGTCAAAGTCATTCTCTGACCAGCTTTGATCCATCCTGGCGATGAGCTGCGCTCCTTTGCAGGGGGAGATGTGCTCTTATTTTTTGAATTTCCAGCTTTTCTGCCCTGCTTCTTCCCCATCTTCATGGTTTTATCTGCTTCTGGTCTTTGATGATGGTGACATACTGATGGGGTTTTGGTATAGGTGTCCTTCCTGTTTGATAGTTTTCCTTCTGACAGTCAGGACCCTCAGCTATAGGTCTGTTGGAGATTGCCTGAGGTCCACTCCAGACCCTGTTTGCCTGGGTATCAGCAGCAGAGGTTGCAGAAGATAGAATATTGATGAACAGCAAGTGCACCTGTCTGATTCTTGCTTTGGAAGCTTCCTCTCAGGGGTGTACTCCACCCTGTGAGGTGTGGGGTGTCAGACTGCCCCTAGTGGGGGATGTCTCCCAGTTAGGCTACTCAGGGGTCAGGGACCCACTTGAGCAGGCAGACTGCCCCTTCTCAGATCTCAATCTCCGTGTTGGGAGATCCACTGCTCTCTTCAAAGCTGTCAGACAGAGTCATTCGCGTCTGCACAGGCTTCTGCTCCTTTAGCTGAGCCCTGTCCCCAGAGGCGGAGTCTACAGAGACAGGCAGGTTTCCTTGAGCTGCTGTGAGCTGCACCCAGTTTGAGCTTCCCAGCGGCTTCATTTACCTACTTAAGCCTCAGCGATGGCGGGCACCCCTCCCCCAGCCTCGCTGCTGCCTTGCGGTTAGATTGCCGCAGACTGCTGTGTTAGCAAGGAGGGAGGCTCCGTGGGCGTTGGACCCTCCCGGCCAGGTGTGGGATATATTCTCCGGTGTGCCGGTGTTACAGCGCAGTATTGGGGTGGGAGTTACCCGATTTTCCAGGTGTTGTGAGTCTCAGTTCCCCTGGCTAGGAAAAGGGACTCCCTTCCCCCTCGTGCTTCCCAGGTGAGGCGATGCCTCGCCCTGCTTCAGCTCTCGCTGGTCAGGCTGCAGCAGCTGACCCGCGCGGATTGTCCGGCACTCCCGAGTGAGATGACCCCAGTACCTCAGTTGAAAATGCAGAAATCACCGGTCTTCTGTGTCGCTCGCGCTGGGAGATGGAGACTGGAGCTGTTCCTATTTGGCCATCTTGCTCCGCCCCCCGATCTTTTCTTTTTTTCTTTTTTCTTTTTGTGATGGAATCTCACTCTGTCGCCCAGGCTGGAGTGCAGTGGCCGGATCTCAGCTCACTGCAAGCTCCGCCTCCCGGGTTTACGCCATTCTCCTGCCTCAGCCTCCCGAGGAGCTGGGACTACAGGCGCCCGCCACCTCGCCCGGCTAGTTTTTCGGATTTTTTAGTAGAGACGGGGTTTCACCATGTTAGCCAGGATGGTCTCAATCTCCTGACCTCGTGATCCGCCCGTCTCGGCCTCCCATGATCTTTTCTTAACCTAATTAGTTTCCAAATGCTTAGTACTATTTCAATGGAGATGTTATGTCTACTCTACTATCATACCCATCTGCTGATTTTTAATTTGGGTTATTATATTTTATTATAGAATTTCTATATAATTATATATTTTTAAGATTAGGTTCACCTGTGGGATGCTCCATCTTGTCATCTATTTCTTAACCATATTAAGCAGAGCAAACTGAAGGTCTGTGCCTGATAACTCCCAAATCTGAACTATTTCAGATGTCCTTATGTTGACCTTTTATCTTAGCATTTGGTCACTACCTTCTATTGCACTATGTAGCTACCACATTTTATATTTAATTTTAGATACCATATATATTAAATCACAGAGCCTCTGGATGATACCACATGTCTCCAAATAGAAGATAGTTCTCGGATGGACAGTAGTGTGAGTAGGATGAATAAGCAACTGACCCCATTAGCAATTGCATTTGTTTGAAGTCCTTTGGACCTGGAGTGGTTGTTAAAAGAGAAGAAGTTATGTCTAATTCTAGTTTGCCCTACTCCTACGTTATATCTTATCACGGATCTCAATAGAAATACTACCATGCTGACCAAGTACACAGTTTTTTGTTAAGCTTGTGCATTATATATATTTATATATATATATGTGTGTGTGTGTGTGTGTGTGTGTATATATATATATATATATTTTTTTTTTTTTTCTCAGCTCTATGAGCCAGCTTTATAGCTGGTTGCTGTCTCTTACCCCTTTAGAATTTGGCAAAAATTGTGGTCTAAATTCACATAGAAGGTCAGGCTCATATCTGTAGTTTCCTTTTCTTGGCTTCTAATATCTGGTTCCCTAATCTTGGTTTCAAGACTTTGCTACTTTAGTTGATCTAGATTCCAATTTTCATCTTTCCAGACCTTTGATACTTTTGCAAAACCTCTAGGTTGCTGCTTTTGACTAGGTGCAAATTTTTGCATCAGGAATCAAGAAATGACCTTAGAGGAGAAAAGATTCTGGGAAAGAATATTTCTTCTATCCCCTTCAAGTCCTGAATTTATTGCCTACTTTCTCATGACTTCAAACAGTTGGGATTTTTATTTTCTCAGTGTGTTATCTAGTTTTATAGTTGTTCTCAAGAAAAGAGTTTGTGTAATACAAGTGGAGCCATGATAGCTAATTATAGAAGTGTTTCATTTAGTTTTATTTCTTTTTCATCAAGTACTATGAAAGTTCAATATAATAACTTTACATCAGAGCTCTTTGACAGTTATATATAATAGGTTCTGATATGTAGTTTATTTTCTAGATTCTGAAATTTTAATTCAATCCATAATTGTTTAAAGGGAGTTTACAATTTTCCAAGTACAAGGTCTATTGCCTGACGTTTTATTATTCATTTATAATTTTTTTGAATTTACATAAGAGAATGAGTTTATATTTTTATAAATTTATTAAGGCTTTTCTGTGGTTTCATATATGATGACTGTCAAAAGTTCCAATGATATCTGAAATATTATATTTTGTTATATTTCTATATCTCTCTTAAAAATTGTGAGCTTTTTGAGGTTACAGGATAAATTTTTCTTCCGTGTATGTGTTACGCCTGACAAAAGAAAGCTGCCCAATGAATTGCACTGATTGGAATGCTGAAATAAATGTCATACATAATTAAAATACTGTTCCTGATTTATTAGAGAAATAGCTCTTTTAGAGGAGATAAAGCTTTGCATTGGGACTGATTTAATATCCCTAAATTATCCATCTTTTCCTTCAAGAGAGGCAACATTTTTATCATTTTTAAAACTTCTTAATCACCATATACCAAAAAGAAAGGTAGACATATTCTTTTAAAATGGTTTTGATGCTAATGCTATGACTAATTTTCTCCTTCCTATTTTCTTGATTTTGGACATTTCTAAATCTCATCTAAATAACAGAAAAAATTGTTTAAAATACAAAGTAAGTAATTAAAAAACAAAGTAGGTATTTAAATAGTATTAAATACTTAAGACTTTTAAAAATATGATCTTGTCATAGTACTCTGTTAATTCAGAGAAGTCTGCCTCCTGTTTTTTCTTCCCAAAGTAAAGATTAAAAATTCTACTCACTGAATACCAAAGATCGTGATTGCAAACAATAGGGGAATTAACAGTGTTGCTAGTAATAGTCTCTATCTTTCCACTGGTTTGTCTAGCTACCTACCTATTTATATAACATAAGGACCTCTGCACGGAAGTGCACACTCCAGTGTTTTCTCCTACAGATTTATTTATTCATACTTACTGAATTTCTCTTCATACATTACGTAGTTAACACAATACAAATTTTACACTATTTCTGTATTTTGTGAGGCAGAGGGTGGGGGTCTTTTGAAAATGTATTCCATTTCCCCTAGTTCTCTTAAAGAAGATTGCTTCTTAACATTTAATACACAAAAGGAAATGTTTCTATTTTCATGTAAAGTTCAGAATTTTGAAATCTTATTATCTTTTAACATGACATCAACAGTGAAACATAACAAGAATTCTTTTTGAATAGTAGATAATACTATGAAATGTCAACTTTTGTTATGTGTATTTGAGTATTCTTAAATGACAACTTTAAAATGAAATTGTACCCTGACCAATAGCTTTTAAATAAGTTTTATAGATTTAACAGGTACTTTCTTATAAATGTGTTACATCAGGAGTAGTGTAAATGTTCTTTCTTTCCCAACAGTAACTTAATGTCAAAACCTAAGGCAATAGTAACAACAAAAGTACCAAAAAATATTTTCTTTTAATATTCAAGTTTTGAACATTTATTTATTTAGCAGCATCTGAGCATGTGAGATTTAAAAAAAGCAAGAAATACAACAAAAATCATACATTATATGTTGGATACCATTATAAAATTAACACAACTATTATCATAAGAGTAGTAATTTAACAATCCTCATAAATATTTTAACATACAGCCTACTATTTGTGAAATACTTTAAGTCCCCACTTTCTGAGTTGGGAATCTCACACACACACCTCATCCCACTCCACCTCTGACACGGATACACACACAGAAAAGAGAGAGAGAGAGAGAAAGAGAGAATATAATATTTTAAGAACAAATCTTTCACAACTGAACTATGCATTCAATTTGGACGTTGATTAGTATATTTTGAGCCCTCACAATAGGGTAACTGATTTCAAAAAGGTATGAAATGTAGTTATCACAAAAAATTTGCAATGTGGATTCTACTTTTATTATTAAACATATCATTACTTAAAGAGGAAAATATTCAAAAGACCTCAATGTCTCACAGCTGGTAAATGGTGAATCCTGAATTTTAATTCCAGTCTATCTACTTTCAATGTGCATGCATTTTACCTTGTATGTCACTACTTTCAGTCTTAGATCTGCAAGAAGTATGATGTTAAATTGGGTTAGGAGACCAGTGGATCACAGCCTTGAAGGCCACCTAAGGGAGATTATAAAATATAAAACAGCATGACAGGTGGATATTGTGCTTGGAAAAGATGTTCTAATCATCTATTTATGGGATACATGGAATATATAGAAGCAGGTAGAGACAAAATAACCAAGGAGATATACTCACCTATGGCTTAATTCTAATTCGTTAAGAATAAGCCAATGGGGCCGTGGACAGTGACTTACACCTATAACCCCCGCACTTTAGGAGGCAGAAGTGGGAGATCAGACTGTGTGAGTCTAGAAGTTCAAGACCAACGTGAGCAGTACAGTAAGACTCCATCTCTATTAAATAGAAAAAAAATTAAAAACAAAACCAAAGATTAAGCCAATAGGCCTTGGAAAAATAATGGTATTGGCCATTATTGAAAAAAGTCAAAAAGGGAGAGAATAAAAAGCTCTAAGCAGAAAGGAATTAAGACAAATTATATGGAAGAATGAAAAGATGGCAAATTTAAAAATTACATAAGAATGTGTCATTAGAAAAATTTGAAGCAGTGTGAATATTAATGATAACTAACTTAAAAACACCTCCAGTAAGTGTGGGGAGGGGAATTATGTTTTTTAATTCCTCATATATGAAAATCATTATTTAAAAAAAAAAATGTATATAGATATTAGTATGTGTTCCATGGAGCAGATGAATAAAATTAGTTGTCAAATTTATTGTCAGGCAACTGATTATTTAAAACCTTTCCTTTATTTTTTTACTTTGTGGTCATTAGGAAAAAAGAAAAAATATATTAGTTTTATTTAGTCACCTGTAAAATAGAAATATATACATGGTAATATGATGAAAGTTATACAAGATGCATATCAATTATGCTTGGATAGTATAGTATTTGTGGGTTATTACTGCATCATTATTTAATATACATCCTTTTACATAAAGTATATGTAAACCTTCAGTTTTGTTTTTATAACCTGATTTAAGGGAATTATTTAGCTATAACCCCAGTGTGTATTAAGTGATATTATATATTATTGCCTTCTATGTTTTTCTTCTGTAGTTAAGTTTTATATTTGCCAATGGTGAAGCACATTGAAATGAAACTTTTGAAATAAGGAGTTGGGTGCTCATTTGTTTTCCAAAACCAACATATATAGGAATATCTTTGCAAATATTAGCCAACATAGATTGTTAAATATTCTAAAGATCACTTTAAAAAAAAGAGTATTTCATTGAGAACTCTAATCTGATTGTTCCCCCACTCCTCAAAATTATCAAAAACTGCAATGATAAATCCTTATGCTTTTTAAAATTGATTTTGTTGTCCCATAAGTATTCCATATAAAGACTTTCTTTAGTACGAAAAAGGATTATTTGTTCTATTACTCATTATATTTTTTATCATTTTTTCTGCACACAGCATTGCAAATGATTTTTTTATTGATTCTTTAATTTTCTCTTCATATTAGTTATTTTCACTTATTTTTCCATTAAAAAAATTAATACAGGAAAAGCTCCTGAGTTTGTCTTCCATGGTGCAACTTTTAAATTTGGCTTCATTACATCAGCCTTTTACTGCTGCCAGTATGGATTCTGTAAATTTGCTTTAATTTCTTTACACATTTTACTTCATGCATACTTATTTTATTGCTCCCGATGCCTGTTTCTTTCTCAGACTTTATATCCTCATGACTTTTTGCTACTAATTTACAGGAGTTAGATATTCTTATATTCTAGAGAAGTGGTCCCCAGCATTTTTTGGCACCAGGGACTGGTTTCATAGAAGACAGCTTTTCCACAGATGGTGGGTTTGGGATGGTTTCACGATGAAACTGTTCCACCTCAGATCAACAGACATTAGTTAGATTCTCATAAGGAGCATGCAACCTAGGGTTCACTCTCCTATGAGAATCTAATGCTGCCACTGATCTGACAGGAGGCAGAGCTCAGGTGGTAATTGAGCAATGATGGGAGGCTATAAAAATACAGTTGAAGCTTCACTCACTCACCCACCACTCATCCCCTGCTGTGTGATCTGGTTGCTAACAAGACACAGACCACTATTGGTCTACAGACCAGGTGTTGGGGACCCCTGTTCTAGAGAATATCAAATGTTTTCTTCTGAATCTTGTTTCACATACTTTCAAAGATATACTTCTCTTTCTTTGTGATTTTCAATGTGTTTAATGTGGTCAGATAAATTATTTGCAAGATATAGGGAGACTGAATTGTCATTGGGCCTGTTTACTATTTATGCCCATGGTAGTAAGATCAAAACCTTTCTCAGACCACTAGAGAAAGTGACACAGGAATTTTCTCTTGGTCCCTTTGCTGGACTCACAGCAGGGATGTTATGTCTACTTTTCCTGTTACACTCAACCCCTTGCAGGAAGAAGCATGTGAGCAAGTGAGTGCAGGATCTGGTTGGGCACTCAGTTGGCCCATGGCCCTTTTGTGAGTGGTGGCTGCCCTCTGCCAGTGAGGGCAGAAGGCCTGTGAGGCAGACTTTCTGAGTATCCACTCTTGGTGGATCCCAAGTTCTTGTCCAGCACCCAAAAAGAACAAGGATACGCTGACAATCAAAGAATGAACAAGTTGGGGAGTTGTATTGAATAATGAAACAGCTTTCCACAGGAAGAGGATGCAGGGGTCGTCCCCCTACCAGAAGGCAGAAAAAGTCCTCTCAACGTGGCTGAGTCAGATGTTTATGGGCTCAGAATAGGGAAGGAGCAAGCTGTAGTATAACAGTATTGGAAAAGGCAACATTTGTTTCATTAAAAGGGATTATTTAGAAAGAATCAATCAGGAAAGGGTGGGCAAACAGGAACAAAAGTTCGCGCTCTGGGTTGTGGGTTTCATGCAGGACCAGCAGTTAGGTCTTTCAGCCTTCATACTGTTTTTTGTCTTTAAGGTGGGGTTTTACGAGGGACCGATCTTTATCTGCCTAGCCATTTGGCTGCCTCCTGTCATTATCAGAAGTACAGGTTAATACGTGGAAATTCAACTCAACATTATAGGTTTAAAGATTAGTCCTCAGTAAATACTGCTACATGGTTTCTTTCAGTGTTTTACCTTTCGTACTATTTTACTCAAGTAGATCAAATCAAAGATTATAATATCACTTTGCTTGGCAAAATATAAAATTACTGTGAAAAATTTAAGGGATTGCCATCTTAGTTTTTCACCTGCACAATATTTTGTTCCCTTTACTATACCTAAGATAGTGATGGATTATCATAGATGAGTTTCCATAAGAAGGAGACTCTGACAAAGATTTGTGTGCATGAGGTGATTGCTGAGGAGAGCTTTGGAGAAAAATGTATGTGAGTAGGTGAGGAAAATACAATTGCTTAGAGGGGAATATTGTACTATAATGCACTTTTCGCAGAGTAGGGCATCTGGCTCCAAAATCTCCATTCAATTATCAAAGGTCAGATTTTCTAAGAAAGAGTCTTAAAGGGAGATTTACTTGCAGAAGATTGATTGAGGAGAGTTCTCAGGACAACACCTGTAAGGAAATGGAAGGAACTGACTTTCACAGAGGGAGAGGTTAAACTGAGATATATTTGCCTCCAAAGCTTCAGCAGATTGTATGGCAGCTGCTGCTGAGATTCAGAGTTGTTCTGAAGTCAAAAGATTTAGCCTTTGTACCCTTCATCAACCAGTTATTGAAAATAGGCTTGCCTCAAAGAAGGGACATAACTTCAGATGAGACAGCTCCTCTTTGCCAAGGTCAGTCAATGGAGAGGGATGCAATGCCATTAAGAGGCAATATTTCCAACACCTAGTAAGAATGAGTACCTTTGTCTTGAGGGTACTATTATATCCATGACAAGGATATAAAAACTATTAAAATGTGTGTAGTGGTTAAATATATTTGTAAATGTTTATTCATTTATTTCACGATCTTCTATGTCTTTTTGCCTTACATCTCCATACTGACCTATCAAGAGGTATTTGATGCCAGCTAGAAATAAAATGCAATTATTTACATATATGTCACAAAACTTCTTGTATGAACAAAACAATGATATTGTTTTAAGAGAATCATTAAGAGAAAAGAGGTGTTCCTAAATTCTTTGGCATGCCACTGACATACCATGGGCCAGAACTACAGGGTTTTACCTTGGTGTTTCACAGAATGGACGTCTTCTCAAGGAGAAGGAGGAAGGGAATAAAGCAGAATATTTCTAGGGCAGAGGACTACAGGAAAGGCAAGAGACAGACATACCCATCTTTGTGCTTTTTTCTCTATTTCTCTCTCTTGCCATTTGAACCTCAAGGAGAGATAAATTGTTTAAAAATTCAAATAAATTGGCCAGCCAATGATGAGTAAGGGCGTACTTAGACAGGGAAGAATAGCTTGGAAAGACTCCAAACCTTTAAGCCATACGCAATATGTCCTTGGAGAGAGGGTACACAATTTGCTGGGAAATGTGTCCTAATTGACAGCCTTACAGAACACTCCTGGCTCAACAAGTTCCACAGAGGGCATGCATGCATTCCAAATGTTCCAATAAGTCATGATGAGGGATTATGGAAGGGAGGAGAAGGCAGGACCCCAAGCAGTGGACTGGTACAGAACAAAGAGATAGGGAGAGTGGATTTTTTGACACCAGTGTAAATTTCTGATCAGACTATGGCAATGGGTACTATTCAATGCCCAAAGGACTAGACTGAATAGTTTGCAAATTAGTGGTCATAAATCCAGGGACCAGAGTAGCAAAAGACATCACAGACTAGAGGAATTACCCTTCAGCTAGTATTGTGACACCTTCTCCCCTATCCTAACCACTCAGAAAGCCATCTGGAAGATGAACAGGCAGTACAGGAAACCTGAACAATCACCTGGAAGAAACTGATTCATCAAAAGGAGACTAAATTAGCTCAGAAGAAGACTATGAATCTGAATTCACTGCAAATTTAAGAAATCGTTCAAACTGGAGGATATTGTGAGGTCATTAATTAGTAAGTTACTTTTCCAATCTCTCCAGCAAAGAGAGGGCAGTGAAAGTGATTATTCACTTACGGGATATAAGGATGTTAGATTTTGAGTAGCATGAGTTGCTTGAGTGAATGAATTAGTTATACTATTCCAAATGTGCAAGTGAATCGACTTAAATTCAGAAAGCTCGTTTAAAACTCTGCTTTTTTTTTTTCATTTACTTGCTATATTTAGTGCATAAATGCCACCAGGTATTTAAAAATAAGCTCATCTGTGTAGAGCCACACTGATCAAAATTCAAAAATACCCATCAGTTTTAAAATAAGAAACAGAGGGATATTCTGGAACTCAATAAATTTAAGGCAAAATTGGAGAAAAGTAAAAATAAGTATAAAAGAGAGTCATGCAAAACTACAAATATATTCTAATAATTAATTGTCAGAAAGAAGGTAAGCTCTTTGGAATTCTGAAACGAGAAAGCTAACATCAGCAACTGATCTTGCTCGTACTTCATTCTCTGATAAACATGAGAATTTCTGTCACAAGAAAAGAGTAATCTACTTTCGGCCAAAAGATGTTTACTCATTTGTTCAATCAATGAATACTTGAGTGCATAAAATAATTGAGAGTCTATGCTGCACATGAGGTGTTCAAAGATGAAGACGACATGGTTGCTATATCTAAACGTTCCACGGTTTTCTGGGAATAATAGACAAAAAAGCAAATCATTTCAATAAAGTATATTAAATACTATAATAGAGGTTTATGTGGAGGGGGGGATCATGTGGTTTGTAAGGTTCATAAAAGACTTTTGAATAAAGGTAGGAGATAACTCTGAGTCAATGCTTGGTGTTCAAACTGAGGAGAGACAAGGGGACAAACCTAAAAACAACTGAATTTTTAAATGGCCAATAAAGAGAAGCAGAAACTTCATGAGAAAAAGAATAGAGGTGGCTGGATATTCGGTGGAAGACAAAATTGATTCCATTATTAGAAGTTTGCTTTGGAGGCCAAAAGAAGGTATAATTTCAAAATAGATATATTCATTAGTATCATCCTATACCTCAGAGAAGGGAAGTCAGAAGAAACAAGTGCCCAATGAATGCACAGGCAAAATGATTAAAAAGTAAAAATAATAATAATAATAATAATAATACAGAATAGTCTGCTATTTTTTTGAGAAATTTGGCTACATATAAGGGAAATTACTCCTGAGGTCACATTTAAAATAACAAATTGAGGCCAGGAATGGTGGCCCACCCCTGTAATCTCAACACTTTGGAAGGCTGAGGTGGGTGGATCACCTGAAGTCAGGAGTTCAAGACCAGCCTGGCCAACATGGTGAAACCCCATCTCTACAAAACTACAAAAATTAGCTGGGCACAATGGTGGGCACCTGTAATCCCAGCTACTCAGAAGGCTGAGGCAGGAGAATAGTTTGAACCCTGGAGGCAGATGTTGCAGTGAGACAAGATAGTACCATTGCACTCTAACCTGAGTGACAGAGCCAGACTCCATCTCAAATAAATAAATAAAATGCCAGATTGAATTTTATTCTCCTTAAAAAAATGAGGCAGAAAATTTAATTAGCAAGAAAGAAGTTGTAGTATTGAAGACTTTTTAAAAAAGAGTTGTTGAACAAGATTCATTAGCAGATTTTGGTTATTACTGGCATGTGTACCAGATCGGGCCCTCTTTTCCAGGGTTAGGGTTTGAACTTAAATGAGGTAGAAGGATGCAGTAGGGAGGGAGATTTGAAGAGGTTTACATTTAATGACCTTTTTTCATCTCACAAGAGTTGTACTCTGTTGAGGGTCTAAGGAGAGGTGTTCAGGTGTGGAGATTGAAGACAGAATATTTTTTGAAAAGAGGTTACGAAACATGAGAGAACAGCACTGAAATCTTGTTGTTCAGTGGGGAGGACCAATTTATCTATTTTCCTATCTAATAATAGATAGGAAAAAGTTGGAAATGTCAGGAAATATGAGATGTCTATCAAGTTGGAAAAGAGGAACAGTGGAGGAAAAAGAGGTGCTTGGGACGATTCCGGGCATTCTGAGTTTGATGATGTAGTGTTGAAAATGTCAGAAATAGTCTTTCCTAGAATGCTACCATTTTAAACAATTTCATCAGCCTTCGTCAAATGAAGGGAGAATTATCAAACATTTTGAAAAAAATAGACCAAGGGGCTACCTCATTTGTGGGGCTAAATTCAGTTAGCTTTCCATTTCCGCATTAGGTTTGTTATAGATACAAGTTGTTTTACACTGGATAATCCACAAATATTCTTTGCCTAAGTTTCTTATTCATATAATGTTAAATTGTAGAATTCTTGAAAAATTGTAGTAATTCACATTTCACTGAATATTAGATACGCGTGTGAAAACCTTTAAACCTTACTAGCTCAGAAGATGACCAGATGTTGCCATTTTAGTTATTAAATATGCAAAAATTAAGTGGAATTAAGAAATATTTTATAGCTTATGGTAACTAAAATGTAGTAAACACCAATAAACAATAATTCCTTTAAATGACCATATTACCAGACCCCTATAGCTTGCAAATATAATTAAAATCTGGTTCCATAAATACTCTAAACGTTAGCAGTTTCATTTAGGGGTAACAGAAAAAAATGCCGGCAGGGTTTCAAAACAAATTTGAAAAGCAGTTGCCTCCTTTAAGGTATTTGTTAGATAATAGCCTCCCCTTATTCATTTGAAGTTTCATATAATTAGATGATATTGTGGGTGTGAACTAAACATGTAAGAAAAATTTACATGGGTATTTTTGGAGAGGCTTTTGTGTTAGATTAATTGGAGTCTAAGGGGGTAATGGAAATGTAAGTATATTTCATTAAAAAGAAAGAAACATAGAATATGTACCTTCACATAATATTTTAGTTCCTCATTGCTACCAGCATCCTAATGACACATTCAGTTCTTACTTTTTTTTTTTTTTATTATACTTTAAGTTCTAGGGTACATGTATATGCCTTTTGTCTAATTTAATGTATGCTGTTTAGGCTACAGGCACTAATCTCAAAGCTTCACAAGTTGCTTTCTTTTTATCAATGAAATATTTTGGGGATATGCATATTTATTTAATAATTTTTAAAAAACAATAAAGCAATGCCTGAGTTAAAATATTAAATTTGAGTGAGTGGAATTGTGTTACCTTAATAATGTTAATATTTTACAAATGTTCTGTCTCAAAGTTTTTGGATCAAATCAGTTTGAACAGCAAAGTATTTTTGTTCATCTAAATTTTAGATTTAAATTATAACAGTGATTGAAGCTTATTTAAGCGGTCAGAATTTAGTTAATGAACAGTATCTTTACAGTATCTCCTAAATTCTGCCTTTATTTTTGATATACTTACAAAATTTTACCATTAGAAAGGTAATTCCAGAATGGTAAAGATTTGGGGGGGAAAAAAAAGCATACAAATCAAACATAGCCTGATTTCCATAACACAAAGTGTAAATGTCTAATTTATATTTGATCGCTAAAGCTTCCTAATTGTTGCAAAGCCATTTATTAAAGGAAGGGTAATATTTTCCATGGACAGTGATGGTGTAACTGGACATCCATAAGCAAAAAACAAACAAAACAAATGAAACCCTCAATTTAACTTAAAACTCACACTTTATTAAAATCTAACTCAAATGGATTATAGATTTAAATGTAAAACTTGAAGACTTTTAGAAAAAAAATATAAGAAAAAATGCTTGGGGCTTGGGACTTGGGATCTAGGGCAAGATGAAGACTTTTCCTAATCTATAAAAGAAAAAAAAGTAGATAAATTGAACTTTGCCAAAAAAAAAAAAAAAAAGTTATTATATAAAAAATGGAAAGGCTGAAGATTGGGAGAAAATATTTGCAAGCCACATATCTGACAATTTACATCTAGAATATATCTCAAAACTCAGCAATAGTACCACAGAAAAATCAAGAATGGGCAAAAGACATGAAGAGACTTCCCACTAAACATGAAATATGTGTAACAAATAAGCACATAAAAAATATATTGAACACACTAGATAGTAGAGCAATGCAAATTAAATCAAAATGAGATATTACTACACACCTATCAGAATGGTTAAAATGTAAACATAAATAAATAATACCAAATGCTGGCAAGAATACAGAGAAACTCGATTTCTCATACACTGCAAGTAAGAATGTAAAATGACAGAAGCACTAACAAATCATTGGGTAGTTATCTTAAAACCAAGCATACTGGCCGGGGGCGGTGGCTCACGCCTGTAATCCCAGCACTTTGGGAGGCCGAGGTGGGCGGATCACGAGGTCAGGAGATTGAGACCATCCTGGCTAAGACGGTGAAACTCTTGTCTCTACTAAAAAAAAAATACAAAAAATTAGCTGGGCGCAGTGGCAGGCGCCTGTAGTTTCAGCTACTCGGGAGGCTGAGGCAGGAGAATGACGTGAACCCAGGAGGTGGAGCTTGCAGTGAGCCGAGATGGCGCCACTGCACTCCAGCTGGGGTGACAGAGTGAGACTCCGTCTCAAAACAAGCAAACAAACAAACAAACAACAAAAAAAAGCCAAGCATATTGTTACCATATATTCCAGCAATTGCAGTCTTGGATATTTATCTCAGAGAAATAAGAACCTATATTAACACCAAAATTTATAAACAAATATTCATAGAAGCTTTATATATAGTAGCCAAAAACTGGACACAACACTGTCCTTCAATAGATGAATGACTAAATAAACTGTGATATGCACATTCCATGGAATATTAGCAACAAAAATAAACAAACAATTTATATATGTAACAACTTGAGTCTATCTCAGAGGCATTGTCTTTAATAAAAAATCCCAATCTCAAAAGGTTATACACTGTATGATTCACTTTACGTAACATTTTTTTAAATGGCAGTGCTATGGAGAACAAGAACAGATTAGTGATTTATAAAGGATAAAGCGGGGAGGCAAGGTAGAACTATAAAATCAAAAGGAAATTTCTTTGTAGTGAGGAAACAGTTCTGTCTTGATTATGGTGGTCATTACATGCATCTCTGCACAGACACACACATATAAAAACTGGTGAAAACAGTCTGAAGTCTAGTTCACAGCATATACCAGTGTCAATTTCCTAGGTTTCATGTACATTACAGTTATATAAACTGTTACCATTGGAGGAAGTTTAGTAAGGGTGTACAATTCTCAGGACTATTTTTGTAAATTACTCTAAATTATAATTATTTCAAACTAAACATAAAATATAAATAATTTTAAAAGAGCAGAAATTAATGAATTTAAAAAATTATGTTTAATTTGAAGAAACAAGTAAAATAGCCAAAAGTCTGACAAATATGATGATTAAATAGATACTACATGGGAATAAAAGAAGCAACTATAAATAGATTTAATAATATATAAATGAAACCCTTTAAAAATATGCCCTATGTATAAAAAATTTTTGAAATAATTATTTGCAAATATAAATTAAAATACTATGAAAAGAAAGTGTGAAAAAAAATTTAAAAATTTGAATCTGTTCTTAAAAGCTGCATGCCAAAAATCATCCCTGCCAAACAACTCAGAGGGAAATTTTACAAACATCAAAGAATGAAAATGCACCTATATTTCACAAATGTTACACATTAGTAGATAAGGTCATGAGGCAAGGTGTCTAATTCTGTTATTGCACTAGAGAATTCTTGAGAAACCCAAGCTGAAGAGGACATACGCAACAGAAATAACTCAGTTATGGATAGAGAGGCACACATCATAAATAAAGTTAGACAAAATCGTGTACATGCAAATTGAAATTCATGAGAAAGATGGGTTTTCTCAGCACACTAAGAATTACTTATAAATTAGAATATCAATTGATACAATGTACTACATTAAAGCACTAAAGGAGAAAAACATTTATATTGAGAGATGCAAAAAGCAAATCCATTAGATTTCCTATTAGCAGATATTATGTACGTGAGAAATTTTAAAACATTTTTAGTAATTTCGGTATAGCAAAGAACATCCTTATTTAGAGAGAGTACACAAATATGTAATACATATATTTATCATTGGCAAATATTAGACCATTTAAATCCAAGAAAACAATAAAGAATTTTCTTGTACTGGGAATAACAGTTAGTGGGGGAAGAAGAACGTATATATAAATTAAGAAGAAAGCAGTCTCTTTCATAAATGATGCAACTATAATAAAAGAAAACCCTATAGGAAGCTGTAAAATAGAAAATTTAATTAACTTAGCAAATTTTTGGATGTAACATCAACTTTGAGAAATCACTTACATTCTATATACTAGTTATAAACAGTAGGTATACAGCATATCTCTTTTCAAAGTCCCATTCATAAAGATAAAAGTATGATGTACATAGAAATAAATTGAACTAATATGCATAAGACCTTCATGGATAAAGTTATAATATTTTTGAAAAATCTATTTGAAATGTCCTACAATGAAAGATATTTGACCTTTATGAATGGAAATATACAAACATTTAAAACATTAAAAGCATATTTATAAATTCAATGTAATTCCCAAAAAAATTTCAAAATTTCACCAATGTTTATAGAGCATGAGGCTTTTATTTCATCTAAGAGAGAACAATTACCACTGCCAGTTAGGTATATTATTCACATGAGAGGAGAAAATTACCAATCTACATTTTATAAATAGTCTGAATTATGAGAAAGAATAAACATTGAACACTTCTAGGAAAAAAGGTAGGAGATTATGTAACATGTTTTTGATAAGGAAAAATTCTTTAAATAAAACAAGGCTGAGCAACATGTAAAATAAGAGTTTGAAAAACTTAATTAAAATAATATAAAGTGTTTTTGTCAAAAGCTATAAATAAGAACTGTAGAAAAAACAAGTTATAATCATGAAAATGGTGTATAAAAGCAATATGAATGGAAAACAATTAATATTCGTTTGGAATATTTCAAAATTTTATCCTTTATTCTGGGGATCCTGAAAGGGGATTTTTAAAAAATTTTATTATCTTCTATCTCTCTCTAAGAAATTTTTTATCTTTAATCTCTCTCTAAGAATTAGAGGAGTAGAGACTGGCAGGCTTAACTTTATTTGTATAAAAGAGGAGAGGTAGTTATGGGATCTGCTCCAATGCAAAAGTAAACAAAAATCATTTGGCATGGTAATTTGCATTCTGACATTCTATGTCCTTCCTAAACATACCACTCCACTTCTTTAAAGAGTTTATTATGTGCCTTAACCTGTAGGCCAAAGCAAATGCTGTGCAAGCAGGATAGTATGTGGGGAGTATTCCTTCCACAGACAATTCTTAACTCATCTCTTCAATCTTTGCCCCACTTAAGATTTCTTCTCTCTACAGTTGTCAAATACAAGGCTGCCTTTTTGTTTTGTTATCTCTAACTGACTTTATCCATTAAAACGATAACTCACATTTTCAGTTCAGAAATAAATCTAAATCTTTGGGCTGTTGAAATCTTCAACTCTATGTCACACGTGTCCGTGTGAAGAGACCACCAAATAGGCTTTGTGTGAGCAATAATGATTTTTAATCACCTGGGTGCAGGCGGGCTGAGTCCGAAAAGAGAGTCAGCAAAGGGAGTTAGGGGTGGGGCAGTTTTATAGGATTTGGGTAGGTAGTAGAAAATTACAGTCAAAGGGGGTTGTTTGCTGGCGGGCAGGGGTGGGGGTCACAAGGTGCTCAGTCGGGGAGCTTCTGAGCCAGGAGAAGGAATTTCACAAGGTAATGCCATCAGTTAAGGCAGGAACCAGTCATTTTCACTTCTTCTGTGATTCTTCACTTGCTTCAGGCCATCTGGATGTATTACTGCAGGTCACAGGGGATATGATGGCTTAGCTTGGACTCAGAGACCTAACACTCTAGTTTTCAAGTTTCTTTTGTTAGTATCAGTTTATTCTACCATATGGAATTTATTCAAAGTGTATACACTTGAAAGTGGGAGGAATATAAATATATATACCTTGGCTTTCATTTTTAATCAGAACAGTTGTATTTTTTAAATGAAAACATTGGCTATTTATTTTATTTATTTATTTAAATGAATATTTCTTCAGTAGAAAGAGTGCCAGAATGTAAACAAAGTAACTTAGCCCCAATAATTTTAAATATAATCAATAGTTTTAAGCACTTAATACTTGCCAGACGTGTTGGTTAATACACCTTATGAATATCTTAAGTCACCACAACAATCATGTGGGTTGTGAATAATTTTGCTAATTTTTTGAAAGAAAGAACTAAGGAAGTTTACTTATGATCTCACAGTTAATAAATATAGTAAATGAGCTAAGCTAAGTCTGATGCTAAAGATGGTTTTATTACCTGTACAACAAATTTCTCATCTTGGGATTTTTAACCTAGCATTTAGAAATTTCTTTTAGGGTGTTTCTAGCAATAATCATTTATGTTTTTAAATAGGAAAGCAGGCAACATTTAAAAAAGAAAAAATGAAATAACTGAAGATGAGAATCTGAATAGGCTGGGTGAGTTAGGGAGTAGAAGGGCAACCAGCATTATGGTGAGTTAAGAAGAATACCATGGATTTCTCTTTCGTAAGACAATTATAGAAAGTTCTGTATTAGTAAAATTGAAGACTACATGTAAAACATAATTACAGTAAAATACAATAAAATCACAGGCATTTACAAGGATTCCTTGATCTCTTGAACCAGTTTAACAGTGCTTATTACCACCTTTGTTAATTTCTTCAAACTGACTAAAAAGGTGACAGGCTTCATAAAACTTGAATCGTCAGTAGATTTCTATATTCACAGGAGAAATTGTATACCTAGCACTAGTCTGAGCTGCTTTGCATGCACCACTGATGCTCAATGTAATGTTGTGATTAAATCCAGATGCTTTTTTCCACTTGTAAAATCATATTAAAGAAAGGATAATGTACAATATTAATCATGTCATTTTACTTGATAAATCATAAGGGGGTTCTCCTAAATAATCAAAGGCACTAAATAATCTAAAAACATAAATGCCACTAAAAGAAAATAAGTGAAATTCGCCCATGGGTTAACAGTTCAATTAAAATGGATATGCTTCATCAACACCTGCAATCTGCAAGATGAGTAGATTAGGGAACATCATCCATGGAGTAATGGAAAAAAAAAAAGTCAAGATACCAGTATCAGCATAAAGAGTTTAGAGATAAATTCTAATAGTTTAAATGTTCAAGCCTAACTTACAGCCAGCCCTCTTCATTAGCAGACTTCAGGGTATAATTTCAGTCATAAAAAATATATATATATTTAATGTCTAGCAAGTGATGTTTATTGAAAGAAGTGTTATTTAACAAGTCCATATACACAAATACCTCTCCTTGTTCACTAAAAGTAAATACATAAATGCATAAATTACAATACAAAGCTCAAATTATATATAGACATATGAACAAAATTATATTTAAGTACAAAATCTGGAGAGCCTAACCTATGCTTGAGGAAACCTTAGATCCTTTACAAATAGTTTTCTGGATTGCAAAAGCATGGAATTTTGTGAATTATATTCAGTTGAGTTCAAGTATACAAATACTTCAGAGACCTTGCAAGAGAAAAGGAAGTTTTATAAATTGTTTTGAGGTACATACACTTTATGAAAGCCAGAGAAATAAACAAATCATTTTAAATAAAATGTGGCATTTTGAGATGTTAATATAAAGATACTCACACATGAGATTATGAGGGGTGACAGGAAAAGAGATGGAGAGCTGGGTATAGGAGAGTTATGGAGCAGTGTGAAAGTCACAGAGGTATGAATGAGTGACTGACATGGTTTGGCTGTGTCCCCCGCCAAATCTCATCGAATTGTCATAATCCTCACATGTTCTGGGAGGGACCCAGTGGAGGTAGTTGAATCATGGGGATGGTTACTCTCATGCTGTTCTTGGGATGGTAAATGAGTTCTCATGAGATGTGACGGTTTTGTAAGGGGCTTTCCCCCTTTTCTCAGCACTTCTCCTTCCTGCTGTCATGAAGAAGGATATATTTCCTTCCCTTTTTGCCATGATCGTAAGTTTCCTAAGGCCTCCCCAGTCATGTGGAACTGTGAGTCAATTGAAACCTCTTTCTTTTTTAAATTACCCAGTCTCAGCTATGTCTTTATTAGCAGCGTGAAAACAGACTAATATAGTGACTCTTTCCACTCCTATTCCCAAACAGTTAATACGGTGAGCATCTTGGATAAGCCTGGAGTATGGATAACTCTACACAATTTGGATTTATTCCATGATGATTAGAGAGTGTGGATGTTAAGCAGAAAAGTGAAATAGTTGACTGTTTTCCAGGAGTTGATAAAGATTGGCATGGTGCAGTGGAGGCTACTGTAGGAAGTCAAAACAGATAAAGACCTTCATACATTGTCAGAAGCAGAGTCTAAAGAGGAAAGGCAAAATTTTACAGATATTTTTTAATACAATTCATGTAGTCTTGTGGAGAGAGAGATTGATGTGATGAGTGGAGAAAATCAGAGGAAAAAAAGTGAAATATATGTTTGTGTTTATAGCTTGGTCTCCGTGTTATAGCTGAATGGCATAATTCAAAACATGGTATTGACAGGTAGCATGAATAGGAGGCTGGGGCTGAGGATTTTATGAGACCTAAAATGCATACCTTTTGAGTATTTTTTAATGTTTGAAATGCCTATGAGACATGTAAGTGGAAACATCCTGTAGACAACCATAATTATTCAAATAAATGACAGGCAGAAAAGTTACGGAATCATCACCATTTAGACATTAGTACAAGCCATAGGAATCTTTGCAATCCACTGGGAAGAAATTAGAAATTAGATCAGAAATAAGAGGTCTTTTTTATTGTTGAAGGCTTATAAATAAACACTCTTAGGAAATCAGTTTCAATTTGTTGGAGGATTTCAATTCTCATGATCAATATGAGTCATGATCAATATCAGTGTTTTTCTTCCTACATTATAAGGTGGAAAACAATTTTTTTCCACTTTAAAAGAAGTGTTTTCCCTCAAGACTAAATCCACCAGAAATGAGGAAAAGAAAGCAGCAAAGCTATCTGTCATTTATTGTGTTTTGGGGGCCAGAGTTTTTTAGAAGCTGATTATACAGTTACCATTGTCAGAGAAGTTACCATTGTCAGAGAAGCTCACCATTAGTAACTCAGGGTGAAATTAAAGCCCAACACAGAACTGATGGGGAATGAAAGTAGTTTGTACAGAAAATTTAAAAGGTTAACTCTCTAGACAACAGTCCCTTTGCTTTGGCTCTCTCACAGTTTCAGAATAGACAAGTAAATAGCAAAAGAGAAATCTCCTAGGTGTATGTCATGTCATCTCATAGAGATGTGTAAAAGGTAAAAATGCCACTAGCTTTCAGAATGACATTTCAACTATTTGCTTCTCTGATAAATTAACTGTATCCAGCTTCTTGTTCATTTTCCACTTCCCCAGTCCCCTTCCCCTCAATTCCCCAGTTGTCTGTGCTTCTAAACAGTGCATGTCTTTTGACCTGTAAACATTGATTTAGATCCTGCTTAATTTCGTAATCTTTTCAGGCCACTACTGTTCACTTAGACAATATCCTCTTAGCTTGGATTTAACCATGAACCATTGATCATTTACTTGGTTTCTCTTAGAGTTCAATGTAATCATTTTGGTTTAGTTCAAAAAGGACATTGCGTTTGGGTAAGAGAACCTATTTGTTATACCCTTGCTTGTTACTACGCCCTCTACCAGTTCTGCTCTTCCTTTCTCCCTTGCATCAGTGTTGGGCTATGTCATTAAGCCCAACACTTTCCACAGCATCACCCTTCCTCTACCACTGTAAGCACACATGCACACTTAGCCATCACTCTCTCCCATGTGTTACAATACTAGGCACATGCTGCTATTGCAGCACTCTCCATATTTGGGAGCTCCTTTGAGACAATAACCATCTGGGTTAATGTTCATCCATCCTACTTGGTATGTACCATAGTTCTTAATACTCAGTAACACACAGTTGTGAAACAATCTGTTAACTGTTGTCATATTGCAAGATGTAAATGCTGTATCTTTAGTCACATCAATTTTAATATTTTATGTCTAGACTCCTGATGTCACAGATGTTCTTATAAATCCTAAAAATATGAAAAAGAGAGAGAGGGAACCCCAAAGATAGATAACCAGTCTTCTGAGATAGAACAAACAATAAAACAAATATGGAAAATGCAAATTTTTACAGCCTTCATAACAAATGTCCAGCTCTAGGGCTGGTAGTGTCATGGGCAGATAGGTAGACACATATTGATGTGTTATACCCTTTGCTCAGAGACTCTCAGCACTTTTTCAAAGCCATTTTTTTATATAATAAAATAACTGATATTGGTATATCTGATCTCAGCATACAAGTCACGAAATCGCTATCAGAAAAATAGGTTTCCACTTCCATATTTTACTTTTTAATTGTATATCGACAAATTATAGTTGTATATATTTATGGGTGACACAGAGATGTTATGCTTTTTAAATATGTAAAATAATTAAATCAAACATTTAAATATTCATCACAAGTATTTAACATTTTTTGTAATAGAAATATTTCAGATCTACTCTCTTAGTGATTTTGAAATGTATGGAAATCAATTATTAGCTATACTTACCATGACATACAATAGATATCAAAAAAAATTAAATTTATTTCTCCTGTCTAACCGAAGCTCTATACCCTTTGACTATCATCTCACCATTACCTTCACTCCTCAGACTTTGGCAACCATCATTCTGCTCTCTGCTTCTATGAGTTTAATTGTTTTATATTTCATACATACAACAAAGGAAATAATTAACAACAAAGGAAATAATTAAGAGTGAACAATCTTAGATTGGGTAAAATATTGCAATGCATATATCAGATAAGGAATTTAATAACAAAAATATATAAAAATCTCAAACAACTTCATAGAAAGTAAAAAATAAAAAATTCCAGTTAAGTAATGGGAAAACGACTTGAATAGACATTTCTCAAAAGAACACATATGGATGGATAACAGATACATGAAGAAATTCTCAAAATCACTAACCATTAGGAAGGTGTGATACACGTTAAAAGTGCAATGTGGTATCAGCTCACTTTTCTCAGAGTGACTATAAACAAACAAAAGATAACAAATGTTGATAAGGATGTGGAGTAAAGGGAACCTGAGATGGATCAGGGACCTTGTCTTAGGGACCTGTGGGCTTCCACCAAACTGGAAAGTAAAGGAAAATGTTGAGTTCTTTCAAGGGAAATTCCTGTCAACTAACTATCCCTGAAAAGTAAATAAGCAACTTGATAAACAAGAATGTAATAGTAGCCTAAAAAAAATAATGAAGGAAGCTAGAATTGTGAGATGTTTGGTTCCCCATAGAAACAAATGATAACATTTTACCATTCGTCTCTGAGTTGTTTTTCAGAAACCTGGACCCCCGCCAAGCAGTTCACCAGCATGTAGATCTCAGGTAAGAGGTAACTGAAGACCAAACTCTGATCACCAGTGTTTTAAATTTCCTCCTCCAGGGCCTGGAGGAAGTCACGGTCATGAGCCAAAATATGTCTGCTTACCTTAAATTTGCAAACAAAGCTTACCTTCCTTAACCAGCTGCCAGTGAGGAAATCTTAGAATCTACTTACTGCCTGTAAGCTCCTGCTTCAAGATATCCCAGGTTTTCAGGACAAAAACAATACCCTCTATGTATTGATTTATAATTTTGCCTGCAACTCTGCTTTCCGGAAATTTACCCCTGCCTTTAAAAACCCTTACCTGCTAGCCATTGGAAAGATTGAGACTTAAGTGTGAGCTGCCTAATCCTCCTTGCTTGGTGCCCTGCAAATAAACGTGTTTCTTTCTTCCCACAGAAACCTCCGTGTGGATATCTTGTCTTAGTGCACCAAGGAGTAGACCCGAGTAGAGTTCTATAACAAATCCATGCACACTGATGGTAGAAATGTAAATCAGTAAAACCATCAAGAAAAACAGTATGAAAGCCCTTCAAAAAACTAAAAATAGAATTACTGTATGATCCAGAAACTCCACTTCTGTGTATATTCCCAAAAGATTTAAAATCAGCATGACAGAGAGGTATGAGGACTTCCATGTTCATGACAACACTAATCAAGCCAAGATACAAAATCAACCAAAATGTCTATCGATGGATGAATGGGTAACATGTGAAACATATACACAGTGAAATACTATTATGCCTGAAAAAAAAAAAAAAAAAGAAAGAAAATTCTGTTCTTTTCAAAAACATGGATGGAATTAGAGAATGTTTTACTAGGTGAAATAAGCCAAACGTAGGAAGACAAAGAGTCCATTTATACCATCTTTTCTATGGGTCTCATTTTCACCCGTAATTCCTTTGCACTAGTGAAGCAACTTTGATTTGTTAGCTTAGTTTCGTTCATCAGGTTTTTAAATCAATTATGTTTATCTACAAATCTATACAAGTATTTAAGTATGAAGAGTTAATATTTGGATGCTTTCCATATTGCTTCATAAATTTACTATATATGCATTTATCAACATTTATCAGTTCCATTTCAAAATAATGAATGGTTTGGCTATCCAAATCCATTGCCAATGATATATATATATATATGACATATATGTATGACATATATGACATGTATATACACAGAGACATATATATATATATAAATGCTATTAAGACTTTCTAACTCCCTTCACCCCTTCATTATCATGAATTTAATTCTGTCTTCCATGCCCCATCAACATGTCAAAAAAATCTATAGTTCTTTTATTCTCAGATTACTGTTGCTCAAATTATGTATAGCTTACTTTTTTATGGATAATGATATCGATATTTGTCTTAGTCAGCTTTAGCTGCCATAGCAAAATACCATAGACTGGGTGGACTAAACAGTAGACATGTAGTTTTTCACAGTTTTCGAGGCTAGCAGTCCAAAATTAGGCTGCAAGTTTGGTTTATAGTGAGGGCCCTCTTCTTGGTTTGTAAATGTCTGCCTTGCTGAGTCTTCTTGAGAA
Source organism: Piliocolobus tephrosceles (assembly GCF_002776525.5). Classification (NCBI taxonomy): domain Eukaryota; kingdom Metazoa; phylum Chordata; class Mammalia; order Primates; family Cercopithecidae; genus Piliocolobus; species Piliocolobus tephrosceles. The sequence goes on along the minus strand of NC_045448.1, from coordinate 78,590,568 downwards.
AGAGGGTAATCTCTCTGGTGTCTCTTGTTATAAGGGCACTAATTTTGTCATGGCAGTCCCACCCTCATGATCTCATCTAAACCTAATTTCCAAAGGTGTCATTTCCAAATACCATTACACTGGGGGCTAGGACTTCAATATTTATATTTGGGAGAGATAAAACCTTTCAGTCTATAACAATATTTACGATCAGTTTTATAGTATGTTACTTAAATTTAGGCTTATCGCTATTTTAATTAATTCTAATTCCAGAAATCATTGCTACATTTGCTTATAGTATGGCCTTGCCATTGTGAACAAATAAGATTGACTTATCCTTTGGCTCCTTCTTATTTATCTTGCAGTGATTCCTTTCCATAAGTTCTATGAGTGCTATTTACGAGTCATTCTTTATTTGAGAATATTTCCTGGTTGCCATCCACATGGACAACAATTTAATTTGGTTTGGTGTAAGATTCTCCAAACATACCTCTTCCCTAAATGTGTTCATTTATCCATTGTCTCATGGCTTGTACTGTTGCAAAACAAAAATCTTAATCTAATCTGATTTATGTGTGAAATTTAACCTTCATTTTCAACTGTCTCAGCATACTTAGGACTATAATTTGTTCTTCCAGCACTAACAGTAATGAAAACAACAACAAAAGCAAACCATCTTTCTTGGTTAGAACATACTTTAAGCCATTTGTCTGAAACATCATTAATACTTGCATTTGTAATAGCCTGATGGGTTTATCTTGCACAATGTCCAGAAAAGTCAATACACTGAGAACAGCAGGTATTTCAGCAAAGAAAGAGTTTAACGATCAGAAGCCAAGCCAAGGGGTAGGATGAGACTCGCTTCTCAAATCTGCCTCCTCTAGACCTATGAGGGTAGGGTTTTTAAGGATAATTTGGCGGGGGGGGGGGGACAGGGAATGGGTGCTGCTGGTTGGTTGGGGATGAAATTAAAACAGGGTCCAAACTGTCTTTGTGCACTGAGTCAGTCAGTTTCCGGGTGGGAGTCGCAGGACTGGTTGAGCCAGTTTTCTGGTATAAGTCATGAGTCTGGGTGCCATCAGCTCATCCACCGAAATGCATTAGTCTGAAAAGTGTCTTAAAGATCAGTCTTAGGTTTTGACAATAGTGGTAAAAGCAATAGGAGAAGTTACAAATCTAAAGGCCTCTGGCTTCATGACACAGGAGCAGTAGATGATTGCAGAAAAGCAAGCTAGGGAACAACGGCTGGTTATTGTTTAACTATGTATAAACTTATCGGAATTCATGCCCCTCCCATAATCCTAACCTTATGGGGTTTCATTAGTCTTACAAAGGTAATTTCAGTCCCAGAGCAAGGAAGAGGCTAGCTTGGGGAAGAACATGTTATCACCTTTGTTTTAAATTTAACAAGGGCAGCTAGCTTGTGAAGTTGTAAGAAAGATGGAGTCACCTATGTCAGATTTCTCGCACTGTTATAATTTTTGCAAAAATAGTTTCATGATGTGAATAGGTATATTTTACTTCATGTCAGAAATTGATTTCTTATGATTACTTCTTAAGTTATTGTTCTTTATTTGTTCTTCTCTTTTTTAGAAACGCCTGTCTCTGGTAATAGTAGTTCTGAGTTCTTGCCACTCCACATGTATCAACTTTCTTTTTGTTGTTGTAGTTTCTCTGTTTTTATGTTCTGTGGAGAGTCTTGGGTTTGTCCTCTAAATCTAGATTTGATTTTGGAGAGAGCAACTTTTATTTTATTTACTGCCTGAAATATACTTCACAACTTGGCAATTGTGTTTTACTTTCTGGAAAATGCTTGCTTATTTCACAAGTCTCATTTCTTATCTCATTTTGGCCTATTTTTATCTCCTGGCTTCTATTCATCTTCACCTCTCTTTTTCTCTAATGATGCCGTTCTCTTGATTTATCAAGGTCATTATACTGGCATTTTATATTCTAGTAAGGGTTTTAAATCTTTTTCCATAAGTTTATTTTTGTGAATTTATAGTACTTTATTATTATTATTATTATTGCTAAACACTGCCTCTCAGTCTTGAAAATAAAAGTCTACTTCACTCCACCTGACCAGCCTCAATTGACTGCAGCAGAAAAAATACACTTTATGTATTTTATATTTCTCTGTGCCCCCTGGGAATGAGGGGCTAACCCCCATATCTAGAATCCAAATTCACATCCCTGTTCACTTGTTAGTTTCTAGTGAGCATCACCATAATATAGACTTGGTCATCATTTCGGGCTTTGTTTTCTTTCTTCCATTGCATTTGTCTAGTTAAATTTTCTGATCTACCATTTTGAATTACTTTTCATTGTTAAATTGACCCAACACTCTTGTATACCCATTTTATCTATCTGAAATTCTTCTCTTTCTCTCTTCATTCTGAGAATTCTGTGAGCATTGATTCTTTCTCTGACAACATTTTTTTTCATGCTAACTCTATTTCATAGGAGGTATGTGCCATTTTAGTCTATCTCCTTCACTAGTCTCCATTTGTGTTCTGCAACACAGTGGCTAGGCTTTACTTCCTAACCATGTAACCTTCAGAAGTTACCTTACCAACCACCTACCCTCTTTAAACCTCACATGCAAAATTAAGATTTTAACATTTATTCTCCAAAGGTTTGCTTTTAAAAACAAATACACATCATGCAATGCTGCTTCCATATAACCCCTGACATATAGCATTGGCTTCTCATGAATTGAGCTATTATCATTCCTGTAAATTTCTGACTTGCAGTGATTATAGAAAGGTAGGCTAAATAATTCAGTAATCTGATTACTGGGACAGAAACAAATAGTTTTATGGGGCAGAACCTCATGATTCTGAGTTCAGACGTAGGCAACTGAGTAGGAGAGATACATCTTAATGTGAAACATTTGATGTTGTTTAAATTAGTTAAAGTTCAAAAATACCAATTTGTGGGTAGGTAGTATGTCCAAATTAACCTATAAATGCTTCACAGTTAGCAGGACATTTTCTGTTTGGAGGAACGGAGGCAAGATGGCGCACTTCCGAGTTCTTCATCACCAACTTTTCCGGCACACGGAAAAATGCAGCCGGCTCCGGGGAAGGTGCAGACCAACCGGGCATGCGCCAGGTGACCTCAATCTGAAGAGACCAAGATTTACCTGGTCGCACCTACGGAACGCCCCTGACACGCCCCTGCCCCGCCTATTGCCCTCCCACTCCTAGAAAAGCCGCTCCCGGCAGACCCCCCGCATGAACTTCCTTAGTCCCCACTCCTGTTGGGACTGCAGGAACTTCCTCAGAGAGCTCCAGGGGGTGACTCTCTTGGCCTCCTTTGCCGGAGGCCGACAGATCTCTCCCTACCCACCTTCTTCCCTGAAGCTGGGTGACCAAAAAATAAATTTGCAGTTTTGCTCCTAGCCTTGCCTACTCGCTGGTTCTTTTGTGCCCGCTCTGGTGGTCTTAGAAAAACAAATCATTTTCCTCAATTAAAATTGGAATTAATAGTTGTGGTGTCAACCTAAATTAATCAAAAGGGTCAGATTCTCGTAGAAAGAGTATTTATTGAAGTGCCAAATTTGAGGATGGCTGCCTGGAAACCACAAATTTTAAAGAATGGAAACGAATGTTTTGAAGTAGAGACATTTAGGATCACTTATCTAGACAAAGTTTCAAGAAGCTTAACAGAATTTCAACATTATTCTATGTAAAGCTTAATGCATAGGTTTTACACATCTGATTAGGTGAGTTTTTTTGTATGTTTGTTTTTTGTTTTGTTTGTTTTCGGAAAGGTAGAGTTAACATGACACACTGAAGATGTAGCAGTCATGGTGTCTTTTATGCTATCTGGTCTGAGTTAGGTATAGGGACAATCTGCAAGAAAGAACAGTGATTATGAGCAGGAATACGGGCAGGAGATCTTGTCTCTGATCGCTCCTAGTATCTTACAGGAGAAGAATAATGAGGAAGATCATTAATTTATAATCTAACAAGCAGAAGTTACACACACTCCACATGACTCAACCTCCAGGGCTTAACTTCCTATTTGGCATCATAAATTTAGATCACTTTTAAGTTTGTTTTTTTCTTTTACCTTATTTTTTTTTTTTTTTTCTTTCTTGCATTTGTTTTTGTTTTAAAAATTCAACTAGGAGCTAGGTTGAATGAGAAGTTCTTACTCTGATTTCAGTACTTGGGGCCTGACATTTGTGGTAGCCATCTGTTTTTTCTTCTATTAAGGCTACTAGAGCTCATTCTTCTCATTCTGTTTTATTTTTCATTTCTTAGTGCTTGAGTTCACCTCAGTTATTTTACGTCACCCTTCATTGTTGGAAGATAAGAAAAAATCATTTCCTATTTTTAAATGTGGTTTTTTTATTTCTTAAACTAGGTTAATCATTATTATTATTTTATTTTTAGGCTTAATTTTCTGGAAAAACAGCAGGGGTATTAAGGTTTTTCTAATTTATTATAAATTCTGTAGTTCACACTCAAAACGAACAGACTATGTCATAGATATACTAAGATTATACTGTCTGAGTAAATAATATATTAATGTATTGCTGTTAATATTCTTATTTTAAAAAGTTCATTATACTTATACGTTAAGCTGATTGAGAGCAAGAATCTTCATGTTAACTTCTCTGTTTCTGGTGCTTAGCACAGTGTCTCACACAGAGTAGGCACTCAACTTGTTATTTTCGATAATTTAAAGAAAAAATGGGCAAATGTGTATTATAATTATCAATAACCTTGGGTAATTTTATTCAATTGGTTGCATGATTTTCAAAGGTGAATTCTTTTTTATAATTTCTTCTATGTTTGGATCCTGACATTATTAATCAGTGCCTAGTACGGTGCTAATCAGAAGTCATACATTTACTGAGAACAATCCACTGACCAAATACTGTTCTTCCAAACATTTCTGGCAAGTGAAGTACATGAGACTAAATATGCGAACAAAATAGAGAAGCTAAAAGTATCCACACTTTATTTGCCTCAGACCAAATTAATACACCCATATTTTGTAAATATTTATGCTTCCACCATGAGGCCTAGTTATCCACAAGCTTTCCTGGCAAAAAAATTGCATTGAGACTCGGAATAGAACTTAAAAGATTTCCCTCAGAGATCTCATGGAACTCTACACTGGATGTCTTTTGTTTCTTCTCAAAGCTCTTTCAGTTCCATTTTGCCAGATTCGATTCCATGTATCATCTATGCCTACCACCTTAATATAGAGGGCCAGTCCACAATTTTCTTTCAGTATGAATTTAATCATGTCACAATATATACATAAGTCAAAACATCATGTTTCACATCTTAAATATATACATTTTTATTGGTAGACTAATTCAATAAAGCTGGGAAAAATAAATTAAATTATTTCAAGTACTATTTTGAGTGTCAATTTTAAAAAAAGACCTAGGATATAATCCACAGTTCTTCATGCAAGAAACTCACCAAGCTTGGCCTCATTCCTATTCTGGATTGGTGAGCACATCTTTCAGGACCTTGGTAAGCAGTTGTGCTGCCTCATCTTAATAACTAGCATACTTCACAGACACAATAAGGATGATCTGTGAATTTCTAGTAATTTGTCAAAAATTCTATGTGGCTTTTTTCTCTTTCTATGAGTAATAGCAAGAGGAAATTTCTCCTGAAGCTCACTTGCTAGAAATAGAATGGCTTTGTAGTGAAAATAATTGATCCCTTTTTACAGAGAAAAATCCTTTTTTCCTTCAGTTGTGTCTTTGTTTTATAGGATACAGGACCTAACTTTGATCAAAATAAGCATACCATGAAAGTAAAATAGCACCTATGAGATTTGTGGAAATGAACTGTTAAAATGAACTGTTAAAAGTCTGTATAAATCTGAAGGAGTTTTCCCCAGAATAATTCTAAGAAGTTTTAAAAGATAACATTATTGTAGCATTCATCTTTAATTTCAGTGTGTTGCAGTAAAAGATTTTGGAATATTGCCCTAATAAACTTTGTCATAAATGAATTAAGAAGTTTGTGACCAAAAGATATGGTTAACTTTTTGGCTATTATTATCTTCTCTATTAAATACCAATAGATAGAAGAAATCCATTTAAAATAGTGCTTACAACATAGAATGTAATAAATTATATGCATACCATTTAGAAAATAAATAGAATGATTAAAAATATACATTAAGCATATCCAAACAGATTTGTTAAGATAGATAAGTGACTTTTTAAAAGACTAGTAGCAATGACAATGAATCTTGAAAAATACATGCCTCCAAAACAACAACAAAGATTAAGTTAATTAATATCATATTCATGTATTCAATAAGTGATTATCTACAGTGTGTAAGATATTCTTCAAGTGCTAGGTACACATCAAATCCAAGATCTCAGAAGGTGTGTAAGGCTAATAAATACCTAAAGAAAAAAATAAAATTGTGTTCTGTATGATTAAAACATAGATTCAAGTAATAGTGTTTGGTTTACTTTAGAGAAAAACTTTCTGAACTTTCTGAAGAAGCGACAGTTGATCTGTACTCTGCTTATCAGATACTATGCTAAGAAAAGAATTATATTTTCTGCATAAAAAGTGAGTATCTGTGGAGCATAAAGTGCATATTAGTCACTCTGGAGTTATAAAATTGCAACACCGTCTCTTCTCTCCAGGAGGCTGAAATATAGTATCTGAGACCTGGTGTTTACACACAGGTCTAACATAAGGGAATTTGCTTAAATAAGGTTACTCTAGTTTTCGTTCCCTATATTCCAATCCTATTATGAAAATTCTCCACATTTAACACTTTTAATCCTCCAAATGCATTATGAGGTAGCCTTTACTATTGTATATAAGCAAACTGAGACTAAGGACTAAGTTTCCCTCGTCAAAAATATAATAGTTTGCCAAATTTGGGATTAAATTCAGTCTAGCATACAGCTTACGTTCTTAATTTCTATGATAAGGAATGAATGCTATGACATAAATGCAATACTATAAAATCATAAAAAGTAGGTTTCTGAGATGATTTGAGAAGGTGGCAAGGTGTATTTGTTCCAAGGTAAGCTGTTCATTGTGTATCCAAGGAAATATGAAAGGAGTTATCTTTTAGAGATGTTTCCAAGACAACAGTGACAACAATCACATTGATACTGGATTGGCAACACAAGTGACAAGAGTAGCTTAGATCATAAAAGACCCTGTGGAGTCCACTTAGATATATATCCACAAAGTGTTAATATTATAATCATGCCTGATCTTTAAAAAAACTCCAAATATATATATAAAACTTCAAATGTATATATATTTGAAGAATGTTTAAAGAAGTGGCCTGGTTATATTATTAACATACTCATATACACTAACACATGTTAGTGTATCTTATAATATTAACATACTCACGTGTTATATGTAAGCATTAAAAAAGGAGAGCCATGGTTATTAAGCGAAATTAAAAGAAAGAATATTAATGAGCAAATGTCTTATGGAGATACATTCATTTTGAAAAGCAATCAAGAAAATGGCAATTTAAAATGTAAGTTACGTTTCAATAACATTGACAAAGAAGAAAGGAAGGGCAGGAGAAGGAATAGAGGGATGGTCCGGAAAGAAGGAAGAAGGGAAAGAAAGACCTCCAGCATCTCAAAAACGTGGAAAGCAGCAATCTTCATATAGAGGAAATATCTTACAAACATATTTAAAAACCTGTTAACACTTCAAGTCCTTCAACTAAACAAGTTTGCTTCAATGAGGTAAAAACATATTTAAATGTTTAATGAAATGATTTTAAAATGTATGGATGACTATCATAAAAACCAATAAAATGTAAATACACTTACTCATGTAAAAATACACTAAAAATGAATTGAGTTGAAAAATTATGCATACAGACTTCCTATTTTGCCTGTAAATGGAAATATATTTTTGTCAGAGTCAGGTTTATTTGAAGCTAAGAGTTTATTTTAAAATGTAATAATGTCTGCTAATCCAACCTTTTCTATTTCAATTTAATATATAACACTATGGCACTTTTATTCTATTAATATAAGAAACATATCAACTTTAAAATTGCTATAAGTTTGAATACATTTATTAAAGTATATCTGTTCTTCTGTCTAGTTTAAAAGAAATCATTTTTCCATATTTTTAAGTGTATTCTCTACAATTTAGGCATGGTTGATTTTGATTCTTCTAGCATTTTTTTATTGCTTTTGTTTCTTTTAAAAGTGTTTGCAAGAAAGAGTGATTTGTACAAATATATTATTTAGCTCTGTTGTATTTTTTAATTAATATGTGTATACTGAGTTAATTATAAATTCACATTCTGTTGTAATAAAATAACAGAGAGATATTATGAATGCTTTACTCATTTTTTTGCCGATAGTAACATCTTACAAACCTTTAATACAATATCACAACCAGGATTTTGACATGGGTACAGCCAAGATATGAGATATTTCTGTTCTACGGAGGATCTTTCGTATTGAGCTTTTATAAGCATACCCATATCTGTCCCTTGTTCTGTCCCTGACCCTTAGCCTGTCCCTATCCCTGGGCAGTCACTGATCTGTTATCAATTTCTATAATTTTGCAATTTCAAAAATGTTATAAAAACAGACTATGCACGGCTGGGCATGGTGGCTCACACTTGTAATTCCAGAACTTTGGAAGGCTGAGGAGGGTGGATCACTTGAAGTTAGGAAATCAAACCCAGCCTGACCAACATGGTGAAACTTTGTTTCTACTAAAAACATAAAATTAGCCAGGCCTGGTGGTGGGCGCCCATAATCCCAGTTACTTGGGAGACTGAGGCATGAGAATAGCTTGAATCTTAGAGGCAGAGGTTGCAGTGAACCGAGATCAAGCCACTTCACTCCAGCCTGGGCCACAGAGTGAAACTCTGTCTCAATATATATATATATATGTATATAGATATACGTATAGACTATGCAATAGGTAAACTTTTGGGATTGGCTTCTTTCATTCAGCATGATTTAATGATAATTCATCTTGGCCTCACATATATTAATATTTTCTTTCATTTCATTCCTTAGTAGTATTCTATAGCATGAATGTATCATAGCTTGGTTTATTATACACATGTGAAGAACATCAAATTACTTCTAATTCGGGGCTATAACAATGTTTTTTCATTTAGAAACTGCTATATAAATGGAATAATGCAGTATGTGACCCCTTGAGATTGGCTTTTGTTTTTTCATTTAACATAGTGCCCTTGAGATTTTTCCAGGTTGTTACATATGTTACTAGTTTGTTTTCTTGATCCCTGATTAGTCTTAGATGGTACATAAGAATCACAGTTCTTTTAGCCATTGGCCATTTAAGAACAGGGTTGTTGCTAGATTTTGGATACTATGAATATTAATAAAACTGCTATGAACATTTATTTAGGTTTTGGTGTTACCTTAGGTTGTCATTTCTCTAAGATGAAGGCCTGAAAGTGCAATTCCTGGATCATATGGTAAGAGCATTTTAGTTTTGTAAATAATTGCCAAATAATTTTCAGAATGACTACATCATTTTATGTTGTCATCAGCAATGTATAAATGATTCAATTTCTCCACATTCCTGTCAGCATTTGGTATTACCGTAATTTTATTTTGAAATATTAGCCATTCTGATAGGTGTGTTAGTATAACTCATTGTGATTTTAACCTGCTATTTTCTAGTGGTGAATGAAGTTCAACATCTTTCTTGCTTATTTGCCATCTGGATATCCTGTTTGGTTAAATGTATGTTCAATTCATTTTTTTCTCATTTTCTGATTGGATTGTTCATTTTTATCTGGTGAGGTTTTTGAGTTCTTTATATATTTTAGATAAAAATCTTTTGTTGATGGCCGAATAGGAACAGCTCCAGTCTCCAACTCCCGGCGCGAGGGACACAGAAGACCGGTGATTTCTGCATTTTCAGCTGAGGTACTGGGGTCATCTCAGTGGGGAGTGCCGGACAATAGGTGCTGGTCAGCTGCTGCAGCCCGACCAGCGAGAGCTGAAGCAGGGCGCGGCATTGACTCACCTGGGAAGCGCAAGGGGGAAGGGAATCCCTTTTCCTAGCCAGGGGAACTGAGACACACAAAACCTGGAAAATCGGGTAATTCCCACTCCAATACTGCGCTTTAAGGAAACGGGCACACCAGGAGACTATACCCACACTTGGCCGGGAGGGTCCCACGCCCACAGAGCCTCCCTCATTGCTAGCACAGCAGTCTGTCATCTAACCACAAGGCAGCAGTGAGGCTGGGGGAGGGGCACCCGCCATTGCTGAGGCTTAAGTAGGTAAACAAAGCCGCTGAGAAGCTCAAACTGGGTGGAGCTCACAGCAGCTCAAGGAAACCTGCCTGTCTCTGTAGACTCCACCTCTGGGGACAGGGCACAGCTAACAAACAACAGGGGGGAAGCAGCAGAGGACTGTGCAGACCCGAACGACTCTGTTTGACAGCTTTGAAGAGAGCAGTGGATCTCCCAACACGGAGGTTGAGATCTGAGAAGGGACAGACTGCCTGCTCAAGTGGGTCCCTGACCCCTGAGTAGCCTAACTGGGAGACATCCCCCACTAGGGGCAGTCTGATACCCCACACCTCACAGGATGGAGTACACCCCTGAGAGGAAGCTTCCAAAGTAAGAATCAGACAGGTACACTCTCTGTTCAGCAATATTCTATCTTCTGCAACCTCTGCTGCTGATACCCAGGCAAACAGGGTCTGGAGTGGACCTCAAGCAATCTCCAAGAGACCTACAGCTGAGGGTCCTGACTATTAGAAGGAAAACTATCAAACAGGAAGGACACCTATACCAAAACCCCATCAGTATGTCACCATCATCAAAGACCAGAAGCAGATAAAACCATGAAGATGGGGAAGAAGCAGGGCAGAAAAGCTGGAAATTCAAAAAATAAGAGCACATCTCCCCCTGCAAAGGAGCGCAGCTCATCGCCAGGATGGATCAAAGCTGGTCAGAGAATGACTTTGACGAGATGAGAGAAGAAGGCTTCAGTCCATCAAACTTCTCAGAGCTAAAGGAGGAATTACGTACCCAGTGCAAAGAAACTAAAAATCTCGAGAAAAGAGTGGAAGCATTGATAGCTAGAATAATTAATGCAGAGAAGGTCATAAATGAAATGACAGAGATGAAAACCATGACACGAGAAATACGTGACAAATCCACAAGCTTCAGTAACTGACTTGATCAACTGGAAGAAAGAGTATCAGCAATTGAGGATCAAATGAATGAAATGAAGCGAGAAGAGAAACCAAAAGAAAAAAGAAGAAAAATAAATGAACAAAGCCTGCAAGAAGTATGGGATTATGTAAAAAGACAAAATCTACGTCTGATGGGGGTGCCTGAAAGTGAGGGGGAAAATGGAACCAAGTTGGAAAACACTCTTCAGGATATCATCCAGGAGAAATTCTCCAACCTAGTAGGGCAGGCCAACATTCAAATTTAGGAAATACAGAGAACACCACAAAGATACTCCTCGAGAAGAGCAACTCCAAGACACATAATTGCCAGATTCACCAAAGTTGAAATGAAGGAAAAAATCTTAAGGGCAGCCAGAGAGAAAGGTCGGGTTACCCACAAAGGGAAGCCCATCAGACTAACAGCAGACCTCTTGGCAGAAACTCTACAAGGCAGAAGACAGTGGGGGCCAATATTCAACATTCTTAAAGAAAAGAATTTTAAACCCAGAATTTCATATCCAGCCAAACTAAGTTTCATAAGTGAAGGAGAAATAAAATCCTTTACAGATAAGCAAATGCTTAGAGATTTTTGTCACCACCAGGCCTGCCTTACAAGAGACCCTGAAGGAAGCCCTAAACATGGAAAGGAACAACCAGTACCAGCCATTGCAAAAACACGCCAAAATGCAAAGACCATTGAGGCTAGGAAGAAACTGCATCAACTAACGAGCAAAATAACCAGTTAATATCATAATGGCAGGATCAAGTTCACACATAACAATATTAACCTTAAATGTTAATGGACTAAATGCTCCAATTAAAAGACACAGACTGGCAAACTGGATAAAGAGTCAAGACCTATCAGTCTGCTGTGTTCAGGAGACCCATCTCACATGCAGAGACATACATAGGCTCAAAATAAAGGGATGGAGGAAGATCTACCAAGCAAATGGAGAACAAAAAAAAGCAGGGGTTGCAATCCTAGTCTCTGATAAAATAGACTTTAAACCATCAAAGATCTAAAGAGACAAAGAAGGCCATTACATAATGGTAAAGGGATCAATTCAACAGGAAGAGCTAACTATCCTAAATATATATGCACCCAATACAGGGCACCCAAATTCATAAAGCAAGTCCTTAGAGACTTAGAAAGAGACTTAGACTCCCATACAATAATAATGGGAGACTTCAACACTCCACTGTCAACATTAGACAGATCAACGAGACAGAAAGTTAACAAGGATATCCAGGAATTGAACTCATCTCTGCACCAAGCGGACCTAATAGACATCTATAGAACTCTCCACCCCAAGTCAACAGAATATACATTCTTCTCAGCACCACATCACACTTATTCCAAAATTGACCTCATAATTGGAAGTAAAGCACTCCTCAGCAAATGTAAAAGAACAGAAGTTATAACAAACTGTCTCTCAGACCACAGTGCAATCAAACTAGAACTCAGGACTAAGAAACTCAATCAAACCGCTCAACTACATGGAAACCTGCTCCTGTATGACTACTGGGTACATAACGAAATGAAGGCAGAAATAAAGATGTTCTTTGAAACCAATGAGAACAAAGATACCACATACCAGACTCTCTGGGACACATTTAAAGCAGTGTGTAGAGGGAAATTTATAGCACTAAATACCCACAAGAGAAAGCTGGAAAGATCTAAATTTGACACTCTAACATCACAATTAAAAGAACTGGAGAAGCAAGAGCAAACACATTCAAAAGCTAGCAGAAGGCAAGAAATAACTAAGATCAGAGCAGAACTGAAGGAGATAGAGACACAAAAAACCCTCCAAAAAATCAATGAATCCAGGAGTTGGTTTTTTGAAAAGATCAACAAAATTGACAGACCACTAGCAAGACAAATAAAGAAGAAAAGAGAGAAGAATCAAATAGACGCAATTAAAAATGATAAAGGGGATATCACCACCGACCCCACAGAAATACAAACTACCATCAGAGAATATTATAAACACCTCTATGCAAATCAACTAGAAAATCTAGAAGAAATGGATAATTTCCTGGACACTTACACTCTCCCAAGACTAAACCAGGAAGAAGTTGAATCCTGGAATAGACCAATAGCAGGCTCTGAAATTGAGGCAATAATTAATAGCCTACCCACCAAAAAAAGCCCAGGACCAGATGGATTCACAGCTGAATTCTACCAGAGATACAAAGAGGAGCTGATACCATTCCTTCTGAAACTATTCCAATCAATAGAAAAAGAGGAAATCCTCCCTAACTCATTTTATGAGGCCAACATCATCCTGATACCAAAGCCTGGCAGAAACACAACAAAAAAAGAAAATTTTAGACCATTATCCCTGATGAACATCGATGCAAAAATCCTCAATAAAATACTGGCAAACCAGATTCAGCAGCACATCAAACCTTATCCAACATGATCAAGTGGGCTTCGTCCCTGGGATGCAAGGCTGGTTCAACATTTGCAAATCAATAAACGTAATCCAGCATATAAACAGAACCAAAGACAAGAACCACATGATTATCTCAATAGATGCAGGAAAGGCTTTTGACAAAATTCAACAGCTCTTCATGCTAAAAATGCTCAATAAATTCGGTATTGATGGAACGTACCTCAAAATAATAAGAGCTATTTACGACAAACCCACAGCCAATATCATACTGAATGGGCAAAAACTGGAAAAATTTCCTTTGAAAACTGGCACAAGACAGGGATGCCCTCTCTCACCACTCCTATTCAACGTAGTGTTGGAAGTTCTGGCTAGGGCAATCAGGCAAGAGAAAGAAATCAAGGGTATCCAGTTAGGAAAAGAAGAAGTCAAATTGTCCCTGTTTACAGATGACATGATTATATATTTAGAAAACCCCATTGTCTCAGCCCAAAATCTCCTTAAGCTGATAAGCAACTTCAGCAAAGTCTCAGGACACAAAATTAATGTGCAAAAATCACAAGCATTCTTATACACCAGTAACAGACAAACAGAGAGCCAAATCAGGAATGAACTTCCATTCACAATTGCTTCAAAGAGGATAAAATACCTAGGAATCCAACTTACAAGGGATGTAAAGGACCTCTTCAAGGAGAACTACAAACCACTGCTCAGTGAAATATAAGAGGACACAAACAAGTGGAAGAACATACCATGCTCATGGATAGGAAGAATCAATATCGTGAAAATGGCCATACTGCCGAAAGTTATTTATAGATTCAATGCCATCCCCATCAAGCTACCAATGAGTTTCTTCACAGAATTGGAAAAAACTGCTTTAAAGTTCATGTGGAAGCAAAAAACAGCCCGCATTGCCAAGAAAATCCTAAGTTAAAAGAACAAAGCTGGAGGCATCACGCTACCTGACTTTAAACTATACTACAAGGCTACAGTAACCAAAACAGCATGGTACTGGTACCAAAACAGAGATATAGACCAATGGAACAGAACAGAGTCCTCACACCAGTAGAATGGCAATCATTCAAAAGTCAGGAAACAACAGGTGCTGGAGAGGATGTGGAGAAATAGGAACACTTTTACACTGTTGGTGGGATTGTACACTAGTTCAACCATTATGGAAAACAGTATGGCGATTCCTCAAGGATCTAGATCTAGATGTACCATATGACCCAGCCATCCCACTACTGGGTATATACCCAAAGGATTATAAATCATGCTGCTGTAAAGACACATGCACACGTATGTTTATTGCGGCACTATTCGCAATAGCAAAGACTTGGAATCAACCCAAGTTGTCTTCAGAGTTCTCAGAAATAATACCACACATCTACAGCCATCTGATCTTTGACAAACCTGAGAGAAACAAGAAATGGGGAAAGGATTTCCTATTTAATAAATGGTGCTGGGAAAATTGGCTAGCCATAAGTAGAAAGCTGAAACTGGATCCTTTCCTTACTCCTTATACAAAAAGTAATTCAAGATGGATTAGAGACTTAAATGTTAGACCTAATACCATAAAAACCCTAGAAGAAAACCTAGGTAGTACCATTCAGGACATAGGCATGGGCAAGGACTTCATGTCTAAAACACCAAAAGCAACGGCAGCAAAAGCCAAAATTGACAAATGGGATCTCATTAAACTAAAGAGCTTCTGCACAGCAAAAGAAACTACCATCAGAGTGAACAGGCAACCTACAGAATGGGAGAAAATTTTTGCAATCTACTCATCTGACAAAGGGCTAATATCCAGAATCTACAAAGAACTCAAACAAATTTACAAGAAAAAAATAAACAATCCCATCAAAAAATGGGCAAAGGATATGAACAGACATTTCTCAAAAGAAGACATTCATACAGCCAACAGACACATGAAAAAATGCTCATCATCACTGGCCATCAGAGAAATGCAAATCAAAACCACAATGAGATACCATCTCACACCAGCTAGAATGGCAATCATTCAAAAGTCAGGAAACAACAGGTGCTGGAGAGGATGTGGAGAAATAGGAACACTTTTACACTGTTGGTGGGATTGTAAACTAGTTCAACCATTATGGAAAACAGTATGGCGATTCCTCAAGGATCTAGATCTAGATGTACCATATGACCCAGCCATCCCACTACTGGGTATATACCCAAAGGATTATAAATCATGCTGCTATAAAGACACATGCACACGTATGTTTATTGCGGCACTATTCACAATAGCAAAGACTTGGAATCAACCCAAATGCCCATCAGTGACAGACTGGATTAAGAAAATGTGGCACATATACACCATGGAATATTATGCAGCCATAAAAAAGGATGAGTTTGCATCCTTTGTAGGGACATGGATGCAGCTGGAAACCATCGTTCTTAGCAAACTATCACAAGAACAGAAAACCAAACACCACATGTTGTCACTCATAGGTGGGAACTGAATAATGACATAACTTGGACTCGGGAAGGGGAACATCACACATCGGGGCCTATCATGGTAGGGGAGGGGAGACGGATTGCATTGGGAGTTATACCTGATATAAATGACGAATTGATGGGTGCTGATGAGTTGATGGGTGCAGCACACCAACATGGCACAAGTATACATATGTAACAAACCTGCACGTTATGCACATGTACCCTAGAACTTAAAGTATAATAATAATAATTTAAAAAAATCTTTTGTTGAATAAGAGATTTGCATTTATTTCTTTCCCAGACAGTAGCTTATCTTTTCAATTCTCTTAGCAGGGCCTTTCATGGAGCAAGGGATTTTAATTTTGATGAAGTCCAATTTATCACTTTTTTCTTTTTATGCTTTGTGCTTTTGATGTTAAGCTTAAGAAGTCTTTGTCTGGCCGGGCGCGGTGGCTCAAGCCTGTAATCCCAGCACTTTGGGAGGCTGAGACGGGCGGATCACGAGGTCAGGAGATCGAGACCATCCTGGCTAACACGGTGAAACCCCGTCTCTACTAAAAAATACAAAAAATTAGCCGGGCGAGGTGGCGGGCGCCTGTAGTCCCAGCTACTTGGGAGGCTGAAGCAGGAGAATGGAATGAATCTGGGAGGCGGAGCTTGCAGTGAGCTGAGATCGTGCCACTGCACTCCAGCCTGGGCGACAGAGCGAGAGTCCATCTCAAAAAAAAAAAAAAAAAAAGAAGAAGAAGTCTTTCCCTAACTGCAGTTACAAAGATTTTTTCCTATTTTTCAAAAAAAGATAGTGTTATACTTTGCATTGAAATACAAGACACATTAATTTATATTAACTTTTTCATAAGGTGTGAGGTTAAGGTCAAGACTTTTTTTTTTTTTTTTTTTTTTTTGGGCATATGGATATCTTACTGCAGCAATACCATTTGTTTGAAAAGCTATTCTGGATGGATGTGGTGGTTTACGCCTGTAATCCCAGAACTTTTGGAAGCCAAGGTGGAAGGATTGCTTGAGGCCAAGATTTCAAGACCAACCTTGCCAACACAGTGAGACCCTCCTCTCTACAATAATGTTTTGAAAAAAATAAATTAATCAGGTGTGGTGGCATGTGCCTATAATCCCAGCTATTTAGGAAACTGCAATGAGAGGATCTCTTAGTCCAGGAGTTTAAGGCTGCAGTGAGCCATGATTGTGCCACTGTACCCCAGCCTGAATGAGCGAGTAAGATCCTATCTTCAAAAACAAACAAACAGAAGGCTATGCTTTCTGCATTGAATAGCTTTTGTGCCTTTGTGGGAGTCTAACGTTAGTTTCTCTGTTCTGTTCTATTGATTTATGACCTATTCTTCCACCAACACTATACTCTCATGATTATATAGCTATATGGTAAGACAATGTTGAATAGACTCATCTCAAATTATTATGATTTTTCAAAATTGTCTTAGATATTCTAGGGCTTGTGACTTTACATAAATATTTTAGAATAAGCTTGTCAAAGTGTAAAAATACGAAACAAAACAACAACAACAAAACTTGGTGGGATTTTCATAGGAATATCACTGAACCTGTGAATCAATTTGAAGAGAAATTCAGCTTTACTATGCTGACTCTTCCTGTGAGCATGGTATATGTTTACATTTATTTGGTACTTCCTTCATTTCTTTTATCAGCAGTTTGTAATTTTAGTGTACAGATACTGTACATGTTTTGTTAAGTTTGTACCTAAGTATTTTATAATTTTTTTGGAAAAATTATAAATGATATTATGATTTTAATTTTGGTTTTGATATGTTCACTGTTACTATTTAGAAATGTGATTCGTTTGTCTGTGTGTCTATGCATGTGCTACTTTCACATGCTACAACCTTGCTTAACTCTCATATTAGTTCTACAAAATGTTTCTACTTTGCAAATTACTTGAAATTTTCTACATAGATAATTGTATCATCAGCAAATAGAGACAGTTTGCCCTTCCTTTCCAATTTGTGCCCGTTATTTCTTTTTTACTTGATTCACTGTAGTTTTATGTTGAATAAGAGTGATGAGAATTGCCTTTTTTTGCCATGTTCTTCACTTTAGAGTGGAAACACTAAATATTTCAACATTAAGTATGATATTACTTTTTCCAATTTGTGCTTTTTTCCTTCCTTTCCAATTTATGCCTTTTATTTCTTTTTTACTTGATTCACTGTGGTTTTATGTTGAATAAGAGTGAGGAGAACTGTCTTTTTTTGCCATGTTCTTCACTTAATGTGGAAACACTAAATATTTCAACACAAAGTATGATCTTACCTCTAGGTTTGTTTATATATCTTTACCAAGTTGAGATTTTTTTTTCTACTGAAAATTTGCTGAGTTGTTTATTATTATTATAAATAGATGCTAGCTTTTCTCAAATGATTTTTTTGCATCAATTGATATAATCATGTGATTTGCCTTCTTAGCCTGTTGATATGTTGGATTGCATTTTTTTTTTTTTTAATATAGAACCAGCTTTGCAAACTTCTAATAAATCCCATTCAATCCAGTGTATCATTTTTTAAAAACATTGTTCAATACAATTTGCTAATATTTGGTTGAGGATTTTTGTGTTTAAGATTATGAGAAATATTCATCTTTTTTTAGTATTTATTTTTGTTTCTTGCTCTCGGTTTTGGGATCAGGGTAACATCCTTGTAAAACGAGTTGAGAAATGTTATCTCCTCTTCTTTTTCAGAAAAGAGATTGTGTCAAATTGGTGCTAATTCCTCTTTATTTAATGGAATTCTCCCATGAGATCATATGGGCCTGTAGATGGTCATTCTATGAACTTTTAAATTATGAATTAAATTTCTTTAACAGTTTAATACTGTTCAGATTATTTATTTCATCTTGGTTGAATTTTAATAGCTTGCATTTTTTGAGGAATTGACCCATTTGTTTCCTAAATTGTTAAATTTTGGAACATAAAGTTGTTTGTAATATACTGTGATTATCCTTATAATAGCAGCAGGATTTTTCAGTGACAACCCTGCTTATTCCTGATACTGGTGATTTGCATCTTTTTGCTTTGCTTTTGATGTTTGTCAGCCTTACTAAAGACTTACCAACTGTATTAACATTTGGAGGAACAGGCTTTGTGTAATTGATTTCCTTAATTGGTTTATTGTTTTCATTTCCTTGATTTTTAATCTTATCTTTATTATATCCTTTGCACTGCTTTTGTCAGATGCATTTCGACCAGAGTGACTCCATTTTAAGTGAGGGCTAGGAAAATGAGGCTGAGACTTGCTGGGCTACATTCCCAGACACCTAGGCATTCCTAGCCTCTAGAAGTTTATGGTTAAGGGAATGAATTAACAATGTTTACTAAGCAGACCCAGACTTGGGAGTGCTTAGATACCCCAATATCTGGCGAACAAAGGCATTCCTAATTTTGCCTTAAAGATTATAATATCAATTCTTGCACAATAAACTAATTAACAAAATTAATCACTTATCCCAAACCCTTGTAGCAGAACACATCTGTCCATATATACAAGCATTGTACATAGGGTGGGTGCGTTCCTCCTCTTGCTTTCAGGAACCTCCAACTCTGTCTATGGAGTCCTTTCACCATTGTGCTTTCTCAATAAACTTGCTTTTACTTTGCACTGAATTCTTTCTTGCTTGAATTCCAAGAACCCTCTTTGGGGGTCCGGATCAGGACCCCTTTCCCGTAACACTTTTACTTTAAATTACCTATGCTGTAACATTTGAAATCAATTATTTGTAAAACAACACAGAGTTGGTTTGTGATTTTCCCTCCACTCCACCAACTTCTGACTTGAATTGGTATTTCTATATTATTTTCATTTAAGGATAATACTATCATGTTATAACTTAAAACCAGGATATTGTAACTTAAAAGTGATATTTTATGTTTTTGATTTATTTTCACTACGTGTTATTCCTCTGTATCTCTTTTATTACCATTATGAACTCTTGGTCTTAATTTGTTTTTTGTTGCTGTAATGAAAGGTCACAGAGTGGGTAATTTTTAAACAACAGAAGTTTGGTTGGCTTGCAGTTCTGGAGGCTAGGAAGTCCAAGAAAGTAGCACCAGTGTTTGCTGAAGGCTTTCCTGCTGCATTATCCCACAGTGAAGGTGGCAGAGCAAGAGACTGTGAGAGTGAGAGAAGAAGGGGCCAAACTTATCCTTTTCGTCAGGAATCCACATCTATGATAACTAAATCTCTTCTATGATAACAGCATTAGTCCATTCATGAGGGCAGGACTCTCATGATCTAATTATCTGATAAAGTCCCACCTTTAAATACTGTTATCCTGAGGATTAAGTACCCAACATATGAACTTAAGGGAACACCTTCAAACCACAGCATTCTTTCATATTCTTTTAGTTATTAATCATTTGCTTACTGTGTTTTCAATCTCATTTCTCAATTTTATTTCATATATTCTGTTAATAATATGAAATTGCCTTAAGCTTCTTTATGTCCCCTACCCTTATCTGATTTAGCAGATTTTGTTGTCATTGCTAAAAATATCCCCCCTCAAATTTTCATTTTGGTCACATTGTACATATTCTTCAAGATTTAGCATTGTACTCTCTATTATAGAAAATATGCTCTGCCTAATTTTCCCCAACCTTGAAACTTTGCCCCAAAACTTGCATTTCCTTTACTAAGAATCACTTATCTAAATATTTATTTTATCTCATGTATTTCTCAATTATGAAACCCATTGCTGCATTTTATAATTATTGGTTTACTTATTTGTCCCCCATACCAGATTCTGAGCCTTTTGAGATCTGGGTTTACATTATACTTTTCTTTATATTCCTATTTCTTAGCCCTTTATTTTACATATAGAATTCACTTGTTAAATTCTGGTTATATAACAACATTAAAATACTTCACATATAATTTATTTTAGTGAAAATATGTCAATAAAGATATTTTATTATTAATTTTGAACTTCTCTACTTAGAAAATAAAGTGTTAATTAACAAACCCTAAAGAATTTCTAACTATATATTCAGTACTGAATTGGGTAGGGTTTGAAAATACATAAGAAGAGCAATCTACTCTTAGGTTATAGTAATCTGTTTGATCAGGCATGCTTCCACCATAAAATAGTGCAAACTAGCCAAAAATTAATTGGTTTTCAATGAAATGGTGGGCCAATGAGCTTTTGCACTAATCAGGAAGGAAAGATAGGAAAAAGTGTGGGTCTGAAAGCAATATTTTCCAAGCTATAATTTTCAATTGCTGCTGAATATTCAGATATTTTATTATGGCCAAACCAGTTTATTCATAGTTAAGATCAACAATAAAATAGAGGAGGGTAGCCAGAGAGTAAAAGAAGTTTTATTATGTAAACTTAGAAAAGTTAAACTTTCATGCATTGCTTTTCTCTTTGCTTACAAATATTGGGTTTTAAATAAAATTATATCTGTTTGTGAAGGTTATGAATAAAATAAGGAACAAAAATCTAGGTCTTATAAAAATGGAGGATCTTCAAAAAATAAGCAGAAACATTATCAATCTGCTTATAACACTGAAAGAAATATTTTCTCATGATAGAAAACACTACACTCTAACATTTTTAATCCAAAATACTTTTTATGGACAAACTTGTCTGAACAGTACTCTTCTGAAAGCCCATAAACCCCTCTGAGATATTCTCTATTAATGAGTTTTAATGGTACCTTTGAATAATACCTAGACGACTACAGCACTACTTAAAAGAGAAACACATCTCTCACACTAATTAGAGTTCTTGAATGACATTGAAAGAGTGAACTGGTTAAATCATTTTCTGCAGCACCAGGTTTAATTGACATAGATATAATGCCAGTGATAATTTTATGCAATTGCAAGATCAGGAGTTTAATATATCTGGCAGTAAGGCAGGGATTTTCTTTCTCTGACAGTACTGAATAAACCTCTCTAATCCTTTTCCTTTAGCTTTCCCTTATTTCTAGGCTTAAGTTTAATAACAGGCTAAAAAAAAAATCAAGATTCCTCTAGGCTTCTCAAAGCTCAAGCATAGAGAGAAAAAGATGTTATCTCAGGGAGGTTGTGGCTCAGAATCATTAAAAAGACTAATGGCAGGATCACAGGGCTAAGTTTACAATTCCCTTTGTATATTGCAGAGGCACCCTCTCTTGTAGTAAACACTTTATCTACTTTCATCTTGCTTCCAAATTGCCAAAACGGAGGCAGGAGTCCAAGAGGGATTGGATGATTATAGTTTACAAGGTGCTCAAAATGTTTCCTTGAATGTTCAATTTGGCTTACCTATGATGCTTGTTTATTCATTTACAAGTTATTCCAAAGCCTTACTATATAGAACTAGGATATTTTGACAAAGTGAACTTCCACAGCATGTTTTCTGTAACATTTAATGTTTTACAGTTTAGAATTGTCATGTACTATAGAAGGCAGCATCTTATGGGCCATTTGGCAGAAGTGATAAAAAGCATAATATTTATGAAAGCCTCTGAAATAGGCCAAATGATTTTCAGTGTAAACATCCAATTTTTTTTACTTTGTTTTAATTATATATTGAGAAGTGCAGAACTCAGGTATATCTAAAGCCTGAATCTTTCTGCCCCTGGGACATTCCTGCTTTCCGTGTTTGTTTTATGCTTTCTTTTTAACTTTTTGAGCAGAATGCCTCATTTATAATGTTCTTTCTTACTTGACTTTTGATCAGTATTATAGGTGGTCATATACAATGTTTCTCATTTTCATGGCTTTCTAAAGCTTATGTAATTATATTTTTTAATTAACATTTAGACCCTAAAATTATTTAATGGAATATATTTTTTATTGTGGCTATTTTTCTCCTTTATACCTTTGTAAACCATATTTTCGATTGACTGCATGATGATCACAAAAGGTAGCCTTTGAAATATCTTCTTTTAAAAATTCATGAGATTTTATTTGTAATCTAAAGTGTAATTTTCCTTTTTTTTTTTTTTTTAGAAATAGGCTGTGGAAATTAAAAGGGCAAGTTGTAGAATGGAATTTCATAAATATTTATCAAGTCCTTTGAAATAAAAACATAATTTATAATATGTTTAATTTTTAAAAAGTAAAGTATTATTTTACCAATAAAAATGAAATAAAAATTACCTGTAAATTGATAAATAGATCAATGTAATTCCATATAGTAGCATAATATGCAACTATTAGAATTTATGGCATACGAGAACATTACCAAGTTATATTATTCAATGAGAAAAGCAGGTTAGTAGAATATACAAATAATGTTCACAAATAATATATCTTGTTTTTTTTGTAATCCCCAAAGGATAGAAAACAGATGCAATCACATTAAGTCAAATTTTAATTTGAGGATACTACATAGCATCAAAATAAAGAATACAGTGTGATATAATCATGAAATTAGATATAATTCTGATTCTTCTCCTTCTCTCTCTCTTTTTTTTAATGTAGGAAGGGAGAATGATTTGAAAATGGTAATGAAGAAAAAGAATGTCACTGACACCACCTCCAGGTCCCATGGAATGAAATCTATAGTAAATAGTGTTAACTAGGGTCCTTAGAAGAGGTTCCGATTTACATTCAAACATAAAGATGAAAGAAATATTTTGAGCACATGATGAAAGTATGAGATAATTAACTGTTAATGGAGCATACATTTCAAATGGTATATAGAAACGAGTTTAGAATTTGAGGAAGCATTGAAAAGGAGACAGAATAGTAGATACATAAAGGTACATGATTCATGTGAAGAATACGAGACGTTATTAGGGATATCAGCGTTTTATTGGGACTAAATTAATGAGATAAATCTATCTATCTATAGATATATATAGATATATAGATAAAATAGATATATAGATATAGATATATAGAGAGATTAATCCTGGTGAGTTTAAGGCAGTGTTTGTATCAGGATAAAAGAGAGGAATAGATATCTCTTTACTGTAATACTTGGGTAGATAGTGAGCAAGGAATGGTTTTACACCCAGGGTGGAAGCTCACTCTGACTTCCTGTTTAAGGAGAAGAGATCTTATTCCAGATACATACACTATCTTGATAGCTTACAGAATTCTGTAGAAGGTATGTATGACAACAATCACAAGAACCCTTTTATTATAAGAAAGTTATGCTTGTGAGTGTATA
Source organism: Piliocolobus tephrosceles (assembly GCF_002776525.5). Taxonomy (NCBI): domain Eukaryota; kingdom Metazoa; phylum Chordata; class Mammalia; order Primates; family Cercopithecidae; genus Piliocolobus; species Piliocolobus tephrosceles. The sequence continues at coordinate 78,566,410 of NC_045448.1, read as the reverse complement.
TACATTTGTACATATGTGAAAATGTCTACAGACATGTACTTTCTCTTTCTATCTGGTTTTGCTAGATAGAGGTGATGCATTAAAAGTCTATTTTTTTTGCCTCAAAAATCTCTGAAATATTATTTTCTCTCTTTTCTTCCAGATGCCCTTTAAAAAAAATGTAATCTACCCATAAAAAGAATTTGATCACCATTACTAAAGCTGTAGAATTTAGAGGACATGGACCTCATGAGTGTCTGGAATTAAAATCTCAAAAGAATCATTAACTTTTTTATACTCACTTGAAATCCTGCCTTTATGAGATTTTTTTCTGTTGAAATACTTTTGTGTATTCAGTTCTTAAGGAGAAGAATTTGCCATCTTGTGTTTTTGTCCTCTGTTGATGTAACTGAATCTAATGCTTGCATGTCTTTGTGAATTTTTTATGTGTATGAAGGTTAAATTTTGGCTTAGGCAACACTGGGCTATCACTTTCTTGTGTGGTTTTATGAAATATTTGGATGTGATCACAAATCTTTCACTGGTAAAGATTCTTTTTAAAAAAACAAAAAATATATCAGGGATTTTTCTTTTTTTTGTAGGTAGGATTTTTTTTTATGGACTTCATTCTTGCTTCTGGAATACCAAATTGGGAATCATCTAGTTGGCAACCACTTTTTGTTACTTGAAGAAATATGGAAAAATTGTGCTTTGTTTTATGCCAGCCATTATATTTTTTGTTAAATGGAATGACTTATTCATTGATTCACAAATTACATACTGAGTTTCTACTATGTGCCAGGCAGAGCTTACAGTGTCTGGAAAAACTGGTAAATAAAACAAACCATAATGCTTGCTAATGCCTAGCTTATATTAAAATGATTGTGATGAGGGAATAATATCAATTAAACAATATAAATGTGAAACAACTAAATGTAATGGTTAGAATATGGTACTTGTTACGGAAAAAATAGAGTTGGATGAAGAGAATCAAGAGTATGAGAGTGATAAGTGGGTTGCAATTTTACAGAAGGCTGTTGGCTCAGGTCTTACTAATCAGGTGATGTACATGAACATATTGGGAAAGCAATACAGAGAGAGGGTACATCCCAGTGCAAAATGCTTGAAATGGGATGGGACTTGTGTATTTGAGGAAAAACAGAGAGGTCACTAAGATAGCAGCTACATAAGCAAGATAGAAGGAAATGAGGCCACAGAGTTAACAGGGGTCAAATAATTTTGACCATTACAGGCTATTTTAAGGACTTTCCATTTAATTCTGAATAAATAAAAAGAGAGAGCATTGAATGACTTGAATAAGAAAGTGGCATGGTCTGACCTCTGTGTCATAATGGATAACTCTGACTTCTGTTTTGATAATAGACTGGTAGGGGCAAGGAGATGAACTTAGAGGCTATTAGATCAATCAATAGTAGAAACAAAGATGGCTTGGATCAGAATTGTACTGTGTAGATAATGGTTGAATTATAGTGCATTTTTTAGTAAAGTTAAAAGAAATTCTTGACAGATTCAATTTAATATGGTAGAAAAAGAATCAAAAATGACTGAAAGCTTTAGTCTGAACCATTAAAGGAAAGAAGTTGTCATCTGCTGAAGTAGAGAAGATTATGCTTTGTGTGTGTGAGTATGTGTGGGGGTGTATCTGTGCGTATTTGGGATATCTATTAGGTAGCTTAGTGGAAATGTAGCAAGTTGGATATATGCCTCTGGACTTAAGGAGAGTGACCAGCCTGAAGATAAAGTTTTGAAATTCTAGGCACACATTTGACTATAAAGACATCTAACTGAATAAAATGATGGTACAGTGAATGTGAGCAGGAAAGAGAAGAAGGTCAAAGACAGATCTCTAGTATCTACAACATTAAAATTTTGGAAACAGAAAAGGAATTCAGCAAACAGCCCTAAAAAGGAGAGACTGGTAAAGTAGGAGGAGAAAATAATTATGTGACACTTTGGAAGCTGACTGAAAATGAATAAAAAAGAGGGGTTTGTAATAACTTAAATGCTCATAATGGTACATTCTGTAAAATGTGAGGCTGGTGGTAATAGTAAGGAAATTTAATTAGGATGAGACACAGGCAACTTAGAGTTAGGAGGTCCAGAGTGGAAGGGAATGAAAAGGAAAGCATGAATATCTGTATTCAAGAGAGTCCAACATGGAGTTTCTTTGGGACTAGCCTACTGTCGCCTAACTTCTCAAGCCAAAATCATCCTCCTTGGAGTAAGTTAAGACTTTTGGTTGCCTATTGTCACCATACCTGCTGGTTCTGATGTGTTTGTTTGATTTATTTAGGCTGTATGTGACCTCTTTCACTTCTGGTGGTAGATCTCTCATTCTGTAATACTTTGGAAGAAGAAACATGCTAAGCAAAATATGTTTTTGCAGCAAGTTTTAGAATTTGGTTTTCCTGAGGTGAACATTCAAATTTCTCCATACTCATCATATTTCTGAGAACAGAACACATGACATAATATGACATAGAAGAAATCTTGACATTCCATCTCTGACATTAATAAAATTTTTAAAAATCCTGCCATTTCACTTTAACAAATGGAAATTAGTCTGTGTGTGTGTGTCAACCTCTCTTGAATCTCTTTATAAAGTAATATAACTGAGTTGCATGAGGTAAAAGCTAGGGACAGCATCTTTCAGCAACTTTTGTAGCCTAAGACATAGCAAATTAACCAATGAAGACCATCACATCAACAGTCTAAGGAAAAAACATTACATAATCATGTCATTTGACACAGAAATAGCATCAAAATACAGAAACAGCATTTGACACAGAAACTAATTCTTATTTATGATTAAAAAGAAAAAATACTCAGAACACTAAAAACAGAGGGTGACATTCATAATTTAATTTTAAAATTAAAAAAAATCCCAAACCAACCAAACAAAAATCACTTAACCTCATTCTTAATGATGAGAACTTGAATGCTTCCTCTCTAACCTTTGGAACAAGGCACAGATGTCCTCTCCACCATTCTTATTCAGCATTGTACTGGAAGGTCTAGCCAGTGCAGTATGACAAAAAGAGAAAATAAACGATATAAAAATGGGATGGGAAGAAATAAAACTGCATATATTCACAGATAACATGATTGTTTCTGTAGGAAATCCCAAAATATCAACAGCAACATTAGCAATGACAACTCTTCGAATAATAAGAAATTATTCCAAGGTTTCAGAATACAAGATTAACATACAAAAGTCTATTGCTTTCTTATATATCAGCAATGAATAACTGTAATTTAAAATTAAAAGCACAGCATCGTTCACATTAGATAAGAAAAAAAAATACTTAGATGTAAATTCTAACCAAACATGTATATGATCTATATCCAAAAACATTACAAAGTACTGATTTTAAAAATCAAATATTTAAATAAATGGATGTTCTGTGTTCATGAATTGAAAGAGCCAACATTAAAGTGACAGTTCTTTCAAAATTAATCCATAGATTTAATGCAAACTCAGTTAAAACTGCAGTAAGCTCTTTTGTCGATATCAGCATTGATTCTAAAGTTTACATAAAATGCAAAAGACCTAGAATAGCTAACATGATACTGAACAAAAAGAAAAAAAATGTTAGATGACTGACATTATACTATTTCAAGACTTATAATAAGGCTATCATAATCACGATCGTGTGGTATTGGTGAAGAATTAGACACACAGATCATGGAACAGAATAGATAGCCCAGAGAAAACCCACCCAAATACAGTCAAAATGTAGTAAATTGATCCAGAGCAAAGGCATGTGAATGAAGAAAGAATAGTCTTTTTAAAAAATCATGGTGAGACACCTGGATGTCCCATAAGTAAAACAATGAACCTTGACACAAAATTAACCTTACAAAAAAATCAATACACATTAGATTATACATCTAAATACAAAATGCAAAACTTCTTGAAGACCACCTGGGATACAATCAGTAGGACTTTTGTGTTTGATCAAATGTTTAAATACTGAAATAAAAAGTTGATAAGCAGATTATTGGTTATTCGTTGTGTTTGATAAGGGAGGGTTAAATAGGTAAAGCATAGGGACATTTTAGGGTGGTAATTTTATTTTGTATGATTCTGTAATTAAGTGTTTGTGAAAACCCACAGAAATTTACTATGCAAAGAACAAATCTAATGTATATACAAATTTTTAAAATAGTATTGAAAATTGGAGGATGCTAGAACAAAAGGGAAAATGTTATCAAGGAATTTAAATCTATCAGAAATGCATTAAATAACATCAATTAAAAGGCTGGTAGAATAAGATGATGAAATACGTAACTTTGAAAATGTGAAGTCTTTGCGACTAAAGCAAAAATAACTATGCATAAGCATTATAGCTTGTTGGAAAGTTGTGTCCTATGGGGTTATGGGTTAAAAATTCCAAAACCACACTACATGGATACAGGAATTGAATTAAGCACATAAATATCAGATGGTGGTGGGGGGATTCCATGTTTCTTATTATTGCAATGAGAGGTTACAGATAAATATGGGGCAGAACCTAGAACGACCCATGTAGTAGGGATTATATTTGGAGACATCACTATGAACTCATGTTCAGCTTAATATCTATACAGATGATTTTGTATAGAATTATCTATACATATTTATGTACACAAATTAGTGTACACTCATATGTTTTCTTCCTTTGTCAGCTGTAAGAACCTATAAACAACGACATTTCAGTGCCAGTGAGAAAGCTTTACATCTAGATCTTGGTTTCCAATACCATTCTTCAATAAAAGGAACCAGGGCTGCTTGGATGAATGACTCACTCTAGGACTGGAGCATAAAATATACAAAATGCAGGCCGGGCGTGTTGCCGCACGCCTGTAATCCCAGCACTTTGGGTGGCCGAGGCTGGCGGATCATGAAGTCAGGAGATTGAGACCATCCTGGCTAACACAGTGAAACCCCGTCTTTACTAAAAAAAATACAAAAAATTAGCCGGGTGCGGTGGCGGGTGCCTGTAGTCCCAGCTACTCGGGAGGCTGAGGCAGGAGAATGGCGTGAACCCCGGAGGTGGAGCTTACAGTGAGCCGAGATCAGGCCACTGCACTCCAGCCTGGGCGACAGAGAGAGACTCCGTCTCAAAAAAAATAAAAAGTAAAATATACAAAATGTGCCTGGAGCCTCTTATTTATTGTAGTGTGAAAAAGTATGAAAGTGCTCAATAAACCAAAACAACACACACACACTGTTAGGGACTATGAAAGGGACATAGGAGCAAAGGAAAGAGTTCCAAATGGCAACATTGGAACAATTTCAGCAATAAAATAAGTAAATTGTGTATGATTATAATCCAAAATATAAAATAAATATTCATAATGTAAATGATCAAACTCATAAAAAATGGAGAATAGATAAATCTCACTTGCAGAAGAATTTCAAATAATTTATGCAGTAAATGAACCCTTAAGGATGTGGAGCATCACCCCTGCTCCTTAAAGATTTTCTTCACATAGTTTATTCTAAAGAGTACTATGTGTAAATTGAATAAAAAGAGTAAATTTACTCTTAAGGAAGAGTAAATTTGAAATGGAGAAAAGTGACAAATAATTCAAGCCAGGCAATCAAGGTGAACAATTACAATGATAAGTTATATATTGACAGTGTATGCACTTGGTATGATGTGATACCAACTTTACCACTGTGATTTTCCTCCCAAAAAACCCGTAGCTCCTGCATAATCATGAGAAAAATATCAGGCAGTTCCCATTTAAAGGATATTCTGTAAAATATCTGAACAAGTAATTCTCCAGGCAGTTAAGCTGATCAAAAAGCAACCAAAGTCTGAGAAATATCACAATGATTAAGAAATTAAGGGGACATGACTACTTAAAATAGTGAGGTATCATGGATGGGCTCCTGGAACAAAAAGAATATTGGGGAAAGACTAAAAATCTGGATACAATAGACTTTAAAAAATAATAGTGTATCAATATGTTGGTTTACTATTGGTGACAAATACCCCTTATCAGTGTAAGATATAATGTCCTTCTATCCCCCAGAAATGTCTACCTCCTAATCCCCTAAATCTGTGAAATTGTTACACTACATGAAAACAGGAAACCTACAGATATAAATTACTGGTCTTGAGATGGAGAGATTATTCTGGATTACCCAGATGTGCCTAATCACAAGAGACATTATAAGAGAGAAGCAGGATTCTCATAGTTATCGATGTGGTGATGAAATTGAGATGTGTGTGAGTTTGTGTGAGAGATTGGAAAGTGCTACTCTGTTGGCCCTGGAAGTGGAAGAAGAGAGGCATAAACTGAGAAATAGAGCTAGTGTCTAGAAGCTGAAAAGGGCAAGGAAGGGGTCTCCTACAGCAGGGGTTCCCAATCCCTGGGTGGCAGACTGGTACCAGTCCATGGCCTATTAGGAACCTGGGCCGCACAGCAGGAGGTGAGTGGCAGCCACCCAGCATTACTGCCTGAGCTCCGGCTCCTGTCAGATCAGCGGCGACATTAGATTCTCATAGGATCCCGAACCCTACTGTGAACTGAACATGCGAGGAATCTAGGTTAAGTGCTCCTTATAAGAACCTCACTAATGCCTGTTGGTCTGAAGTGGAAAAAGTTTCATCCCCAAAACATCCCCTCCCCAACTCCACTCCCTATCCCTCTGTGGAAAAAATCGTCTTCCACGAAACCCATCCTGGTGCTGAAAATGTTGGGAACTACTGCCCTAGAGCCTCCAGAAGAAACACAACCCAGCTGACAAATTGATTTTACTACTTCTAACCTGCTTTAAGACAAGAAATTTGTGTTGCTGTAAGCCTCTAAGTATGCTGACATTTGTTAGAGTAGGAATAGGAAATTGATGTAGTTTTAATAATGGAGAAAACCCAATGTGGATCATACAGGAATATCTGGGTTATCTTTGAAATAATTCTGTTAATCTAAAACTGTCCCAAAAATAGATGATTAAAAACCAATTTCAATAATTGAGCTGTATGACATGAAACCCAGCACCTGGGGTAACAGCTTACAGGCCTCTGACATATTATAGCCCGTAGAGCACATACTTAGCTTTGCATTGTCTTCCCTTATTTGTCTTTGCTTATTTCATTACCAATGGTTACTCAGCTCTCTGCTCAAGTGTCTCTTCCTTAAAATGTTCTTATTTTATCAACTCTAAAATCGGAATGCATTTCTTCTTCAGATTTCTCTAAATTTATTTTTTTCTCTAAAAATAATGTTAAGGCATATAAATAAATGTTGAACATTGGAAGAAGAGAGTATTTTGCCGATTGAAACTGTTCAAAATGATTTACAATGAAATCACGTAATAATATCATGCAGCCTTTGACAACAATGAGAAAAACTAAAGGAGGCTTTAGGGAGGAAAAAAATAAAACAATAATTGCAGTTGTATTCAGATATATATACATATGTAACCAACATGGTTTCTACTGGCTCAAAATGACAATGCCATCCTACCCCTTAATAGTGGTTTTCAATGAATATTTAAAAATCATTAGTGCCAGTAATATATTTTATACTACAAAATAGCTAGAAGAGAGGCTTTTGAGTGTTTTCAATACAAAGAAATGATAAATGCATGAGGTGATAGATATGTTAAATATCCCTGATTTGATAAATAAACAGCATATATACATATTAAAACATTAAATTGTACACCTTAAATATGTACAATTATAATGTATCAATTAAAAAAATAAATAAAGGCTGGGTGTGGTGGCTCATACCTGTAATCCCAGCACTTTGGGAGGCTGAGATGGGCAGATCACTTGAGGCCAGGAGTTCGATACCAGCCTGACCAACATGGTAAAACCCCATCTCTACTAAAAATACAAAAATTAGCTGAGTGTGGTGACCCACACCTGTAATCCCAGCTACTTGGGAGGCTGGGGATGAGAATATCTTGAACCTGGGAGGCAGAAGTTGCAGTGAGTCGAGACTGGGCCATTGCACTCCAGTCTGGGCAACAGAGCGAGTCTCTGTCCCTAAATAAATAAATAAAATAAAATTATTGGCAGAAATTATTTTTCTGACAGATAAATTATAATATTAAAGCACATTATGTAAAACACACAAAATTAGAGCTGTCCTGGTATGAAACTAAATAGAGGTAAAGAGAACCTTGCAAAGCTTCTTCCTTCTTCCCTGTATGTCTCCTTACAATGAATTATTTAATGTTCTTGAATTTCCTATCAACATTTCTATTTATGTGTTTATAAGTTATAGTTACATACTACCATACTAACGTATTTTATATCATACACAATATACAATGTTTGAATCAAAACATTCACATTTTTAAAGGGTGAGATTTTAAAACTAATTATATATTCAATTGTAATATTTTTTTTCTGATGCACTGATGCATTCTCTTACGCACCGTTTGATTGACTTACATGTGACTTCAGAGACCATGACCCTAAATCAACAATCCATAGAAGGCTGTTTTCAATCTAGATGCAGTCTGTGACAGAATCCATAATTGTAAATAGTGAAAACTGATAAATAAGAACAACATAATCGACTGTTTATAAAGTTAGATTAAGTTTGGAGAACAGTCCTTTATTCTGAAATTATTGACTTTCTTGTGTCTAGCAAACTAAATAGCATTGCTTTCTATTCTGAATGTCATTGACAATATGTGTATATTGTTCTAATTTTTATAGTTATTAAAGTCTGCTAGTTTCCAATGTCTGGGAATTGCAGTTTGGCAAAAAATTGTTACATGTGTACAAAATAAATAGAATGAAGAAGGCATTGAAGATAAACTGATGATGTCTGCATTCAAATGATGATTATATTGACATTCTGCATGTATCTCCACTAAGTGCCACAACAGTGTCACAGCTTATTGGTGACATCTCATGAGTCCTGTTCCACCTAAGGGGGGAAAACTTCTGTCTATTAGAAATTAAAGAAAAACACATCTTGGGGCAAAGATGTATCTTTCTTGAGTACTTTTGCAAAGTGCAAATGTAACTATAGTAACTACCACCAGAGATGAGAATAGTCAGTTCACTTATCTCTAGTTAAATATGAGAGTAAAACTACAATTTTAAGCCTAGAAAATACATGCTAAAGGCATATTAACTTGGAATTTGGAACTTGCTCTATTGACTACATTTTTTCTACATTGGTAAAATCAGAAAAAAGAAATGGAGAATTAAACATTATAGAAAACTAAAGAAGAGCAAAAATATAACATGTTTTAATAGAAATTTTAAAAATATAGCACTTATCAAATTTAACCATGACCCTGAATTTATTTTTGGTTCTCTAACTTAACTCATTAAAGAATGTGAAAGATCAATGGTATCTAAGTTTGATCAATGGAATAGTATCAAAAATACTTTTTCACAAAGTTAAAGACTTATTATCTTTAACGTATATAAAAAGCTTTTTTTAAAAAATAAATAACCCATTTTTCCTTATTAACCAAAAATCTATCTTCTCAGTTGCAAGAAACACATACGTAAACTTATTTTATGAATGTCTGATTGATGGGAGAAGAGTGCTCCAGCTACCTGCTATACAAAACTCCAATGTGAAAAAAAAAAGAAAAAAAAAAAACCCAAAAACATTGCCCAGAACTCTGTTCACAAGTGGTGTCATGAAAACTTGAAGGCAAGTTCTTTAATCTTCAGTGGCTCATTCCAAAGCATTCATCTAAGTACTGCAAATAGAAATATGTTTCCCCTTGAAATATAAAGTGGCTAAAAAGTAATTTCAATGTAAAACTGTTGTTTTCCAACAGTAAGAGCTAATCTTATTTTATATATATATATATATATAGACTTATTTAGAATAAATTTTAAACACATATCCAAGAGTAAAGGAAATAATTTAAAAATGTTTAGGACCAAATTTATTTCCTGTTGTGGAATCTAATTGTTCTGGCAAAGGATGGCCAAGGAGAAGTACAAAATAAGTAAGTGAATTGATGACTGCTAAATGATACACGAGTAAAGCCAATCCAAGGAAATCCCCATGAAGAAATATTCTGAGAGAAGTTCCACACTGCCGAACTTTTAGAGAAACATCTTTAGGCTCTTTGCTTAGTGAAACGTCCTCAGATAGACAGAGATATGAAACTTCTTGATATTCTTCGAAATACTAACGTTTTATACAAAATATGACTTTTCAATGTTCAATAAAACCTCATGGCATTGAATATCTGGGACACAGGAAAAATAATATCATGGCAAAAATATAAGTTTGTAGAGTTTCCATGTACAAAACATCAATTTAGTAAGTATTTCAAATGTTCTCAACTTGTAGATATATGTGGAGAGATATATAAAATAATGAGAAACTAGCTCTTTAAGAATTGAAGACATTATTATCTATGTGTTGTTTAAATTTGCCCCCACTAACAGGTAAAATGGACTCTCCTTGGCTAACTGAGCTTAGAACAGAACCAGGCCACCATAGTTAAGAGAGGGAACAATCACGTACTCTGCATTCTTAGAAAGATCTAAGTGTCACAGGACCTCCTTTTTACAACCAAGCCAAAGAAGTTTCCGTTGTCAGTGTCAAGATTAACTGTGACCAGAAACTCCCCCTGTCACTCACTGGCTGTTTGAAAGAAACATGTGACAGAGACTTGGCCGATTTGGGATCTAGAAACTACCTCATCAGGGTCAACTATTTTGACCAATCAGAAATGAACAAGTTTGAAACTTTCACTTGCCTAAGTGGACCTGGTTGATAACCTAGGTGAGAACTTTCCCTATTTAAGCCAGTCCCTCCCTTTGTTCTGTGGAGAGCATACTTCTCTTTGTATTGAATGTTATGCCTCCTCAATCTACGGATTATTTTTTAATAGAAAATAAACTTTCCCTTTGTTCTCTGAAGATCTCATGACCTTTTGTTGACAATGTGAATAAACCTTCCAAACATGCACATAGTTAATCATCTATGACAATTGCTTTTAAACAAGTGGTAGTATAATAAATGTTATATTATATTGTCTGGACATGGTAGCTCACATCTACAGTCCCAGCACTTTGGGAGGCTGAGGTAGGAGGATCACTTGAGTCCAGGAGTTCAAGACCAGCCTGGGCAACAGAGGGAGATCCTGTCCCTATGAAAAAGTAATTTAAATACATTTAAAAATTATAAATAAGAATAAATGTCATATTGTTCAGAAAAGAGATCAGAATTTAGGAAAGATGCAGTGGAGAAGGCAGGAGGGACGTTTTCCTAGAGGAGTACTACTTGAGAGATCATATACAAAACACGTCAGCTTTCGAAGTATGCCCCACCTTGATCCCTGGTCTAACCAGATTTATGATTACTTTGACCTCACTATATTAGAAGACAAGGCCCAGAACCTAATTGTGATGTAAATAGTTTTTTTGTTTGTTTGTTTGTTGTTTGGTATTGTATGGTTATTATTTTAAATACTCTCTTCCTTTTAAATTCCTCACAAATGATTGGCCTACGTTTTTGAGAAAGAACACTAATACTCTCAAGAACTTGAAAAGAAAAATATCAAATTCATATGACTCTTTATCTAAAGAGACCATTTATCTCCTGAATAGCTGCCCAGCATCAGTCATATTCAGAGAAGGGTAAGTAACATTGTCTCCTCTTTTTTGGCCTGAACAATTTGTGGAGGGTTCCTCTGTGAATTTTTTTTAGAAATTGTGTGTGTATGACCATTTTTCTAAAATAAAGTTGTAAAATGATACTGTTGCCAAAATACGCAAATCAACATATGGATTTTCTTTCTCTACCACCTTTTTGAAGAGCATTTTTGGGCTGGGGAAGATTATCTTAAAATTGTATTTCCCAATAATATTCAAAAAATAAGGAAATGCTGGAGAAGCAAATTCCAATGAAATTAACAGCAGTAAAGGCTCAAAGTGGTGAGAGTTTGACTTAGTTGAAAAATAACACAGGATGTCAGTGAAGCTGACTTTTGTGAGCTAGAAAGAATAATAGGAGACGAAGTTGGAGAGGTAAGAATATGTATTTACCTACATTATTAAGGAAATGCCATAAATAAGATTTATGTTTTATTATAATTGCAATAAATAGATGTTTATAGTGATTTACACTGTATCTAATTTGTATTCATAAATGAACCAATCGGCTGCTATGTTGAGAATTAGTTTAAAGGCTAAGAATAGAAGAAGGGCAGTTGCTATTATGGTATCCTTGGAAAGACATAATAATGCCTGTTTTTGTTTTTGTTTTTGAGATGGAGTCTCGCTCTGTCGCCCAGGTTGGAGTGTGGTGGCGCAATCTCCACTCACTGCAAGCTCCGCCTCCTGGGTTCACACTATTTTCCTGCCTCAGCCTCCCCAGTAGCTGTGACTATAGTCACCCACCACCACGCCCAGCTAATTTTTTTGTATTTTTTAGTACAGACAGGGTTTCACCACGTTAGCCAGGTTGGTCTCGATCTCCTGACCTCATGATCCGCCCACCTCAGCCTCCCAATGTGCTGGGATTACAGGCGTGAGCCACTGCGCCCTGCCAATAGTGACTTTTTAAAGGTGAAGAAAACTTTCCTTCCACCCTCTGAAGGTCTGAGCTCTGTAATGATCTTGATGGTAGACAGATTAGTAAAACAAATCTGGATGCTCTAACTCATGTCTGTGGTCCAGGTATTCAGGAGGCTGAGGCAGGATGATCCCTTGAGCCCAGGAGTTTGTGGCTACAGTAAGCTGTGATCCATCCCAGGCCGCTGCATTCCAGCCTGGCAAGACTCTATCTCTTAAAAAATAAAAAAGAGCAAGACTTTATCTCTAAAAAATAAAAATAAATAAAAAATAGGGAGAAAAGACATACAAATTTATTATATGCATATGCACAGGAATCCCACAAAATATAAGACTCAAAGAGGGGCCAGATGGTTGAAGCTTAAATAGCATTTTGAGCTAGAGAAAGAAATAGGGGCTTGTTGTGGAGAGGTGGCAACACAAGCCATAGGAGGTTGAAGGGAGGACATCCATAATGAACAAAGGTTGTTTTACTATACAGATCGAGTTTCTCAGGCAGCCTTCAGAATAGGTGATGGGCTATGCAAAATTCTTTCTGGGCCAAGCATTGATATGATCTTTTCTAGATCTGTTTTAGACAGATAAGGAGGTTCAGAGAAAGCCTGTTCTTACATTTGCTGTTTACTAATGTAGATAGATGTAAATTTCTTTAACAAAAGGACAGCTTTTCAGATCTATTCCTGTGTCTGCAGCTTCTCTGAATAGTTATTTCAAAATATGCCAAGAAGTATATTTTGTGATAGCATAGATGAGTCTCCTACAGTCCCATTTTGGGATGGTATGTCCTGAGCCCCAACAACTTCATTATTAGGAAATACAAATATAAAAAGGGAACATATATACTTGTAATTAAAGCAAAATGTAAAGGTCAATACAATATATGTAGACAGGGAATAGAGACAAAAAGTGTAACCAAAATAATCCTTATGATTTGTGGTTGGAGCAACAAGATAGGTGTTAAAGTTCTTAACTGAAGTGAATAAAATTGAAAAGTAACAGATTTGGGTGGAGTAGAATACAAAAATCATTTTGATTATCATTTGCTTTCAGTCCTTTTGAATATAATACAAGATGTCCATCTATTTTTTTTAAATCCTTGATTTTTCATTATGTTACGGCATTCTGCCTTATGAACATGCACACTAATTCAAATGAACATCTCTCTATTATGGAATATTTGTTTCTTTAAGTGCTTTGAAGCTATTGACTGTTGCCCTCCACAAAGACCACCTGAAAAAGCTGTTGATTAAGCAAATTTAAATTGATGAGACTTACTGCAATAAGGAAGGAAAATCAACTTGAAATAGTGTTAGTAGCGTCTCAATATGAAAATAATTGAGGATAGTTACAGAGTTTGATGACCTGATTTGTGTAATATTAAGATGGGGCTTGTAATCTGTGTAAATACTTAAGATTAGGAACAATTTATGATAAAGTAGCTTTTAATTGACTGGCAACGTGAATTAAGGGTCTTGAAGTAAGTCTTGAGCAATCTGTTAGTCTTGATAAGAAAGCTATATTAGGCTGGGCGCCGTGGTTCACGTCTGTAATCCCATCACTTTGGGAGGCCGAGGCGGGCAGATCACGAGGTCAGGAGATGGAGACCATCCTGGGTAACACGGTGAAATCCCGTCTCTACCAAAAAAAAAAAAAAAAAAAAATTACAAAAAATTAGCCAGGTGTGGTGGCAGGCACCTGTTGTCCCAGCTACTGGGGAGGCTGAGGCAGGAGAATGGCGTGAACCTGGGAGGTGGGGCTTGCGGTGAGCCAAGATCGCACCACTACACTCCAGCCTGGGTGACAGTGCAAGACTCTGTCTCAAAAAAAAAAAAAAAAAGAAAAGAAAAAAGAAAAGCTATTTTAGTTGGCTCACTGTCATACCTTCCAGAAGCAAATATTTGATTGTCCCTAGCATTTTACGATAAAGACACAGAAATTGTCCAGTATTGTTCAATATAAGGACAGGGAATCACATTGATTTCAGCCTTCAATACATGTTGTCAAATAGCCCTCAGTGAATTTGGCATTAATTTAGATGTTTCTATATTTACTCCTACTGATTATATTTTTACTTGGATTTAAGGAATAATTAACTGAAAGATTGTTTATCATACTCAGATTTTGATGTGCTATATTGCTATATCTGATTTTTATTCATCTTTGAATTTTTAATATCAGTTCATAACCCAATAAAGGATAACTAATAATTATAATTATTCAATAAATATAATTATTAAAAATATGCATGTGGAAACCAAGCATTAGTCTTCTAAGAAGAAATACTAATTGAGATAAAGGTGTTGAAAACAGTGCCCTAAACTTTAGGGAAAATATAAGACTGTCCCTTATAAGAACCACTTGTGTAATATTTTCATTATAGCGTTTCAACTGTCAGAGAGATTAGTGAGCAAAGATGACTTTGGCATATTTTCAAAATGATCCCAAGTATTGAATCCTTCATTTAAGGAGCCATAGCAATGTTAGACAGATGATGATAGACTTTCTTCCCAGTGGGAACACTTGAGTTGCATCCCTCACTTATCATTCTCATGCATTGTGACTATCACAAATAGCTGTAGGAGATTAGCCTGTTTGGCTGGTTTTATCCAGGCAGAGCTTTCATGGCAGGTATCAAAAGAAAGACACCTAATACTCATAATCCTTGTGAAATATAACCTAAGGGGGAGAAATTCCATTTTTTATAGAAACTTTGCTGGAAAATGTTTTATAAAGCAAAAAGTGTTTCAGATAATGCGTTGCAATCTAATTATTTCTCTATTGGCAACGATGACCTTTTTACTAAAAAAACTTCCTTAGACCCAAAACAGTTACAAAAGAGCAAAAGTGTCTAATTTATATTCTTTAAAATTGCAGATAAGCATACATATATAAACTTTTTAATGCAAAAGAGTAAAATGTGAAGGGTACTAACTTGTATTTTTTAACATGATGAGTGAATGCAGCATATAGTGTGAATTTAATGGGTTCCTGATAAGATTTGGCTCTGTGTCTCTACCCAAATCTCATCATGAACTGTAATCCCCATGTGTGTCAAGGAAGGGACCAGGTGGGAGATGACTGAATAATGGGGGTAGCTTTCCTCATGCTTTTCTCATGATAGTGAGTGAGTTCTCATGAGATCTGATGGCGTTAAACTGGCACTTCCCCCTTTGCCCTCTCTCTTCTTCTGTCATGTAAGACATGCATTGTTTCTCCTTTGCCTTCTGCCATGACTGTAAGCTTCCTGAGGCCTCCCCAGCCATGTGAATTGTGAGTCAATTAAACCTCTTTGTATAAACTACCCAGTCTCAGGTAGTTCTTCATAGCAGTGTGAAAACAGCCTAACAAAGTTTCTTTTCAAATTTTATCAACATTTTATCATAAACTGACATTATTTATTTAATATTTTACTTAAGTTTTCAATATATAGGTTTACCATGTAAATATGTATTTTCTTATCAAGAAAGCAGTACAGAATATTTTTAAATTCTTAAAAAATAAAAATAATTATTAATAACTATATCATCAGAAAGTCATTGTTAATAGTTTTATGTATATGTAATATATATACACATCTCATTTAGTATTCAAAAATTTAGATCACGCAGCACATTTTTTGCAAATTTCCAATAAGCTGTAATAACACATATATATGAAAAAAATGAACTGAGTAAACCATTCATTTCATGGAACTAGAAGATAGAATCAAATTACGGAAGTATAACATAAGAAATTATATTTTTTAAAAATGTAACACAATTAACCAATTCTAAGACAATAAATCACGAAAAATTATGTGATTGCTAGGAGTTGTATAGATGGCATACAAGCTTACTATTAGAGCCTCTAAGTCAGTTCCAGTCATCATTCCTCCGCTGTCCTATACTAGGCCATTTTCTACTGGACAAATTTTCATTCTTCTAGGAAAACAAAATTCTATAAACTTTCTTAAATGGAAACATCCTGTTACCTCATTAACTCTTCAATAATTCTAAACACACACACACACACACACATTTATTCTCTGAAAAGCAATTGTAGCAATTATGTTATCACATAATATTATAGAATTAGGTGGGTTTTTTCCAAATAATTGGAGTTTGTGCTTTTCATAATTTTCCAACAAGTGCCATAGTAAAACTTTTTGGTGCCCTGGCACAACTGTCATGCTCAATATTTACCATAACTGTCACTGGAAAGGAGTCCCAAGAGAGGGTTCTTAGATCTTACACAAGAAAGAATTTGGGGCTAGGCTACAAAGGTAAGTGAAAGGAAGTTTATGAGAGAAATAAAGAAACAAAAACAATGGCTGCTCCATAGAGGACGGCATTCCTGAAAGCAAGAGGAGAAACATGCCCACCTTAGGCAGAACCCTTGTTTATACAGAAATTAAAAAAGCAAAAAACAAAGAAAAATATTGCATTAGTCTATTTTCATGCTGCTGATAAAGACATACCTGAGACTGGAAAGAAAAAGAGTTTTAATGGACTTACAGTTCCATGTGGCTGGGCAGTCCTCACAATCATGGCAGAAGGCAAGGAGGAGCATGTCACATCTTACATGCATGATGACAGGCAGAGAGAAAGCTTGTACAGGTAAACTCCTCTTTATGCAACCATCAGATCTTGTGAGACTTATTCACTATCATGAGAACAGCATGAGAAAGGCCCACCACCATGATTCAATTACCTCTTACTGGTCCCTCTCATGACACATGGGAATTGTGGGAGTTACAATTCAAGATGAGATTTGGGTGGGGACACAACCAAACCATATCATATATATACACACACACACACACACACACATATACACACACACACACACACACAAACACACAAATATATGTTTTTTATGTATATATGCTATGCCATATATGCTAACATATATATATGCTATGCCACTAGGGCTCATGACAAAGGATTGTTAATCTTTGTGTAATTCTACTGATTTTGCAAAAATCTACATAATTATCTTAAAGCAAAATATTCTTAAACTAAGAATGCTTTTGTCTTTAAGATGTGCGGACATCAGGACACTTTCTGGGTCTGTTTAGTAAACATTATTCATCTGTTCCCTTGACCATCAACATCTTGTGACTATGAATGCCTAAGCTCCTGGGAATGCAGCCCAGCAGGTCAGTTTCATTTTACCCAGCCAGTGCCTCTTCTGGATAGGTCACTCTGGTTCAAATGCCTCTGACATATTCACAAATAACACAGCCTTATGACTACTTTGAACTTGTATTATTTTTAACTGTAACAAGCAATCCTTTTGATACTACCATTTAAAATAAATGACAGTTTAATCTGTGAAGAAAAAAAGTAAATTTTTATCGGAGGAATGTGAGCTCCTGTAAATTATCAGACCCAGAAAGGAATTTGAATGAAATAGCAGTCACATCTCTCCCATTAGAGCAAAACAATTACCTCTTAAAGGCACTTGCTATGTGAGTTCTAGATTAACTGATGCCAAGAAGCCTTTAAATGCCATGTGATGGACACCCTAACTCATAACATTAATTCAATAATATATAGCCAATCACTAATCAATGGTATCTCTGTAGTCAATGAGAATTCCTATTAGATAACCTTGTATCAGCCCATTCCTTGTTTTCTTTGCCTTTAAAAACCAGTTTGTAACAAGGGTTGATGGAGCTCTCCCTAAAACTACTTGGAAGTGTGCCCCACGCAGCTAACCTCACTTTGGTTCATGTAAACTCTTAAAATTATATTTTGTGCTTCAGTCTTTCTCTTAGGTCAACAAATGAAAAATAAGAAATCAAATGTATTTTTAAACTATATTATTTTCCTAATTTATTTAATAAGAATTTAATTAGAGTTTAGGAAAACACAATTCTATAAATTTTTTTAAATGGAAACTCCCTGTTACCTCATTGGCTCTTCAAAAATTCTACATACAAAAAATTATTATTTAAAAAGCAATGGTAACAATTATGTTATCACAATATTTTAGGATTAAAGATTTCTTTCAAATAATTGGAATTTGTGCTTTTCACAATCTTCCAACAAGTGCCACAGCTGAACTCTTACTCATTTTAATTTCTTTATTTTTGAAAAATATGTATGTATATATAAATATTTGTGGTTATTTACTTCAGAGTGATTTAAATTATTTTCTTTAGCCTTCCTTGTTGTATTCCTTCTCATGCTGCTGTAAAGAACTACCTGTGACTGATTGGGTAATTTATAAAGCAAAGAAGTCTAATTGGCTCATGGTTCTGCAGGCTATACAGAAAGCATGGCAGCATCTGGTTCTGGGTAGGCCTCAGAAAACTTATGATCATGGCAGAAGGTGGAGGAGAAGCAGGCAGGTCTTACATGGCAAGAGCAAAAGGAAAAGAGAGGGGGAAAGTGTACACACTTTTAAACAACTAGGTCCGGCGGAGCAAGATGGCCGAATAGGAACAGCTTCAGTTTCCATCTCCCAGCGCGAGCGACACAGAAGACCGGCGATTTCTGCATTTTCAACTGAGGTACTGGGGTCATCTCACTCGGGAGTGCCGGACAATCGGTGCTGGTCAGCTGCTGCAGCCCGACCAGCGAGAGCTGAAGCAGGGCGAGGCATCGCCTCACCTGGGAAGCGCGAGGGGGAAGGGAGTCCCTTTTCCTAGCCAGGGGAACTGAGACACACAACACCTGGAAAATCGGGTAACTCCCACCCCAATACTGCGCTGTAACACCGGCACACCGGAGATTGTATCCCACACCTGGCCGGGAGGGTCCCACGCCCACGGAGCCTCTCTCCTTGCTAACACAGCAGTCTGCGGCAATCTAACCGCAAGGCAGCAGCGAGGCTGGGGGAGGGGCGCCCGCCATCGCTGAGGCTTAAGTAGGTAAATAAAGCCGCTGGGAAGCTCGAACTGGGTGGAGCTCACAGCAGCTCAAGGAAACCTGCTTGTCTCTGTAGACTGCGCCTCTGGGGACAGGGCTCAGCTAAAGGAGCAGAAGCCTGTGAAACGCGAACGACTCTGTCTGACAGCTTTGAAGAGAGCAGTGGATCTCCCAACACAGAGGTTGAGATCTGAGAAGGGGCAGTCTGCCTGCTCAAGTGGGTCACTGGCCCCTGAGTAGCCTAACTGGGAGACATCCCCCACTAGGGGCAGTCTGACACCCCACACCTCACAGGGTGGAGTACACCCCTGAGAGGAAGCTTCCAAAGCAAGAATCAGACAGGTGCACTCGCTGTTCAGCAATATTCTATCTTCTGCAACCTCTGCTGCTGATACCCAGGCAAACAGGGTCTGGAGTGGACCTCAAGCAATCTCCAACATACCTATAGCTGAGGGTCCTGACAGTCAGAAGGAAACCTATCAAACAGGAAGGACACCTACATCAAAACCCCATCAGTACGTCACCATCATCAAAGACCAGTGACAGATAAAACCACAAAGATGGGGAAAAAGCAGGGCAGAAAAGCTGGAAATTCAAAAAATAAGAGCGCATCTCCTCCTGCAAAGGAGCACAGCCCATCGCCAGCAACGGATCAAAGCTGGTCAGAGAATGATTTTGATGAGATGAGAGAAGAAGGCTTCAATCCATCAAACCTCTCAGAGCTAAAGGAGGAATTACGTACCCAGCGCAAAGAAACTAAAAATCTTGAAAAAAAAGTGGAAGAATTGACAGCTAGACTAATTAATGCAGAGAAGGTCATAAACGAAATGACAGAGGTGAAAACCATGACACGAGAAATACGTGACAAATGCACAAGCTTCAGTAACCGACTCGATCAACTGGAAGAAAGAGTATCAGCGATTGAGGATCAAATGAATGAAATGAAGCGAGAAGAGAAACCAAAAGAAAAAAGAAGAAAAAGAAATGAACAAAGCCTGCAAGAAGTATGGGATTATGTCAAAAGACCAAATCTACGGCTGATTGGGGTGCCTGAAAGTGAGGGGGAAAATGGAACCAAATTGGAAAACACTCTACAGGATATCATCCAGGAGAACTTCCCCAACCTAGCAGGCCAGGCCAACATTCAAATTCAGGAAATACAGAGAACGCCACAAAGATACTCCTCCAGAAGAGCAACTCCAAGACACATAATTGCCAGATTCACCAAAGTTGAAATGAAGGAAAAAATCTTAAGGGCAGCCAGAGAGAAAGGTCGGGTTACCCACAAAGAGAAGCCCATCAGACTGACAGCAGATCTCTCGGCAGAAACTCTACAAGCCAGAAGAGAGTGGGGGCCAATATTCAACGTTCTTAAAGAAAAGAATTTTAAACCCAGAATTTCATATCCAGCCAAACTAAGTTTCATAAGTGAAGGAGAAATAAAATTCTTTACAGATAAGCAAATGCTTAGAGATTTTGTCACCACCAGGCCTGCCTTACAAGAGACCCTGAAGGAAGCCCTAAACATGGAAAGGAACAACCGGTACCAGCCACTGCAAAAACATGCCAAAATGTAAAGACCATCGAGCCTAGGAAGAAACTGCATCAACTAATGAGCAAAATAACCAGTTAATATCATAATGGCAGGATCAAGATCACACATAACAATATTAACCTTAAATGTAAATGGACTAAATGCTCCAATTAAAAGACACAGACTGGCAAACTGGATAAAGAGTCAAGACCCATCAGTCTGCTGTCTTCAGGAGACCCATCTCACATGCAGAGACATACATAGGCTCAAAATAAAAGGATGGAGGAAGATCTACCAAGCAAATGGAGAACAAAAAAAAGCAGGGGTTGCAATCCTAGTCTCTGATAAAACAGACTTTAAACCATCAAAGATCAAAAGAGACAAAGAAGGCCATTACATAATGGTAAAGGGATCAATCCAACAGGAAGAGCTAACTATCCTAAATATATATGCACCTAATACAGGAGCACCCAGATTCATAAAGCAAGTCCTTAGAGACTTACAAAGAGACTTAGACTCCCATACAATAATAATGGGAGACTTCAACACT
>NC_045448.1:78503461-78539960 GCF_002776525.5 Piliocolobus tephrosceles | reverse complement strand
AACCTGCACGTTATGCACATGTACCCTAGAACTTAAAGTATAATAAAAAATAAAAAATAAAAAAATAAAAAAAATAAAAGAGTTCCCAACTGAAAAAAAAAAAAAAAAAAAAAAAAATAAAAATAAATAAACAACTAGGTCCCATGAGAACTCACGATGCCTATAACAGCATTGTCATAGGAATGGTGTTAAACCATGAGAAACTGCTCTCATGATTCAATCACCTCCCTTCTCACCAGGCCCCACCTCCTAATACTGGGAATTACATTTCAACATGAGATTAGGGTGGGCACGCAGATTCAAACCATATGATTCTGCACTTGGCCCCTTCCAAATCTCATTCCCTTCTCACGTTTTAAAGGACAATTGTTGCAGGGCTTTGTCTTAGTTCAGCTAAATATGGGTTTTTTGTTTCATGACCATGAAAATTCAGGATTACAAACAATTTAAATGGTGAGTAAGACAGGGTTTTATTGAGTAAAAATGAAGGAAACGGGGAAACAGGGACTCTCTTCAAGGCCAGAGTGCCTGCTAGAGTGCTTCCTGCCTTGAAGTTTGAATCCCAGGAAGAGAAGGTGTCAGGCTCCTCCCTGCTGCAGACGTTGCAAACTTCCTGAGGCTCCACTGCAGTGTGCAGGCTGGGTGGAGTTTTGCCAGGGACCTGCTCCTACCTGGCTGTGTCACAATCATCCCTTCACAACCGTCCCCCAAACTCTTAACTCATTCCAGCCTTAACTCAAAAGTCCCAGTCCAAAGTTTCATTTGAGACAAGACAAAGCCCTTCTGCCTTTGAGCCTGTAAAATCAAAAATAAGTTAGTTACTTCCAAGATAGAATGGAGTTACAGGCATTGGGTAAATGTTCCCATTCCACATGAGAGAGATTGGCCAAAAAAAAAAAAAAAAAAGTGGGGGGGGCACAGGCCCCATGCAAGTCCAAAACGCAGCTTGGCAGTCATTAAATCTTAAAGCTCCAAAATCTCCTTTGACTCCATGCCTCACATTGAGGGCAAGCTAATGCAAGAGATGGGCTCCCAGAGCCTTGGGCACCTCCACCCCTGTGGCTCTGCAAGGTATAGCACCTGTGGCTCTTTCATGGGATGGCATTGAGTGCCTCCAGCTTTTCCAGGCTCATGGCACAAGCTGTCAGTGGATCTACCTTTCTGGGGTCCGGAGGATGGAGGCCCTCTTCCCATAATTCACCTAGACAGTGCCCAGTGGGGGCTCTGTGTGGGGGCTCCAATCCCACATTTCCCTTCTGCTCTGCCCTAGAAAAGCTTCTTCCTCAGGGCTCTGCTTCTGCACCAGACTTCTGCCTGCACATCCAGGCATTTCCATACATCCTCTGAAATCCAGTTGGAGGCTCCCAAGCCTCAACGCTTGCACTCTGCACACCAGCAGGCTTAACATTTTGGGAAAACCACCAAGACTTCTGGCTTACACCTGCTGGAGCATCAACCTGAGCTGTCCCTGGGCCCATTTAATCCAAAGCTGGAGTAGGAGACACATCTGGAACTGGAGCCACCAGAATATAGGAGGCAGTGTCCTGAGGCTCCACAGAGCAGTGGATCCCTGGGCCTGACATACATCATTCAGTCCCCCTAGGCCTCTGGGCCTGTGATGGAAGGGGGCTGCCAAGAAGGTCTCTGAAATACCTTTGAGGCCTTTACCCCATTGTCTTGGATATCAGCACTTGGCTCCTCTTTACTTATGCAAATTTCTGTAGCCAGTTTGAATTCCTCTCCAGAAAATGGGTTTTTCTTTTCTACTGCATGGCCAGGGTGTAAATTTCCCAAACATGCTCTGCTTCCTTTTAAAATTGAGTTCCTATTTCAGGTCATTTATTTGCTCATATATATGAGTATAGGTAGTTAGAAGCAACCAGGCCACTTTTTGAATGCCTTGCTGCTGAGAAATTTTTTCTCCCAGATACCCTAAATCATCACTCTCAAGTTCAAAATTCCATAGATCCCTAGAGCAGAGGTGTAATATAGCCCAACTCTTTGCCAAGACATAAGAAAAGTGACCTTTACTTCCATTCCCAATATGTTCCTCATCTCCATCTGAGACTTCCTCAGCCTAGACTTCACTGTTCATATCACTTTCAGCATTTTGGTCACAACAATGTAACCAGTTTCTAGGGAGTTCCAAACTTTCCCTCATCTTCCTGTCTTCTTCTGAGCCCTCCAAATCGTTCCAAACTCTGCCCATTACCCAGTTTTAAATCTGCTTCCACATTTTCGGGTACCTTGATTGCAATGCTCTACTCCTTGGTACCAGTTTTCTGTATTAGTCTATTCTCCCACTGCTATAAAGAAAAACATGAGACTAATTGATAAAGAAAAGAGGTTTAATTGGCTCATGGTTCTGCAGGCTCTACAGGAAACATGGCAGCATCTGGTTCTGGGGAAGCCTCAGAAAACTTGCAATTATGGCAGAAGCTGGAGGGGAAGCAAGCAGGATTGATGTGGCCAGAGCAGAAGGAAGACAGATGGGGGAGGTGCACACACTTTTAAACATCCAGCTATCTTGAGAACTCACTATCCTGAGGACAACAGAGAGGAGTGAGGAGTGGTGGTGTTAAATCATGAGAAACCACTCTTATGATCCAACCACCTCCCACCAGGCCCCACCTCCAACGTTGGGAATTACATTTCGACATGAGATTTGGGTAGGGACATAGATCAATACCATATTACCTGTGATTTTTAAAATATCTATTATTAACCCACATTACATTTTGATTAAAAAGTCTAAGTTGAAAGGTTATTTAAAAAAAGGCTGCAATCATATTCAAGACTAACAAAATACTAAATGTATATTTTTCATTAACTATTTCAATTTTATTATTCATCTCCTCTTGGGAGATACTGCTTGAGTTTTTCCTTCTATTAGTGTACCATATTTTGTTCATCCAATCACATTGTATTGTATATTTAAACATTTTTACAATTTATTGATTTCTATATGAAATTCATAATGAATATAACATGAATATAGATCTCTGAAAATATGTTGTTTGCTTTCATACAATGTACTCTTTAAAAAGGTGAGCTGAAACAAGTATATGTCATTTTTCAAAGAATTTTATGATGTTGTCTGCATTTTGGTCCCTCTCCCTTGAGATTTTTCTCTTCAACTTTACCCTTCCTTCAAGAGTTTATGCATTTAACCATTTTCCAAAGGTCTTAATACCACTGGGCATTGCCATCATTTCTACTTTTGCCAGTTTACAATAAAAAATTCCTGTTATTGTGTTTTTTGATTAATAATAAAATTAAACTTTGCATATGTTTATAGATTTTTTTCTTTAACAATAACTTTTTAAAGACATTTGTACATGTAAAACTGAGATTTGCATGATTTTATTAAACTTAATTTTAAAGATTCATTTAAAATTAAGGTGCAGTGGCTCACACTTGTAATCTCAGCATGCTGGGAGGCTGAGATGGGAGGATTTCTTGAGCCCAGGAATTCAAGGCTGCAGTGAGCTAGGATTGTGTCTCTGAAATTCATCCAGTGATCACGTCTGGGCAACAGAGTGAGATCATGTCTCTAAAAGTTTTCTTTCCTATATTTATTTTTAAACTGATGAAAGTATATCTATTAGCATACATGGTAAACACTTTTTACCTCACATCGACATTTTTCCATAATCTGTGGATTTTTGTTTTGACACAGTGATTTTTAGTATCCGTTTATTTTTAATGTGTTGCAATTTTTTTAATCTCACACTTATTTAATCTTTCTATAATTATTTTTGTGTAAAATATGAGGTAACTAACTCATACAAAAATCAATCTAGCTTTAATATTTAAAAAATTATTGTATTCCATGTATTCTTCTGTCATTAATATTAATAATATTAATAATTGGAAAGCCTTTCTTGATATAACTCATTTGTTTTCAATATTTTCAAAATTATTTCTTTTTATAGGTGCTATAGTATGTTTTAATTGACAGAAATATTATCTGTATTTAAGGTGTACAATATGATGTTTTGAAATATAGAGTCTGTATTTGTGCTGTAATTGTTCAACATTTATGTCCATATACCAATGTTTGTTATAAGTACTGAGTATATTTAAAAAATTAGATTTTTTTTTCTTAGCTCAGCAATATTTAAAATAACATAAGAATTATCTCTTAACCTTATCTGGTAAATTCTGGAGGCCTTTAGCTTCCCTAGAGGATACTTAAGTGACATCACAATATTGAAAACGGCAGTTGAGTGTGATAAGAAAAAACAAAAAACAAACCAAGAGTTCAAGCTTTAAAGTCAGAAATTCCTGGGTTTAATATGTTAGCCAAACAAATCTTTTGAAGCAGCAAGTTATGTCTTTAATTGGACATAACAAAGTTGCCTGATTTACTTAGGTACCCCAAAGTCTTGAATATATCTGGTACATATCAAAGTTTTCTCATTATTATTTAAAAAGCCGTTTCTATAGAGTACTTGAAAAAAAAACAGAGCATTATCATAAATGAACTATAATAAAAGCATAAAGTTTATGCAATACTAGTGGATAAATTTATATAAACAATGACATCAATAAGAAATTAAGAAATTACCATTACCTGGATAGACAAAAAAGACTTCTGAAAAAATACAACATTCATTTTGTGTATAAACTTAAACCCAATTAAGAATACAAACATACTTTCTTTATCTACTAATGAATAACTGTTTTAAACAAAGACCCAAATTATTTAAGTCAACAATGAAAATAATGTAAGACACTCAAGAGAAGTTTTCATGTGATGGAATTCTAAAACAATAGCTTTTTCTTTTACTTCTACTTTTTTTTTTTTTTTCTTTGAGATGGCATCTCACTCTGTTGCCCAGGCTGAAGTGCAATGGCACAATCTCAGCTCACTGCAACCTCCGTCTCGCAGGTTCAAGCAATTCTCCTGCCTCAGCCTCTCAAGTGACTGGGATTACAGGTGCATGCCATCATGCCCAGCTAATTTTTTTGTATTTTACTAGAGACGAGGTTTCACTGTGTTGCCTAGGCTGGTCTCGAACTCCTGAGCTCAGGCAGTCCACCTACCTTGGCCTCCCAAAGGGCTAGGAATTCAGGCTTGAGCCACCGTGCCCAGCCAACAATTGTTTTTTCTTACATCAGTAATAATTGGGTAGAAAATATAATTGAAAAATGATAAATGTTTAAAATAGCAAAATATTAAATATTTAGAAAAATAGCATAACAATGAATAAGTATAGAGAAAATTATTAAATTTTACTAAGCAAGATAAAATTTTTGAGCACATTAAAAGACCATTGTGTTAAAAGCCTTATTTTATCCAAACTGCTTTTCAAACCAAAAGCAATATTATTCAGGTTCTAGACAATGATGTGCTCTTCTCATGGAATTGACCACATTTGCAACTCCTCTAATGAGTCAATTCACGGATGCAAAAAGGCTATATGATAGAGTGAAAATAAAGAAAGACATGGTGTGAAGGGTAAATAATCTCTTCAATAGTTGTTGAAAGAGCACAAAGGCAGCCAATACACACATACATAAAGTGAAGGGCAGTTATACTGCATTAATGTCAGGGCATTCATGTTATGCTGCAAATTACTACTCCTGAGCAACTCATGGTGCATTCAGTCCAGCTAGGAACTTGTAGTATAGTTCAAGAAAATTACTTAGATTTTTTTGCAATTCGTGTCTCTTTAAATGCTATAGAAATTCTTGTAGAAAATCCTCTCTAGGCTGGGCATGGTGACTTATGTCTATAATCCCAGCCAGCATTTTGGGATGCTGAATCAGGAGAATTGCTTGAAGCCAGGAATTTGAGACCAGCCTGAACAACAAAGCAAGACCATGTCTGTACAAAAGACAGAAATCAAAAATTAAATTAAAAAAAAAAAAAAAGGAAATCACTTCTAATTCAGGAGTCACTCATTACTCCTTACTGGAATAGACAGTTTTAGTTTAGAAAATCCTAAAATCTCTGTATATCTGTATATTTGCAGAAACTGAAATTATATACAAGCAAAAGTTTATTTTATTTAATATTGCATCAGTAATATCTATTTGTGTATTTAAGATTGAGAGAGAAAGACAGAGGCAGAGATGACAGAGACAGATAAAACTATATTTTGGGCCAGGCACGGTGGCTCACGTCTGTAATCCCAGCACTTTGGGAGGCTGAGGTGGGTGGATCACAAGGTCAGGAGATCGAGACCATCCTGGCTAACACGGTGAAACGCCATCTCTACTAAAAATACACACACACACACACACACACACACACACACACACACAGAGAGAGAGAGAGAGAGAATTAGCCCAGCGTGGTGGCACACGCCTGTAGTTACAGCTACTCGGGAGGCTGAGGCAGGAGACTGGCATGAACTCAGGAGGCGGAGCTTGCAGTGAGCCGAGATCGCGCCACTACACTCCAGACTGGGTGACAGAGTGAGACTCTGTCTCCAAAAACAAACAAACAAACAAACAAACAAACATCTATATTTCGATCTGCATGCCTATTTATCAACAAGAAATGACCAGGTCTCTCAATAAACTACTCCACCTCCCACGGTCCCCGCCCCCCACCCACATACACACACACACACACTACGAAGCATTATTGTGAAATAAAAAGAGAAATGTAGGTACAAATTGAGAAATAGACCAAAGTTCTGGACGGCAACTACTGAAATATTTTCATAATTAGTTTATAATTTTAAATCAAGTAAAATGAAATTCTATATTCAAAAGTTTATATGCTTTACTAAATAAGAAAAGATTCTTGTAGGAATTTTTCCTGTGAATAAGAAAATTGTTTTATATTTGTCATAACTGTGCAGGTATTTTCTTTTTTTGTGTGTAAATTTATGTAATTTCAAATTTATAACATTTACAAAGATTAATATAATAACTTTCACCAGGACTTTCCATGTATGCCCCTATTTGATTTGTTCATATTTTGCTCCCATTTTTCTCTGTTTTTTCTTCTTCTCCCTCTCCTTCTCATTCTCTTTCTTATTTATCTTCTTTTAGATATTTTCTCAGTATCTAAAATATGTTTGCATATATATGTATACTTTTGTGTATGTGTATGATATATATTTTTTCTTTTGAAAACAAGAAAATAGAAATTCTGTCCCTTGCCTCTTAATAATTTAATTCTAATATCACAAGAAGAATAAAATTATGAAGTTTAGTTTCTTTGCCAAAAATGAAGAAATATAAATACAACACGATTGCCTCATATTCATACTCAAATTGTTTCAAATGCCTAAAAGACTGATGATTTTTTTCCCATACAGGATTCACATTGCATTTACTTAACATGTGCTTTTAGTCAACTTTAATTCAGAGAAAATCCTGAGCCTTTACATTTGTTTCTGTACCTTACATCACTAGCCAGTTATTTTGTTGAATGTCTCTCTGTTTAATTCTGTTGGATGTTTACTCATTAGCAATTCAATGTACTCTTGGCAGGTACACAACTGAAACAATGTGTCCATTTCAGTGCATTGTATTAGTGGGAACATGGAATTTGCTTCCATAATGGTGATATTAGTTTTGATGATATAGT
The DNA here is from genome assembly GCF_002776525.5 of Piliocolobus tephrosceles. Taxonomy (NCBI): domain Eukaryota; kingdom Metazoa; phylum Chordata; class Mammalia; order Primates; family Cercopithecidae; genus Piliocolobus; species Piliocolobus tephrosceles. Next base: position 78,532,408 of record NC_045448.1, on the reverse strand, counting down.
TAATATGGTATTCTCCAATTTTCTTCACTGTATTTTTCCCCTTTGTAATGTAACAGTAATTTTTACACAGACACCTTGAGACTAGTTTTAGCACTCAATATTGGGTTTCTAACTTCATCATTTCCTTTACTTTTATTAGTTACCATTATACTATAACAAGCTTTATTTCCCGTTACTAAATTTTATCTTGAAAGTTTTGAAACAGCTCAAGTCAGTAATACAATATAGGTTAGGATTAAGTCTGTTAGGCTCCAGTCATACAGTAGAATACCATAACTATTGACATCATAATGGATGGATAGATAGACAGATACAAAAATACATGCATACATGCAGACTATTTGTCATAGCAGTTTAGATTCACCACAAAACTGATTAGAAGGTACAGAGATTTCCCGTATACCCCCAGCCTCCCACAAGCATATTCTCCCCCAATATCAATATGCCTCACCACTATTTTACCTTCATTATACTTGATGAAGCCTACACTGATACATCGTTTTCAGTCTATATTTTACATTAGAGTTTACTCTTTTTGTTATATATTCCAATGACATGAATCCATCATTGTAGTATCATACAGAGTAGTGGTCATTACCCTAAGAATCCTGTATGCTACACACATTCATTCCTTCCTCCTCTCCAATTCCTATCAATCATTGACCTTTTTACTGTCTTCATATTTTTGTTTTTCCAGAATATCTTCCTTATATTGGGAATTAAATGATATGCAGCCTGTTCAGGCTAGTTTTCACTTAGTAATATGCATTGAAGAACATTTTAATGGCTTAATAGATCATATCTTTTTGGCACTAATTAATATGCCCTTGTCTGGATGTAACACAATTTATCCATTTCCCTGATGAAGGAAATCCTGATTGTTTCTTAGTTTTGACAATTACAAGTAAAGGTACTCTAATAATCAGAGTGCAGATTTTTACATGGACATACATTTTTTACTTCTTTTGGTAAATATCAAAGGGCACAATTTTTGGGTTGTAAGGTACCAGTGTATTTAGTTTGTAAGAAACAACTAAATTTCTCCCAAAGTGGTTGGACCATTTTGCACTTCCACCAGCACTGAATGAGAGTTCCTGTTGCTGCCCATCCTTACCAGCATTTGTTGTTCTCAGTGTTCTGGATTTTGGCCATTCTAATAGATGTGTAGTAATATATATTATTGTTATTTTAATTTTTGTTTCTCTAATGTCATATGATGCAGAACATCTTTTCATATGCTTATTTGCCATCAAAATATCTTCTTTGATGAGGTGTTTGTTAATTCCTTGCTTCATTTTGTAACTGAGCTGTTCATTTTTTTTTTATTGCTGACTTTTAAGTGTTCTTTGGGTATTTTAAATAATTCTTTATCAGATACATCTTTCACAAATATTGTTTTCTCCCAGGCTGTGGCTCGTCTTCTTGTCCTTTTGACAGTGTCTTTCAGAGAGCAGAAGTTTTATATTTTAATTATGTCCAATTTATTAATTTTTTTTTCACAGATTGAGCCTTTAGTGGTATATCTAAAAAGCTGGCCAGGTATGGTGGCTCACGCCTGTAATCCTAGCACTTTGGGAGGGCGAGGTGGGAGGATCACGAGGTCAGGAGTTTGAGACCAGCCTGACGAACATGGTGAAACCCCCTCTCTACTAAAAATACAAAAATTAGCCACGTGTGGTGGCGTGCGCCTGTAATCCCAGCTACTCAGGAGGCTGAGGCAGAATAATCTCTTGAACCCAGGAGGCAGAGGTTGCAGTGAGCTGAGATCATGCCACTGCACTCCAGCCTGGGTGACAGAACGAGACTCCATCCCCCTCCCACCGCAAAAAAAAAAAAAAAAAAAAAAAAAAAAAGTCATCGCCAAACCCAAGATTTTCTCCTACATTATGGTCCAGGAGTTTTATAGGTTTGTGTTTTACATTTAGGTCTGTGATCCATTTTTTTTGGTGTTGTTAATTTTGTGAAGAGTGTAAAATCTGTATTTAGGTTAATTTTTGTTATATGTAGAATGACAGTTGTTCCAACATCATTTGTTGAAAAAGACCATCTTTTCTTCATTGTATTGCACAGGCTCCTCTGTCAAAAATCAGTTGACTCTATGTTGGTCTATTTTGAAGATTTTTATTCTAGTTAATTTAATCTATGTGATCATTCTTTTACCAAGAACACATTGGCTTGATTTCTGTAGCTGTATAGTAAGTCTTCAAGTCGGTAGTATCAGTCTTCCAACTTTGTTTTTCTCCTTAAGTATTGTGTTGGCTATTCTGATCTTCTGCCTCTCCATACAAACTTTAGAATCAGTTTATTGATATCCACAAAGTAATTCACTGGTATTTTTACTGGGATTGCATTAATTCTCTAGATCAAATTGAAAAGAACTTACATCTTGACAGTATTGAGTCTTTCTACACGCGAATATAGAATATCTCCACTTAGTTTTTTTGATATTTTTCTTCAAAGTTTTGTAGTTTTCCTCATGTAGATCTTGTACTAATTTTTCTAGGTATATAGATGATTATATTAGAAGATGATGCAGATATATATTTTTGACATTAAAAAGTTATTAAAATGTGTCATAAAGAAACAGAAAAATAAACCCACTTCAAACCACATTTTCTCACTACTTCATACTTCTACTGAGAGCTTTGAAAGATCTTTGTATAAAAGCAGATCTAATTTTAAAATCCCAGTGATCACCAATTTAACTGAAATGATTAAATACATATAAAATACAAAAGCAGCAGAATAAATTTTGAGGAAGGGGAGTCAGAGTACTACTATCAAACACAGTTTCAGAAAATGTGGGTAATAAATAATATTTATTCTTCATTGTGTGCATCTGTAAAAATTCTGTATTGATATCCATCTTTCCTTGAGATGAAGATGCATGCATTTTTTGTATTTTTATTTTATGGAATTAAATAATTGCAGAAGTAATTTTTTCAGTTATTTTTTGGAACACAGAGCTCTCTCCTTTATGTTCCCCTTAGAATTAGTCCACCTAAATGGGATGCTCATAAATATATGCTTTTTTCTTTTTTTTTGAGACAGAGGCTCACTCTGTCGCCCAGGCTGGAGTGTAGTGGCATGATATCCGCTCACTGCAAGCTCCACCTCCTGGGTTCAGGCCATTCTCCTGCCTCAGCCTCCCAAGTAGCTGGGACTACAGGCGCCCACCACCATGCCTGGCTAATTATTTGTATTTTTAGTAGAGATGGTGTTTCACTGTGTTAGCCAGGATGGTCTTGGCCTCCCAAAGGGTTGGGATTACAGGCGCGAGCCACTGTGCCCGGCCAATATATGCATTTTTTTTAACTTTAAAGCTATAAAAAGTTTAAGCATTCAATTAATATTTTTGAGGACCAAGTATATGCAAAGAGCGTAGAGGATTCAAATATAATGGAAGAATTGTAATTACTTCGTTACGATGCTGAATAGAAACCATTGCAGCCACAGTTGTTCTTTTCTAGTGCCTTCTGAGTAGACACTTTTTGTCATTTTTCCTTCATTTTTTATCCAGAACAAAGTCTGGCACAGAGCTCTGCATATAGAAAGTGTCCAGTTCTTTCTTGAACTTGTACATAAAATTTACAACTCCACTGAAAAATCTGTAGTTGAAGGGAATAAACACAATTTAAAGTAAGTAATGAACATATAAAATATTCAGAAAAATATAACACATCACATAGTTGTACTCTAAAGTGCCACAGAGTTGCCATCAATGGCAATTATTTGTCACATCTCAGTGAATTCATTTGAGAGATTCTTAATATTGCTCTAGAGATACTCAACAGTATTAGAGTAAACTTTACTGAGGAGAAAGAAGAAATTTAAATTAACACTATTTTTCCTCTCTAAATTCCTCAGTCAAGTGTACCTTCTCCCACCCCTGACACCCCCTGACACAACCCCTAAAGAACTGAAGAGTATTCAGCCGACTTTTTCTTCCTTTATAGAAGCTCCCTCTATCTCAAAGGAGAAGTATTCTGTTGGCATTTTTATATCTTGTTTGGAGCTAGTGCGGGCTCTTGTGACAAGCATATAAAAGAAAAACAGATGATTTTCTTTCCCTTTTAATACATAAAATGGATGCTATCTAACTTTTTGATATAATGTTTCTGTATCCTTTAATACTTTAAATATTCCAGAAACCATAGGATGTCTAAAGCACAGGAATTTATATGATGTAGTATTGTAGATTTTGAGATACATAGAAATCTAGGAGATAGATTATATTAGCATACTGAAGATGGCAACACCAAAAGCCTTCACTCAGGTTTTCTTTTGTCTCCTAGGAGGTGTACTAGCTACGGTGATACGGAGATTAGTGGTATATGGCGAAAAGCTAATTCAGTGGTTCCTACATACTCATGGGCTCTACGTCCCTAGATTCCACTAACCGCAGATTGAAAATATTTTTAAAAGAAAATAGATGGGTCTGTCTCTCCTGAACGTGTACAGACTTCTTCTTGTCATTATTTTCTAAACAACATAGTATAACAATTATTCACACAGTATTTAATTGCTATCAGGTATAATAAGTAAAGATGACAAAATAGACGGGAAGATATGTGTAGGTTACATGAAAATACTACACCACGTTATATCAGGGACTTGAGCATAAGTAAATTTTGATGTCTTCAGGGGTCCTGGAGCCCATCACCCACAGATATTGAGGGACACCTGTACTGAGGGTAAAAGTATCCTCTGAGGCACAAATAAAGTGGTTTCACCCTCATTCATGGCATCCCGTAGCCACTTTTTTTTATCTCTCTCTCACTCTCCTCACCGTCTTTCTTTCTTTTATTCACTCCCCCTCTTTCATTTTTCTACCCCCAAACCTAGAGTAAACTGGACTTTGAGGTTTAAGGCACAGTTCTCCAGAATGTCAAATCTGCCCAAAACTTCTGACCCCAACTGCAAGAAATTAGGGTTACAGGGAAGAGTCCAAAGTTAAAAAAAAGAGAGTGCTACAAGACAACTTTTAAAACCACACTCATGTTTAATAATTTACTAAAAAGACCCATGGAATGCATTGAGATCTACTATACTTATGGGTATTTATACTCATGGATGTACTTATTAAGGGGAAAGGTTACAAACTAGCATCAGCTAAAGAGAGAGACTCATAGGGCTGACTGTTGGAGAGTTCTAAATTTGAAATTTGCATTGTCCTCAGGATTTATTACCTGCTGATATTCATGTGTGAAAATATTCCTGGGGTATTACCAACTCAGAAGTTCACTTGAGTTTTAGGATCCAGTCTTATGGAGACTTCATTATGTAGGCACAATTGATTTATTGCCCACATGGCTAAATGCTGTCTCTATAACAGCGAAAGCCTTCTGACTCAAATCCCCACCCTAAATTCATGGCTGTCTTTCTGAAATGATCAGCCGCCACCCTGACTATCATGTGTGGCTGTGCAAACTCTGAGTTTTCTCCTTCGCCTAAACTATCAGTTGTCAGAGGAGCCCACCATGAGTAAAAAAGGACCAGGAGAATCAGTATTACCTAGAAACTTGTAGGAAATAAAATTCCTGAGCTATTCCCAGGCTACTGCATTAGAAATTATGTGAAAGGGGCCCAGAAATCTGTTTTTAACAAGCCCTCCAGGTGATTCTCATTCATGCTCAAGTTTGTAATCCATTATTCTAATCCTGAGACCCATAATAATCATGTGATAAGAGAGAAAAAAGAGTAGAGTTTAAGAGCTTTTTCAGAGAATCAATATCACTTTAAAAACAAGTAGTATTTGAATACACAGATTGCTATTCATTTAGTTCTTAAAATTTAAATTAAGTTCTTTATATTTATGTAGAGAAAATTTACGGGAGACACCTTCTTTATCTTCCTTTCTGGCATCTTTTGTTTCATTTTTAAAAGTTACTAATTTAGGATAACAGAAATTGTCAAAGAAGTGTGCAAGAATATTTTTAATGAAATAAAAGCTATGCCTACATTGTCAATGTTGGGTTTGTATAGAGTATTTTTTTTTCCAGTTGAAAACAAAGATTATTCTCTCTTAAGTGAAGAACTTGTATCATATTCTGAAATATGAAGTAACTTTTTTAATAGCTCAGCTATAAACCATTCAACTTGGGGTCCATTATATGAAGGCCGACAGTTTGTAATGTAGGATTTAATTAAATTGGGCACTGCTATAATTAAGGGTTTTGAGTTATTAATGCATCACTCTGGCAAACATTTAATTTTTTATCTCTCTAGCGAAATCCATATTAAAAGAGGATATTAGGACAGTTAAATAGAATTTGCTGCAGAAATGGTTTGGATTTTTAGATGTAATTCACCATAATACACTGCAGTAATTGTTTTCATTTCAAATAAAAAAGAGAACTTTTAGAAGCTCAAGAATATGAGTATAGTCTGAAATAAGAGAGCAATTCCATTTTTAAAAATCTTTTTTTTTTTTTGGAGACGGAGTCTCACTCTGTCACCCAGGCTGGAGTGCAGTGGCACGATCTCTGCTCACTACGAGCTCTGCCTCCCGGGTTCATGCCATTCTCCTGCCTCAGCCTCCCAAGTAACTGGGACTACAGGCTCCCGCCACCACCCCTGGCTAATTTTTTAAAAAATATTTTTAGTAGAGATGGGGTTTCACTGTGTTAGCCAGGATGGTCTCGATCTCCTGACCTCGTGAACCACCCACCTCGGCCTCCCAAAGTGCTGGGATTACAGGCTTCAGCCCCCGTGCCCAGCCTCATTTTTAAAAATTTTATATCAGGTATAATAAAACTAACTTCGAGAAGAAATTGCTCTAAATGTTCAATGTTGAAAATCTGTCTATGTTTACCCCAAACCACCCCAGCAGTTTGGGCTCTCAAATGGCATCTGAAGTTTAGGTTATTTTAGTATCACACACTATTTTAGAAAATATTTTGCATATTTCATTTGCATCTACACAAGGCAAAGGGGCAGATAGATATTTAACCTGTTGATTACCAGTTTCCTCTAATAGTTGATATTAATTAAAAGCATCATTTTTATTTATCCACCATAGGCTCTCAATGATTCTCCCAAGTAGGGGTATTTTTCTTAGTCCATATTCCAAGCAGACTCAATGATATTCTTTCACTGATAGTTAGAATCTGAACTCTGGAGTGTAGAATCATAAAGTCCAGCATTTCCCAGAGAGATTTCTAAGGAACTTTAGTTTCAGGGTTCACTCTGCCATAAAACAAACCCAAACTTACATAAAATTGATTTGCCAGGCACGGTGGCTCAGGCCTGTAGTCCCAGCACTTTTGGAGGCAGAGGTGGGTGGCTCACCTGAGGTCTGGAGTTTGAGATCAGCCTGACCAACACGGAGAAACTCCGTGTCTACTAAAAATACAAAATTAGCCAAGTGTGGTGGCAGGCACCTGTAATCCCAGCTACTCAGGAGGCTAAGGCAGGAGAATTGCTTGAACCCAGGAGGCGGAGGTTGAAGTGAGCTGAGATCATGCCATTACAGTCCAGCCTGGGCAACAAGAGTGAATCTCCATCTCAAAAAATAAAAATAAGTAAAAATAAAATTAAAGAAAAAATAAAAAAAAATTCAAATTATTTGATAGCATATTCTAAATTATGAGGAGTTATCTGGTTAGAAAATATAGAAAATGTTATTTATTTCAACATTTATAGAACTTAATTTAGCACAGAGTCTCTTTTTCACTCTGCTCATAATACAGTTCCAGAGAACACACATTGGAAAATGCTGTTGTAGTGAAAAGAGGGCTGGTTTAGGCATTAAGAGACCCCAAATCAATCCTGCTTTCATGATTTGCCAACTGTATTAGCTTAGAAAAATTAATTACATTCTTGAAGATTCAGTTTCTCATCTATAAAACATGGTTGGTAACTATACCTACAGGCTTGTTGTCAGGATTAAATGAATATATAGGTTTAGAATCTTGATAAACTTTAAAGTGCAATTGAAAAGTTCATTTTAATTTCTTTGTCTTGTCAACCAAAAATAATCTAAAAGGTCAGTATCTAGTTTAAAGAGAGTTTATTCAAGCACAAAATGTAAGGGCTGACTGCCCGGGAAGCTAAGATTCCGAAGAATGGAAGTCAGTGTTCCGAGCTGTAGAAGTTTGGGTTGAATTATAAAGACGAAATTTAGGGAAGTTTAAAAGATGTTCAGTATCCTTCTATTTAATGTTTAATGTCTATTACAATGATTTGATTAATTTAGTTGGTCTTTTCAACATTTAATTTTTTTTTTTTCAGACAGGTTCTTGCTCTGTCACCCAGGCTGGAGTGTAGTGGTGTGATCCCGGCTCATAGCAGCCTTGAATTCCCAGGCTCAAGTGATTCTCCTACTTCAGCTTCCAGAGTAGCTGGGACTACAGATATGTGCCACCAAGCCTGGCAAACTTTTTAAAACATGTGTAGAAACAGCATGTCCCTATGCTGCCCTAGGCTGGTCTCAAACTCCTGTCCTCAAGCAATCCTCCTGCCTCAGCCTCCTAAAATACTAAAATACTGTGATTACAGGGGTGAGCCCTGCACCCAGTCAAAGTGTTTTTTTTTTTTCTTTTGGAAGGGTATATTTAACATTCCACACTGAAGATATAACCTACACAGGGTCTTGGGTGCCATTTGGTCTGAGTTATGTAGAGGATAATGAAGGAGGCAGTTAATCTATAATGAAGATCGGTGATTAAAATGAACGGGAGGTCTGGTCTCTGGTCTGTCCTAGTCATTTACAGAACAAGAACCGAGGAAGAGAGTTAACCTATAATCTGAGAAGCACAATTGCAAACATGCTATGTAAAGCAGTCTCCAAGGCTTAACTTCTCCCTTGTTATAATAAATTTAAAGAGTCCTACAATTTTATTTTCTTTTATATTTTCTCCTTTTCTTAAAATTTTTCATAGAAAGAATTGCAGAAGAATAATGTATTTAGGGCAAAATCACACATCACTCCAAAGTTCAGATTCTACACTCCAGAGTTCAGATTCTAACTAGGAAATTAATAAAAACTCAGAAACAATGGTTAGGGCTGGAATCTAGTAACAGGTATCTTATAGTTTTCCTCTGAAACAAAATAGTTCCCTCTTTAGTTCCCAGTTTTTACCAAATAGAAATCTTAGTAAGACCAATTTACTTGCAAAGCAAGTTTTGGTGTTATACTTGGCATGATTATTTGCATAAAGTGCAACACAGAGAGTGAATGGCCATATGGCATTTCTAAATTGACTTTTCTGGAACGTTTTTCATAAAGTATAACTTATTAGACTTGTAAAAGCCTTTCTAGGTCAAGAAGCAAAGACGATGATTCACAATGAGACTGTGCCTATACAAATTGGGTGAAATGATCTTATTTCGCCATCCCAAAATATCTTGAGGTTCCTGGGCCTGTAAGGAAGTGACATTCTTTACTTACCACAAGATCAGGAATCTTTAAGAGAACTATGTAGACAAGGTACCAGGCCAGTCTTTCCAAAGGGCTTTTTTTATCAGCTCCATGAGGTCAACCGTAATTCCTCAAAGTAGTGTAGTCAGATCTTAAAGCACACCATTCCAGTAAAAGCCTTGGTAAATAAAACAAACAAACAAACAAACAAAAACCAGTGTCTTCAATTGTGTACTGTTGCAAAAGAAAACATATTCTTATTGAATTTATACAAATGACTATATTTCCATAAATCAAGAATACTCAGAAACAGTCCCCAAATTCTGGAGAAGTCAGTTTAAGAGAAAAGCAAACATTTTAATTTTCCTCACAAATATGTGCTTTACCCAATTTCTGTGAGCTATAGATCAAAAGAAGAAAGGTTTTCTTGACTCTGGAAAATATCATATAAAAAGAATTAGCACTCTTAAAAAAAAGTCATAAAAATTATTTTAGTTCACTACTAGTTCAATTCCATGTAATTAATCATTGTTCTGTTTGATGTTGGGTTACCAATTCTTTTTTTTTTTTTTTTTTTTTTTTGAGACGGAGTCTCGCTCTGTCACCCAGGCTGGAGTGCAGTGGCCTGATCTCAGCTCACTGCAAGCTCTGCCTCCCGGGTTCACGCCATTCTCCTGCCTCAGCCTCCCGAGTAGCTGGGACTACAGGCGCCCGCCAACACGCCCGGCTAATTTTTGTATTTTAGTAGAGACAGGGTTTCACCATGTTAGCCAGGATGGTCTTGATCTCCTGACCTCGTGATCCGCCCGTCTTGGCCTCCCAAAGTGCTGGGATTACAGGCTTGAGCCACCGCGCCCGGCCCTGTGTTACCAATTCTTATGAATGCATCAGCTATTTAATTAAATTGTGAAACTTTTTAAACAGTCCAATTGTATGATCTTCTGTATTCAAGAGGACTGGTCAATGTCTTTTTAAATAATTTTCTATCTTAAAAAGGCAAAATTTGGACTGTAACCAATTGCAAACCACTTTTTGACAAATGACTTAAGATAGCCATGGCTAAAGATACAATTGACAAGAAAATTTGGTTATTTATGTGGCATGCAACAATTTAACATAACAATCATAATTATGGCTGATAATATATACCAAAACATACGAGAATTTAGGAATATCATACAATTTTGGAGCACATATTAATGTCACATTTAAATATAAACAACTTTAGAATTTGAAATTTGATTTGGGGAATTATGTGAAATATCAAAAATTTAAAATGTTTAATATCAAAATAGAACCACGGGTCAATTCATTTAGCCAGAGTGATATTTCAAATATTTTAAAAAGAAAAATCCTGTACTCTTTTAGAGAGGAGACTATTCCCCCAAAATCAAAAGATCCAATGAAATAGTATGAGCCCAACAGAATCTAACTCTCCCTCCATTCCTTTTGTCAGTTTACTGACAAAAACTCCCAAATCTTTTACTATCACTTACTAATAGTACATGAAATTCTTGTTCAAAGGAGAAAGCTGAATTTCATTTTATATTAGTGTGTTATCAGTACTAAGGTTAATTTTAATAAAACCTTATAAACAAATGCATCTAATATTAATGAGCTTTGACCACATAAGATTTCCACCATTTTATAACCTCTTACAAAACTTTTGTATTTTTTTCTCCCTCCAACATATCAGATCAACTTATGCCCTTCCTTCCTTCCTTCCTTGCTTCCTTCCTTCCTTCCTTCCTTCCTTCCTTCCTTCCTTTCTTCCTTCCTTCTCTCTCTCCTTCCTCACTCCATCCCTCCCTCCCTCCCTCTCTTTTCTTTTTTCTTTCCTTCCTTCCTTCCTTCATTTCTTTCTCTCTCTCTCTCTCTCTCTCTTTCTGTCTTTCTTTCTTTCTCTTTCATCTCACTGTGTTGTCCAGGCTGGTCCAGTAATCCACCTGCTCCCACCTCCCAAAGTGCTTGCATTACTGGTGTGTGTCATCATGCTGAGCCTAAATTCGTTTGGTTATATATATATATAATTTTCCTTCATTTTGAAACAAACTTTAAGTAACCTTTAAAGTAGATAAATTTATATTGTCTCTAATAAAAACATATTTTAATTTGTTTTTATAAACTTGAAAAAAACATTCCGTTAGCTGTGGCAAATCCAACGGGTTTGCAGCAAACTTGGTACTTGCCTCCTCGAAGCAAAGAATTTGGCTGAGGGGCATAAGGCAGAGGGAGAGCAGGAATGAAAGGAAGTAAAGTACACTTGGAGGAGGCAAAAGCAGGCAACTTGAGAGCTCCAAGTACCTCATCCACACTTGGACTCGGGGTATTTACACATTGGCATGCTTGGGGGGTTTCTATTTCTCCTCCCTTGGTGTTTCCTTGAGGCAGTCTGTCTACAAGCACAGTAATCTGCCAGCTCCTGGGAGGGGCCACATTCACTGTATTTACTGAAATTGTGTGCATGCTCATTTGAGGCATTTTTCTTTTACCAGTTGAATGTTTTTAGAGGGAGGTCATATATCAGTTAAGTTTCACATTTTTGCTCCTAGTATCCATGGTTAAGCCTGCTTGCCTAACTCCCGAAATCTTATCAGAAATCTGCTTATCACCAGGTTCAGATGTTTTCTATTGGGAAAACATTGCCTTTTCTTGGTGTGGGCTGCAACCAATTATTATTTTAAAGAGAGACTTTAACAATCACCTGATGGGCACCTGACATTCCTGAGTATGGCGGGCACTCTCCTGCCCAACTCATGCCTGCCTAGCTACCTAACATTTCCCCCCTCAAGAGTCTGTGACCCAATTCTTTGGGAAAATAGACAGAGTTCAGTCTTCTGTAACTGCTTCCTGCTGACAAAGGGACTGTGGTGGTTGTTTCATGGGTTTTGAACTCCTGCTAGCTGTCAGGGCAGTGTGGCCCTGTGGGTTGGTGAAAGGGCTATTCAGCCAGGTTCAAGGGAGACAGGGGCAGAATTTTGCCTCTGCTCTGTCCCACTAATGAGCATTCTAGGGGTCCTTTATAGAAGGGTGGTTCTTAAATATTGAGAGGCCAGTATCCCTCACTGAGGGTTATCTGGAGCTTGATGGCCTAAAGATGAGAAGAGACAAATCATATTATTAGGTTTAGAAGACACGGACCAAAAAGGAGCAAGAATAAGAGAGTAACAAGTAGGCCTAAAAAGGGAAGAAACCAAGGAATCATTTCCAGGTTCTTTTCTAATTTAAGCAATACTAAGAGGCTTGTTCCCATAAACGAGAGGCTTCATTTAGGAGTTGTTTGATGTTGTCGTGTACACCTGCTGATTTATTTACCTAAAAACAACATTCTTCATCTAAGGCTAAACAAATTCCTTTATGTGCTGCCATTAACATATCTACCCCTCAACAATTTTGGAAGGCTATGGTTGCTAAAGAGCCCATTTGTTCTTGCACGGTTACTAAAGTTTTAGCCATGGTGTCAATCTTGTGGGCTATTTTCCTTGAGAGTTGGCTATAGGTCAAGAAGACTTCTGTAATTCCTGCAATTCCAGCTCCTGTACCAGCTATAATGCCAAGTCCCATGAGAAGGGGAATTAACTGGATAACCCTCCTTACCCTGGGCAAAATGGAACACCTATAGATTGGTACTGAAAGAGAGAGATTGCCAAGGGCTATGAAGATATGCAGGAATACATAGCCTGTTGTATAAGTTACAATACAGCTAGTAGAGAAGCAATGGCAAGCTAAGTGGCCACAAACATAGAAGGTTCCTTGCATTTTAAGACAGGTGAAGATGTCAAAACAAAATAAGAGCCTGACTTTTTCCAGGATAGCTAGGGGACACAGCTGACTCCTTATGTTCCCAGTCATTACCTAGAATTTAATGACTTTAAAGCAGGCAATTTGTACAGTTATTAAAATTCATAGCATCAGTTTATGACCTTAAAACATTCAGTGCTCCTAATACTCTTTAAAATTGTACTACATTACTTTCACAAATTCCGTTGTATGAATCGTCTTATGACTTACACGGACCATTTATGACATGTTTGGATTTCTTGACTTGTTCTAAACATTCCTCTTTTTAAACAACCATTCATTTCAGTTAAGGACAAGAATTTATCATACAAGATCTCTTTTTATACAAAGTCTCTTTTCTTTACTATCTTCCTTACCAAAAATACTTATTTACTTTTATAACCTTTTAATTAGACAGAAGTCTTTTTTCTTCTGTTAGGAAGTTATAATTTTACTACATGTTGCTGTGTGAGTCCAGTAAAGAGGGGAGCAGACAAGGTTATCTACCTACTGTCGAAGTTATCCCCAGTTTATCCGGGGATAAAAGATTGCTCAGATAAATGTTTGCTAGGACTTGTCAATATAAGTGTGGGCTGTTTCTAAACCCCTGAGGTTGGAATTTCCAGGTTACCATTATTGGTTAAAGATTTATGTGTAAATAATAGATGAATTTAGATGTTGGAGAAATATTAAGCAGGCACCCATTTTGGAAAGTATGTTTTTACTTCAAAGGAGTATCATTCTTTTATTTTGGAGGTACGGGGTGCCATTTACCCTTATTACCCAACAGGATTTGGAGGACAGTGGTTCAGAGAAGATTAGCACAGAGTAGGCAGCTCTTAAACCCAAAAGAGAAATTTGTAATTTTACTTCCTACCTGTAGGGTTTGCTTGGCTTTGTTCCGTTGATAATCATATCTAATTTGGAAGCCAGCTGGAGGAGAGAGCCCCTTCAGCTCAAGGCCATCAGGGCTTGGGATTCTGTCCCAGGGCCCTTCGGACCTCAGGGTCATCCTGTTTCCAGTGGCCAAGCTTGCGGCAGAGTGGCCATGTCAGGTAGGGCTTTTGTCCATTTATTCCACTGGGGAAGTTTGCCTTCCAGTGGCCTGACTTCTCACACTGATGATGACAGTTACTTGCAAGGGCATTCTGAGGACAATCTGAAGTGGGCTTCAGGCCTGGTAAACCAGTCAATAGCTGAGCCTGCCTCTTGTTCATGTTTTTTTTTTTTTTTTTTTTTTTTTTTTTTTTTTTCTTCTTAGCCTTTATTTATTCTTTATTCTGCTAGTTTATAAAACACTGGGGAGGTTAATTTGAGGATTTTCTGTATAAGGGCATTGACTGGGTTCTATGGCTGACTTTTGTAATTTTCCCCCAGTTTGTATTTAGGCCACACAGTATTACAAAGGAAACCTAGTTGTTTGTTTCAAGATTTGGGGGAATCAAACTTTTCCCAGTTTTTGAGGCTATATTTGAGGGGCATGTCCTGTGGTATGGAGATGCTATTACCCATCTGCAAAGAGAAAGCAGAGAAGAAAAAAAGAGATATCCCCTCTTATTCCCTATGATCCTTTCTTGAACAGAGCATCCTCCATTCATCCTTAGGGTTCCAGCATGAACTTGTCTCACCAGATACACTTAAGGTCCCATTTAATCACAATTGTCCCCTTGAGAATGGAGGAAATACCAGAATGAACAAGGGGCCCCCTAGTCACCCTTGGTGTTCCAGAATGAACTTTTCTTTCCCAGTACCCCTAACCTTGCCTTCATCTCTCTTCTAATGGTAATCTGTTCTGTGCCTAAAGTCTGGGATCAGCCTTCATCTCTGTCCTATGGGTACTTTTGTTTCTTCCGCCTGTGGTCTTGATCCAGTCTATATCCTGGTCTCCAAAATCTTAAAGTGACTCTTGCTCAGAGCATTCTAGCAACAAAATGATTATCTCTTTTTCTCAGATTCCCATAACCCATTTTATTTAAGTAGATGAGAAACCTGTTTTTTAGCTAGGTGCCACAGATGGGCAGGACTTTCCTCCTTTTGAATATGACCTTGAAGTGTATTGAGAAAAGCATGAAAGTGATTAGAGGAATGGAGGAAAATTTGTATTTGGGGTTCCTTGTCTTCCTGGGGTAACATGCAGAACAAATTTTTAACTGGACAGGACAATCACTTTGCTATAGGAGATAGTGGGAGGAAGCGAGAGAGATACTCATAGAAAGCTTTCATATGCTCACAAAAACAGCACCCCTTGGATTCCATAGGGAATGCTTATTTGCTCTCTTGACATAAATGAGGACCTCTGGAGGACTTGGGGCTTGGAATAAGGGTTTGCATATGACAAATGAAGAATTTTCCCCACTTCAAGAATGGTGCTGAATCAAAAAAACACAAGTAGGTGCATTCCTTAAAGGTCCACAGAGTGAGGCCCTATGCAGGTGGACAAACTGCTTCAAAAGCCACCAAAAACCTTAGTACTGGAACATAATGGACAAAAAGCACTTGGTCGGTCATAAGAAGCTGGAAGAGCCAGGGTTCCAAGTAGGCTCTGTCCTAGCAGTGAGTCAACAGACAGGGGAAGGGTTGGAGGTCATCTGAGCTAATAAGGTAAAAGCAAGTATAAATCTCAGGGGATACCAGCAAAAGAGCTTGTGTCTTGGCTGCCAGGCAAACAGCAAGAGCCATGGGAACACAAATAACAAACGGAGTGTTTGTTTAAGGCAGAGAAGGAAGTCACGTAGCACACAAAGTAAAAGCAGAGGAAAGACAGACTTGCACCCATGGTGTATGGTCTGATGAGTATGCAAGTACATTTTAGAATACAGATAAAGAAAACAAGAGAATAGGTGATGTGGGTTTTGGGAAAAAGCTAATTTTAGTTGCAAAAGCCGAGGAAACCCCAGATATTTCATGGTCTTAGGCTTTAGCCCTACAACACCCGTGAGCCTCTCATCCAAGAGGGCCATTAGTATCTCAGGTCTCCTCAGTGTAGACTCCAAGGTCCTTCCCATTCCCACAAGACACCCATCATGGTGAGCAGAGAGATCAGCTGGCCAGAGAAGAGCCACTGTGGCAGAGATGAATTGTTCTGGGAATTGGTCAGTAAGCAGGAGCAAAAGGAGAGGAAAAAACCATGTTACAGGCGTTGAATGCTTCCAACTGAAGAAGGCAAGACACATAAGTTTCTTGCCACTTGGGAATGTATCCACATCACAGCACCAAAGTATTTTAGCAGCAGCAAGCCCAGTGAGTCTGCCGCAGACTTGATTCTTGCCTCCTCAGAGAAAAGAAGTCATCTGAAGTCCGTAAGGCAGGGTGAGAGACCAAGGTAAGTTTTAGAGCAGGAGTGAAAGTTTATTAAAAAGTTTTAGAGCAGGAATGAAAGAAAATAAAGTATACCTGGAAAAAGGCCAATCAGGCAACTTGAGAAATCCAAGATCCCTTTCTGATCCCTGACTTGGGGTTTTTATATATTGGCATGGTTCCAAAATTTGTGTTTCTCCTCCTTTGATGTTTCCTTAGGGGTGGGCCATTCAGTGGCCTGCCAGCACTTGGGAGGGGCCACATACACAGTGTGTTTACTGACGTTGTATGCATGCTCATTTGAGGCATTTTTCCCTTATCAGTCAAGTGTTCCTAGAGGAACGTCACATACCAGTTAAACCCCACAATTTTGCCTCTTAGTGCGCATGCTTAAGAACACTCGCCCAACTCCTGAGATCTTATCAGGAAGCTGCTGATCACTAACCTCAGGTATTTTCCATCTATTGGGAGACTGCTTTTGCCTGGCATTGGCTGCAAGCAATTATTGTTTTAGAGACACAGTTTAACAACCAACTGACCATCACCTGATGGCCACCTGACATTCCTGTGGGTTATGAGGGAGGCCCTCTCCTGCCTTGCACATGTCTGCCTGGCTACCTACTCTAACAATCCCACTTTTCTCATACAATTAATATGTAGAATTGTTTTTCTTATATTTATAATCTCAATTACATGTATTAATTTTATTTTTAATTCTTAGTAATCCTAATTTTCAGTGAAAAACTTAGGAAGTAAGTAATTTTGAACTATTTTATACCAGTGTAGATAAAAACCATTTCATGATTTTTAGAGATATGTTCTTAATTTTTTTTGTTTATTAACAGATCTACATATATTTAGCTTTTCTGTACCATATAAATATAAGATGCCAATATATATAAACTTAAACTTTTATTTAATAATGTTTCAGTATTTTAACTTACTTAGAAATGACTCTGAAATTTTATGACTACATATTAGTTAATTTACCATAACACGACTTTAAGATTTTAAATTACTGAAAAGAATTTTGAAACTATGAAAAGTTCACTTATGACCTTTTATCACATTTACATTCACTTAATTTATTCTTAACAATTATGCTTGAATAGTTCATTAAACAAAGCTAGCCATCATCTCAAGTTAATTTTTCTCTTCATAATTTTTATATTACTGTGTGTTAG
The DNA here is from genome assembly GCF_002776525.5 of Piliocolobus tephrosceles. Lineage (NCBI taxonomy): Eukaryota > Metazoa > Chordata > Mammalia > Primates > Cercopithecidae > Piliocolobus > Piliocolobus tephrosceles. The sequence goes on along the minus strand of NC_045448.1, from coordinate 78,514,786 downwards.
GCAAGTATCATAAAAGCAAAATCCATAAAGTTAAATACATGTAGTTTTTTTTAATAACTTAGAAGACATAGTTGTTTTTATTAAACCAACAATATTCAACTAGTATTACTTGTGAAAGATGTAGCCAAGTCATATGAGCTAAAAGGCATTTGACCTAGGTTCTGTTTTTTTGATAAAATACTTAAGTGCTTACTTTTTCTTTAAGACAATTAATTAGAAGTCTTTCATATATTTTGATAGTGAAATATCACAAACACGTGACATATATAAACATGTAGACAGAGACACTCAGATAGAGGCAAATTTCATAGCTTCATAAATCCTTCCTCTGCCAGATTTCAAATAGTTTATCTTTTCCCTTTACACTATTCTAAACAATTGTTAGCTAGTCAACTCTTAAATTTGCACTTTCAAAAACATGACTCAGGTGATATTTACATCCCAAAGGAACAGATTAGGTCCCAACACCATTATTTGCTGAGACAAAATAGGACTTAGGTAATGGCTCAGACAAAAGAAGATTGCCCAGAAAAATATCTTAAAGGTGAGGCTAGTTGTGTAAGCTTAAAGCCAATGTCTTCTCCATTATGCAGAGAGAGAGGTCTTTTTGTGTGTGAGAGACAGTTATACTCCATCTCCCAGGCTGAAATGCAGTGGCATTCCACAGCTCACTGCAGCCTCGATCTTCCAGGCTGTTCATGTTCTTTGCTCAGTTTTTAATGGGGTTGTTTGTTTTTGTCTCATAAATTTGTTTTAGTTCCTTATAGATGCTGAATTTAGATCTTCATCAGATGCACAGTTTGCCAGTATTTTCTTCTATTCTGTAGATTGTCTGTTTACTCTGTTGTTAGTTTCTTTGTTGGGCAGAAGCTCTTAAATTTAATTAGATTCCACTTGTCAATTTTTGCTTTTGTTTCAATTGCTCTTGATATCTTTGTCAGGAAATCTCTGCCTGCTCCTGTGTCCAGGATGGTATCATCTACATTGTCTTCCAGAGTTTTTATAGTTTTTTGAGTTTAATATTTAAGTCTTTAATCCATCTTGACTTGATTTTTTGTTCATAGTGTAAGGAAGGGGTCCTTTTTAAATCTTCTGCATATGGCTAGCCAGTTATCCCAATAGGATTTATTGCATAGGGAGTCTTTTCCCCATTGCTTGCTTTTTTCAGCTTTGTTGAAGTTTAGATGGTCATAGGTGTCAGTCTTATGTCTACACAAAGCACATTTAATACAAAGAAGACTCCTTCAAAGAATTTGATAATCAACCTCCTGAAGGTCAAGGAAAAGGAAGGATCCTAAAAGCCACAAAAGGAAAGAGACAACTAACATACAGTGGAGCTCCAATACATATAAATGGAAACGTTACAGGCCAGGAGAGAGGGACAAGACATAGTTAAAGTGCTGAAGGCAAAATCCTTTTAGCCTAGAATAATATACCTTCCAAAAATATTCTTCAATCATGAAAGATTAATAAAGACCTTCTTAGACAAACAAAAGCTGAGGAATTTCATTAGCACTAGACCTGTCCTACAAGCAATGCTAAAGGGAGATTTTTAGTCTGAAAGAAAAGAATGTTAATGTGCTAGAATAAATCATTTGATGGTTAAAAAAAAAAAAAAAAAAAAAACTCACTGGTAGTTGTAAGCACATGGGAATGCACAAAATATTATAACACTGTAATTGTTGTGTGTCAGCTACTCAAATAGAAAGACTAAATGGTGATTTAATAAAAAATAATAACTATGATCACTTTTCAGGACACAGACAGAGCAATAAGATGTAAAGAGAAATAACAAAAAGTTAAAAAGTGGGGGAACACATTTTTACTATTTTTTTAAATGTAATCAGTACTAATTTGTCATCATTTTAATATAATGGGTTATTAGATAGTATTTTAAAGCCTCATGGTAACCTCATGATAAACATACAATGTATATACAAAAAATAAGAAGTGAGAAATTAAATCATACCACCAGAGAAAATCACCTTCACTAAAAGGAAGACAAGAAGGAAATAAGGAAGAGAAGACCACACAACAACTAGAAAACAAATAACAAAGTGGAAGAAGTAAGTCTTTACTTATTAATAATGACATTGAATGTAAATGAATTAAACTCTCCAATCAAAAGGCACAGAGTGGATAGATGGATTAAAAAACAAAACAACAACAAAAAAAAACACCCAATGCTGTTGCCTACAAGAACACACTTTACCAATAATGGTGTACATGGACTGAAAATAAAGAGAAAAAGATATTCCATGTCAATGGAAACAAACAAACAAACAAAAAGCAGGAGTAGCTATTCTTATATCAGGCAACATAGATTTCAAGACAAAAATTGTAGGAGAAAACCGAAGATCACTATATAATAATAAAAAGGTCAATTCAGCAAGAAGATAAAATGATTGTGAATATAAATGCATCCAGCACTGAAGCACCCAGAATATACAGCAAATATTATTAGAGCTAAAGAGACTTTGATAAAATAATAGCTAGAGACTTCAACACCCCACTTTCAGCATTGGACAGATCTTTCAGACAGAAAATCAAGAAAGAAAAATTGGACTTAATTTGTACTATAGAATAAATTGATCTAACAGATATTTACAGAACATTACTTTCTATGACTGCAGAATCACATTCTTCTCAACACATAAATCATTCTCAAAGACAGACTATATGGTAGGTCAAAAGTGAATCTTAAAACATTAAAAAATATTGAAATAATAGCAAGCATCTTCTCTGGCCACAGTGCAGTGAAATTAGAAACCAAAAACAAGAGGAATTTTGGAAACTACACAAATATATGGAAATTAAATAATATACTCCTGAATGACCAGTGAGTCAATGAAGAAATTAAGAAGGAACCTGAAAATTTTCTCAAAATAAATGATAATTGAAGCATGACATAAAGAACTTATGGGATACAGCAAAAGCAGTAGTAGGAGGAAAGTTTATAGCTATAAGTGCCTCCATCAAGGGAAAAACTTAAACTAACGATGCATCTTAAGGAACCAGAAAAGCAAGAGCATATAAAATCCAAAATTAGTAGGAAAAAAGAAATAATAAAGGTCAGAGTAATAATACATGAAATTGAAATGAAAATACACAAGATTAATGAAATAACATGTGATCTTTTGAAAAGTTAAATAAAATTGACAAACCCTTACCCAGACTAATGAAGAAAAAAATAGAGAAGATAAAACTAATAAGATCAGAGATGAAAAAGCAGACATTACAACTACAACTGATACTACAGAAATTTAAAGAATCATTAGTGGCTACTACGAGGAACTATATGCTAATAAATTGGAAATCTAGAAGAAATTGACAAACTCCTAGACACATACAACCTACTGAATTGAACCAGGAAGAAATCCTGGGACCCAATAATTTCACTGCTGAATTTTACAAAACATTTAAAGAGGAACTAACAGCAATCCTACTCAATCAATTACAGATTCAAAAATGAAAAAAAAAATTCCATGTTCATGGATTGGAAGAATTAATATTGTTAAAATGTTCACAATGCCCAACAATTTACAGATTTAATGCAATCCCTATCAAAATACCAATGATATTTTTCACAGAAATAGAAAAACAACCCTAAATTTTATATGAAACCATAAAAGACTCAGAATAACCAAAACTATTCTGAGAAAAAGAATAAGTTTGGGGGAATCACATTACCTGACTTCAAATTATACTACAGTGCTATAGTAACCAAAACAGCATGGTACTAGCATAAAAGCAGACTCAGACCAGTGGAAGAGAATAGAAAACCCAGAAACAAATCCACACATCTACAGTGATCTCATGTTTAAAACGGGTGTCAAGAACATAAACTGGGGTAAAGACAGTCTCTTCAATAAATGATGCTGAGAAAACTGTATATCCATATGCAGAAGAATGAAACTAGCCCCTTATCTCTTGTCATATGCAAAACTCAAATAAAACTAGACTGAAGACTTAAATCTAAGACCTCAACCTATAAAACTACTACAGGAAAACATTGGAGAAACTCTCTAGGACATTTGACTGGGCATAGCTTTCTTGAGTAATAACCCAAAAGCATAAGCAACCAAAGTAAAAATGGACAAATGGGATCACACTAAGTTAAAAAACCTGCTGTACAGCAAAGTAAACAATCAAGAAAGTGAAGAGACAATCCACATAATAGGAGAAAATGTTTCCAAGCTAACCATTCGATAAGAGGTTAATAACCAAAACATCTAATAATCTGATTTAAAATGGGCAAAAGATCTGAATAGACATTTCTTAAAAGAAGACATGCAAATGGAATACAGTTATAATCATTGATTATCAGAGAAGTACAAACTAAACTACAATGAGATATTGTCTCACCTCGGTTAAAATGGCTTTTATTGAAAAGACAGACAATAACAAATGCTGGAAAGGTTGTGGAGAAAGGCAGCCCTCGTACATTGTTGGTGGGAATGTAAATTGGTACAACCACCATAGAGAACAGTTTGGAGATTCTTCAAAAAACTAAAAATATAGCTACCATATGATCCAGCAATCCTACTGCTAAGTACATACCAAAAAGAAAGAAAATCAGCATATCGAACATACATCTGCACTCTCATATTTGTTGCAGCACTGTTCATGAGAGCAAAGATTTGGAAGAACCTAAGTGTCTGTAAACAGATGAATGAATAAAGAAAATGTGGTACATATATACAATGGAGTAGTGTTCAGCCATAAGAAAGAATGAGATCCTGTTATTTTCAAAAACATGGAAGGAAGTGGAGGTCATTGTGTTAGGTGAAATAAGTCAGGCACAGAAAGACAAACATTGCACATACTCACTTATTTGTGCAATGTAAAACTCAAAACAATTGAACTCCTTGAGATATAGTAGAAGGATGGTTATCAGAGGCTAGGAAGGGCAGTCAGGGGCAGTAAGAGGGAAGTGAGAATGGTTAATAGGTACATAAAAATGCTTAGAAAGAATGAATAAAACTTTGTATTTGATAGCACATGGTTACTATAGTCAATAGTAACTTAATTGTACATTTTAAAATAATAGAGTATAATTAGCTTGTTTTTAACATAGATAATAAATTTTTGAGAGGAGGATACACCATTTCCCAATATGTAATTATTATGCATTGTATGTTTGTATCAAAATATCTAATGTGCCTCATAAATATATATACCTATGATACCCACAAAGACTAAAAATAAAACAGAAAAAATAAAACAAACAAACAATTAAAAAATATATTTCTTATAGTTCTAGAGGCTAGGAAGTCAGTATCAAGGTGGTGGCATCTTGTAAGGGCCAACTTGCTTTGTCATTCCATAGTGGAAAACCAAAGAGCAAGAGGGGACAAAAGGAAGCAGAGAAGGGGGCCAAATTTATCCTTTTATCAAGAATATACTCTGCCATAACTCATCCACTTCTGTCCTGTAATAATGACATTATTCCATTCATAAGGGCAGAACACTCATTAATCACCTCTTTAAAGTTCCTACCTCTTAACACTGTTGCATTGGAGATTAAGAGGATTGGGGACACATTCAAACCACAGCAGTATTCAAGTACAATAAAAGAGGTACAAATCTATATTCATGAAAGTTTCTACTAGCTAGTAACAGTATTTACTTTAAGCAAAACAATTGTGTGTGTGTGTGTGTATATATATAATGATGTATATATATATATATATATATAATGTCTACGACATGCAATGCGAATTATTCTTTTAAGACTTTATTTAAATAGTTAGAAAGAATAAAGACCTAGTATTTTCTTGCACAACAGAGTGACTGCACTCAAAAATAATTTAATTGTAAATTTAAAAATAAATAGAAAATATAATTAGATTGTTTGTAACAAAAAGGATACATGCTTGAGGTGTTGGGTAACCCATTTACCCTGATATGATTATTATGCAGGCACAACTGGATCAAAATATCTCATGCTACCCATAAACATATACAACTAGTATGTACTCACAAAAATAAAAAATAAAAGGTAAAAAAAAATCAGGACTCCTACAGAAAACAGGTGGTCATCCTCAAAGAGAATGTGAAATATCCCCCTTAATAAGGGAATAATCCATTGATCAAAAGCAAAGAATTTCTTCAGGAAATAAGACTTGTTTACAGTATGAACGTTTGCAAAGAGATAATATCAGAAAGATAATGTTTTGTCTAAAGTAAAGATTTTTCTTATGAACAGTGTAGGAGTAGAAGTGGGAAGAAATAATTTAATAGCAATGTTATTTTCTTCTTGGTGATGAGAATCTTCCTTGAGAAGATCGAATAGAAGTGATGGATCTCCAATAGACTTTCTCTCAGACATGCTTATGTCCTGCATCAACTTGATCATGATAAGAAAAAGAGCTTCAATTTTTACAAAGTACATATTTGAGAAGGACATACTTTGCTTCTGTAGATTACTTATTATAAATGATCCTGATTTATAAATGTATAGAACATAACTGTCTAGAGAATGGTAAGTTGTCCAGTACGCACTTTGTAGTCAAACAACTAACAGAGTGTAACACTGGCAAGCCCCGAAATTGAAAAGCTTCTTTTGTGAACTATGTTATTTGAACACATCATTCAGAAACCTAATCTGTTAATCCAATAACAAGCAGTGTTCTAATGTAAGAAAAAACAATTATTGGGAACTGTGGTTAATAGTTGCCTGCTCCTCCAGAGCATATATTTGGCTTGGTTTTTGTTTGAATCTGTAAATTATTAATCAAGCGTGGTATCAGGTAACAATTATCATTCCTATGAGCCTGCTTTAACAGTTTAAACCTTTGTGTTAACACAGAGGGTTACAACATATTTGTTATTTTAGCATCATTGATTACCATTCACCATGCATATCCATATGGACATGGATCACGGGTGAAATACTCTTTCAATGTCCCACCCAAATCAAAATCAGAATTCCTAGATTTCAAACATTTTTTTTCAAGATCTCAAGCAATTAATAAGCTCCATGAAGTTTTATAACTGCTATCATAGGCTGCATTTTTAAAACAACTTCAGTTGGTTTGTAATGGTTTCATCCAAAATATAGTTTGTACCAGAAATTTTATATGCCAGATACTGTAGAGTAACAGGGTTCACTAAGAGAGGAATTTGTAATATTGTATACCTCAGGAGGTGACTGACAGTAAATGATTTTAATATAGGATAGTCACGTCGAAGATTTAACTGATTTTGCACAAAGAAGAATCTAAGCATGCCACCTAATGTTTATTTTAAACTTTCAAATACTTTAAATATTGAAAAATGACCCTTTTTTTTTAAATAGAGAACTTAATGCAGATCAAAATTCCTGAATGTAGAGATCATAAATGTTTACATTTTCTAGCTTTGGAAATAGTCTTTTACTTCTTGACATCTTTCCAAAAAATTCTATGACAGTGGCAGTATTTATCAACCTTATAAAAATCACGTATTTAAAAATCTAGTGATCTCGTACAGTATCTTACTTGAATAGTCTCCATTTAAATGCAAATTTTAGGTTCTTTCTGTCATAAAAAGTATTTTTCAATAAAAAAGAGGTGTATGTTTTTTAATGCTAATGGACTGTTTATTCCACTACATGACTTGGCATTAATATCCAAGCACAGAAGGTTGGTCTTTGGAAGGGGATAAAAAAGATAGATGCACAGGAAAAATACATAAATCTTTTTGGGGATGAGGGGCAGATTTACTAAAGACATATGAAAAAGTTTTTAAAGAGGAATTTGAAAATGGTCTCTGTTAGAAAACTTAATTCTCTTTTATAATAAAATATAAAGTAAAATAGTCTCAGTGGCTGCAATTTCCTGTAGGGGAAAGGATTTGCAGTTTTATAAATCTTTTTATGACAGTATAAAGAGATAGATACCAATGGAGTCTGCTGAGTTCAAAATTTAAGCAATGTCTTTCCTTTTTCCTAATAGCCTGTATTTTTTAAATGAAGAGTGTTTAATATGTATTGAATAAGTGTTTATAGCAGGCCCCTTATGCACAAGGCACTGTGGTAGTCAGCATGACGGGATGGTCAGCTCCAGCTTTGCTTTCTCTAGTTCTATTCAGTTGAGTAAATATATGCCTCGCAGTTTTAGGAACTACTCCAATTCCTGCACCAATTCTAACTGGGCAGGTAATTGGAGCAGTACCTGAGCCTTCCCACTTTAAATATACTATGAGAGATATAACATAAAAATGATTACCACCAAGACAAGGCAACATGTTATAAGTAATCAATATGCAGAGCAAAGACAGGGAGAAAAATTACGTTGGCTTCAGGAAACTAGTATCATTTAAACCTTGAAGAGAGGCAAAAACGTGTATGAGGAAATGGTGAAAAAAGTGCATTTTCCATCTGGAAAAGTTAAACAAATAAAAAGACACCAAACTAAATATTAAAAAGTTTTACTTTGTACAGTAATTTTAAAGCAATATAAGATACTGAACCAGTAAAATAAAAGTTTGTTTGAGGTCAAATTGTGGAGGGCCTCAAGTTGCAATGGACTTAATTGTAATTCGAGGGGTAGTAAATTAAAAACTATAAAAGGCTTCTATAGAGAAAATGCAGATATCAGAACTATATCACTTGGAAAACTTAGTAATTCAATCCTGATCACATTATTCAATGTATTTTTGTCCTGCTTTCTAATGTTGATAGCATTTATTATTATACAAAAAGAAGAAGGCTGTTTCCAACTCACTCTAGCTTCAAGAAAGCACTAAATTTAAGTCAAGGCTAAGAAAGTGATTTTGTGAGTCAAAAGCTGGATTCTGAACTGTAGTAGCCTCGTGTGCTTACATTTTTTTAATACCAAATTGACTCTCCAATAAAATGTTTCCTCCCAGTTTCCTTGTGTATAACAGTGGTTTGGCTAAGGTTCTCAATTGAAAATTTCTATGGATTGGCAATTTAGATGAGCTCTGCTTTGGGTCTTCAGAACAGATCTCTCTTTCCCTTTTTGTCTTTGCCTCTCTTTCTGTGTGTCTTAGATTCATTATCGCCTTCAAAAGGCTGGCATAAGTACCTACAATGAGACAAGGCATCTGAGAGGCAAATCATATCAGATCGACTAAGTTAAAGACTAGTTTTAGTTACAGCTGAAATTCTGTAGGTAAAGTCTTCAGATTACAAAAAACAACAACAACAACAACAAAAAAAACTGGCATTTGTATTAGGACAGGATTTGAAAATAAAACCTGAATGTCAGGAATCATTTCTAAGGCAGGATTAGTTAGAGCAAGTTGTATCTCAGGAAAGTAAGGAGGTTTAGGTATTCTTTCATTTCCCAATCCCTCATCTTTTCATCTCCACCCACGAAACTGTTTACTAGAGGCAGAACAAAGGCATCTGAAAATCGAAATAATTTTATGAAGTAGCTTTATAAGTTTCCTTAAATAAGATTCTCAATAAAATTATTATTTCATATGATGAGTGTTCACTTTTCAACTGCTCCTACAGTGATTTGTTCGTTTGATTGTTTCTTTTCTTTGATTTGTATATTTCTGTGCTATTTTCAATGAGAATCTTGACGGGGGTTAAGGGAGATGTGCTTAGCAGTATATGCACAAACAAGAGCAGAGGCTTTTGAATGGTACTTGGAGAACAATGTGTTGATGTTTCAAAGGTAGCAGTATTTCAAATGGAAGAGGAAAGCAATCGTGATTAAAGAATTCACTCCTTAGGTCACTATTTTTTTTTTCTATTAATATTAACAATGCTTTTGAAATCAGAGCCAAAATTTTGGGGAAAAAAAAATGAATGGAAGATCAGGAGTAAAGGGATACTGAGGGTAATTTGATGGCTTGAAAAAAAATACTTATTGTGATACAGGAAAAAAAAAAAAAAAGCTTTCATGTCTAAGAGGAAGTAAGAATAGTACTTATAAAGGTTCCTGTTTGTATTAGTCAGGGTTCTCTAGAGGTACAGAACTAGTAGGATATATGTATATATGAAAGGGAGTTTATCAAGGAGAATTAACTCACACAATCATAAGGTAAGTCCCACAATAGGCCGTCTGCAAGCTGGGGAGCAAGGAAGCCCGTGGTGGATCAGTCTGAGTCCCAAAACCTCAAAAGTAGGGAGGTCAACAGTGTAACCTTTAGTCTATGGCCAAAGGTCTGAGAGCCCCTGGTAAACCAGTGGTGTAAGTCCAAGAGTCCCAAAGCTGAAGAATTTAAGTCTGATGTTCGAGGGCAGGAAGCATCCAATATGGGAGAAACATGAAGGCTTGGAAGACTCAGAAAGGCTAGTCCTTCCATTTTCTTCCACCTGCTTTCTCCTAGCAGCACTGGCACCTGGTTAGATGGTGCCCCACCCAGAGTGAAGGTGGGTCTGCCTTTCCCAGTCCACTGACTCAAAGTTAATCTTCTTTGGCAACACCCCCACAGACACACCCAGGAACGAAACTTTGCGCCCTTCAAGCCAATCAAGTTGACACTTAATATCAACCATCACATTGTTGAAGGCACAAGAGGCAGGAAAGATGTTGCTAAGACTCATTCTTCATAAGTCATCATTAGAGATTATTTTACTTACATAATTCAGAGATTTAAATGTAAAGTGAAGCCTTCAGATCTTAAATTCATAACACCAATCCTGGGAACTAGAAGATTAAAAAAGAGAGGGTACTCCAAACAGGTATTGCTGCTGAAAATTCTACAATGTCTACGTTGGGTAGTAAAATTTCATTCTAACACAAGACATCAAGCTAATGAGAACAACCTTGCAGAACATCAATTAAAGAATTTTTGTTCAAGCCATAAAAGACTAATTTTTCTGGAGTAAATTTGTGTGAGCGCACTATGCATTTACTTTGTTGACAAACTAAATTTAGCAGCAAAGATAGCAATCTCTTAGAATTTTAGCTGTTACAGATGACATGAAGGAAATCTGAAAATGGTAAGACATTACCATAAAGAAGCTTGGCTGGCTGGGAGCAGTGGCTTACAACTGTAATTCCAGGGCTTTGGGAGGCTAAGGTGAGAGGATCATGGAGCCTGGGGATTTCAGACAACTCTGTACAACAGAGCAAGGCTCAGCCTCTACTAAAAACAAAAACATTACCTGGACATTGTGGAACATGCCTGTTGTCCCAGCTACTTGGGAAGCTGAAGCGGGAGTATCACTTGAGCCAAGGAGTTCAAAGATGCAGTGAGCTATGATTATACCAGTGCACTCCACCTAGGCAACAGAATGAACCCTGTCTCAAAAAGAAAAAAGAAAAGAAAAGAAAAAAAGAAAATAAAAGAAGGCAGGCAGGAAAAGAATGAAAAAGAAAGAAAGAAAGAAAGAAAGAAAGAAAGAAAGAAAGAAAGAAA